>NC_141687.1:1412055028-1412397528 GCF_964263255.1 Lissotriton vulgaris
AATGTGATACGGTGCCTCCCTAAACCGCTTGACGGAGGCCCCCGAGGGGCGGTGAGATGGCGCGGACTGAGAGGGGGCGCTTGGCTCCTGCCCCCTCCCCAAGTCGTGTTGCCCTGGTGTGGCCTGAGATCGCCCCCGGCATAGGCGGCCGGCTCCCGGGGTCCGGCGGAATTTTTTCCCTTTTGATGACTCTTCCATTCTGGACCTTGTCCCACAATCCGTTTGACCTGAAGACACGCTGTCGTGGGGCGCCCCTTTACCGTTTTAGTTGCCATTCCGCCCGCTTTTGGTACTCTGTGCCTCTTCCGCCATTCAGCTGTTTACCGCCCGCTCTTGCGACTACAGCGTCTCGCTCACCATGTAGTTGAGTTGCTCCCGCTCTTAAGATTTAACCGAACTTTTTGGACTGCTGAAAGCGGTTGTATTCCGACCGCTGGTTGGTGGAGACATTTTGACTATATTCTGGACCTGCATTGTCGCGTAATGCGTCATATGACGCACCGCGTTAGCGCACCCGGAAGTGCTCCGGTGCGCAAGGCGCAGCTTCCCGGAAACGATCCAGAGCGCGCCGCGCAGCGCGTAACGTAAGCATAACAGGTCATGTGACTTGTTAATAAAACTTTTCATTGGTTCATTTTACTTTTGTTTTCCTAATGATGTAAGACTAGGTCATGTGACCTAAAAATAACACTTTTCATTGGATTAAAACATTTTTTTTCCCAAACGATGAAAGCCCCACCTTGTTTCTGGATGTTTCAGACTGAAGCTGGCGTCACCATGAGAGCACCACCATCTCGTAGCTCCGTCGTGGCCATTCCGCAAGCAATCATGGCAGCCGCTCCCCACCGGAAGCCTGCGGGAGTCGACGGCCCCCAAGACTTTTGTACAATCTTCAAGGCTGAGGGGACGCTTTCGAGAATGGAACCAAAGCCCTGGCAGACAAGCGTCCGAGTTCCAAGGTGTCCCAGGGCCATTTTACTGGACCAGGCCCAAATCCGAAGAGCCGGTGTTATGGCAGGGTTTTTGGCTTTATTTAGCAGTGATAATAGATCATTATTCTTGCTCGCATCTAGTATAGGCCTTCTTAGCCTGTGTTGGCCCTTTTAAGCCCTTTTTCCAGACCTAGAAGAGGATAGCTGCTTAATATGCCTTTATTCTTGACTTTAACCTGTCTATTGCCTATTGGCTTTGACATATTAGACATATTGGTATGGTTCATGAAGGTATTCTGACAGAGCTAAGGAGCATTTCACCCCTTTCAGGCCTAAAGCTAGAGAGACTCCATCTTGATGGAAGCAGAGAGGCTTTTTAGGGCAAAGGCAATGTTTTCAGTTAAGGCTGTTGTGCTGGAGGGAAAATCCAGTTAGGACTGCTTCTTATCCGAGAAATGTGTTTTTCTCTTGGGCCCAGACGTAACAAGCAGATGGCCACTGCGGTTGCGTGGAAGCCTGGGAGCTGGCACAGGAATTCGGTAGGAGACAGCCCTCCTGTGGAAATTTCCATGAGGGGAGAGGAATCCATATTAGCGAGCTACAGGAGAGGAGGAGTGTTCATTCCAGCTTGTGTGCAGTTCAGTTCAGTCGCAGTGCAGCGTGGTGCTCAGAATAGCTTGGAGCACAGAACAGCTTGCAGAGAGAGAGAGGATGTCTGCTAGAGCTGCAGAATAGAGTGCAGTTCTTAAATGGAGAAAGAAGGCAGACGATTGCTGAAGATGAGGAGGGAGAAAGCATCAAAGAAGGCTGTCAGCTGGAGCAATTGGACCAGAGGCGTGGTGATGTGGTGAAGGAGGGAGAGACAGAGAGAGCCCTAATCCCACCAGAGGCAGAGAGAGAGAGCCCTAATCCCACCAGAGGCAGAGAGAGAGAAATCTTCCTTCTAATAGGTGAGGTAGTCTGAATTAGTTACACTTACACTTGCTAATCTTTTCCCTTTCAGCGGAGTGTTCCTGTTATGTTTTATCCTTCTCTTTCAAGTGGTGTGTTCTACCTATAGCCTTTGTTAGATTTGTATTAATGTTTATATTACTGTAATAAAAGACCCCCAGTTTATAACAAACTGGTGTGTAGCCCCTATTCTTGTTCACTGAAGGTAAATGAAGCTCCTAGGTGAGCATTAGATGCATGAATGGATGAGTAATCCCAATCAGGTAAGTGGTGATCACATAAATAGGGAGTGAGTGGACCTTTGATGCCAAGAGCAGGTAATACACAATAATCTGAAACCATATCCAAAGTCATCATTGTAGTTTCATCCCGAGTAGACAGCTGAGATAATATCCCAATATATATATATATATGTATAGGTGTTCATAGGAATGTGGTCGTCGTTGATATGCGGCGTTAGTGACAGCACTGGGTGGGAGACCAGTGTTAATACCCACAGGATTGTGGCTTGAATAAGTGAGAGCGTTAGGAGGTTGAACTAGCGTGGAGTTCGACAGGATTGTTGAGCGTTTGGAAACGGGAGCATTGGGTTCTGCAGGCCCATGTGTAGTCGCACCGGATTGTGCGCAATATCTGCCCTAGGGTAGACCGGTCTGGGTCTGAGTGGCCGCGAGACCAACTGATGTAAATAAGTGTGGTGTAGGGTATGGATATCCCTAGTAATCAGTGAGTATTCTTAGTATCCCTATAGATTTAGTGGTGTTTTTGATAATATGAGCTTGTATATTGCGAGTTCCCTATCCTCAGGTAGGTACCAGGTGCCTGGATAGGTGGTCCTGAGGATGGAAGGTGAGTACGTTCTGGCTGGGTTGGAGGGGCCCCTGGGGGCTGATCCCACCTACTCAGAAAATCCAGCCATTACAGCCGGCCGCCATTTTAAGAGTCCTGTGGTAGCCGCCTATCGCTGCACCGCAAGAGTGGGAGCAACTCAACTACATGGTGAGCGAGACGCTGTAGCCGTAAGAGCGGGCGGTAAACAGCTGAATGGCGGAAAAGGCCCAGTGTAGCAAAAGCGGGCGGAATGGCGACTGAAACGATAAAGGGGCGCCCCACTACAGCAGACGAGCCTCCGCCATGTGCTTCAAAACTGCATACGTATCTCGTGATATCAAGGTTGGGCAACCAGTACACAACAAGCAGTTACGAGTCCCATTTACACCGGCACCATTTTGGGCGCGGCCGGGCAGGTCCAGGATCTAGTCAAACATAACAAATGAGGCTGACGTCTCTGAAGCAGTTGACGAACAGCAGGACATAGCAAATAAACATGAAGTCTCTAAAGCTGTTAACTCACTGCAGGACAAAACAAGTGAACCTGAAACCTCTGGAATAATTGTCGCTCAAAAGAACAACACACAAAACTCTGTAGAGCCTGAAGAAAGAAAAACAGAAGGGCACTGTAGTTTCAGACACACTTAACACTAATGACTAAACAAAGATATCGTCTGTTTATGAATCAGTTATCATGTTCACAGAATTGACAAAGAAGTGTGCAGACACCAATGCTATTAAGAAACACAAGGAAATCCCTAACGCATCAGCATTCTCGGAAGAGGTTGACACAGATAACATCTTAAGGAACAAAGAAAGACAAAATAAGGATGAGGAAGTTATCACTTTAGTTTTTTCATCAGCTAGCGACAGCAAGAAACATATTGTAATGGAGATTAGAGAGGCTACGGATGGATTATCAAAATTATCAAAAGAAATGGCTACTCCCCCCTTTAGCAGATTAGCTAAATGTTTGCGTAATTTGGGCATAAAAGTTATATTATTGTTGTTGTTGTTGTTATCGTTATAGTTCTGGTTAATTTCAAAAAATGTTTAAATATATTTACAGTTTTTGTTGCGTTCGTTATATTTAAAAGTTAATAAAGTTATATTATTGTTGTTGTTATCGTTATAGTTTCCGGAAAAGTATAATTCACCAATAGTTTTCTTTGTAGATGTTTTTCCATTAACAATCCCAGTTCCATCACCCGCCCAGGATATCACCACTGTTCCCCATGTCATAAAACCTTAGGATGTTCAATAACTGAAACAGCTAATATGGGTTTACTTACAGGGGACATCTTTTGTTCTGTTTTGTAAAGTAAAACTATTGTGAACGCAAGTATTATACATAGCAAGTGTTTAATATAGCATTTGTCAGTCATTGGTTAAGCAGCTAGGACCTGTTCACTCTTGACACCCCAGGTGCTGTGTATGTTGCACTATAGTGCTGCATCGAGAAAACGGACAACCCTATTGATGTTGATTTTTCATTATTGATTATTGTAAAGAAATGGCGACTCCCCCCTTTAGCAGATTAGCTAAATGTTTGCGTAATTTAGGCATAAAAGTTATATTATTGTTGTTGTTGTTGTTATCGTTATAGTTCTGGTTAATTTAAAAAAATGTTTAAATATATTTACAGTTTTTGTTGCGTTCGTTATATTTCAAAGTTAATAAAGTTTTAAAATCCAACTTTGTTGGAGTGCTATATATTTTTAAAAAATCGGGTGAATGGGGCCTTGAATCAGGTTATTGTCATGTGTGGGCTTTGCAAGTGTACTGCTACTGGATCGGACATTTCAAACTCAAATGCACGTTCTTTTTCTTACCTTTCCGAAGCATGGAGCGCAATAGCAGGCAGAGAAAGGGTGATGCACGTGTTGAACACTACCTGACCTGGCAATTTGCTGGCAGTGCCCCCCCGCCCGCTCCTGAAAGAGGGCACACACACACCGCCGCCCCGAGTACTTCACAAATCTTTAAAAGACCATGCGCTTGTTCATGAGGCTTAAATGGTTTATCACCCCTTCTAGAACCCCTGCATCGACCCTCTGACGTTTCCTGGAAGAATTAGCACGTAACACAATACCAAGCCCTGTCAGCTGAAACCCCCGAGGAATCGTGGGGCATATTATCAAGGGGGTTTATTTCCGCTTTTTTGGCTTTAAAAGCCAAAAAAAAAGAGATAAAATTATCTCCCTATTACCAAGCTGTCGCTAACACCAGTTAGTGACAGCTAAAAGGAGATAGCGACCATCTTGGGCCCCGCTTTGCATGTCAGTGATATTTATCACTAATGACATGCAAAGTGGGCGTGCCAAGATGTTAGCGACTGGAAACAGTCCCTAACCATCGCTATCTCCTATTACCAACTTTTGGAGATATTCGCGCTAAGCGCGAAAATCTCCAAAAGCTAACACCTGCCCTGAGCAGTTTTTAGCCATGTTATCCAATGGGAGGTGGATAACATGGCTAAGAGCATTTGCTGGATAATGCATGAATATCGCTGACTTTTCAGCGATATTCATGCATTGCGGCCGTTTTTTATCGCATTTGCGATAAACCTTGCTAATAGCAAGGTTTATCTGCGATAAAATTCGCCGATGTGCGGCGATAATTTTTGTCTCTAAACAAGTTAGAAACAAAAATTATCGCTAGTTGTTGGTAATATGCCCCCGGGTTTTTCCTTGCAGGAATCGGGAAGCGGAAGACTAGCACTGAAATCAGTAGTCTCACGCCTGAATCGGGAGGATTGGTATATCTGGATTCTCTACAGCTGGGGCCATAAACTACATCCGCAGGGCTAGGTGATAGCCTGGGTCCGGCCTGGACAATCGGACACAGAGGAAGAGGAGTGTCAGAGGGTGCGGTAGTGAATAGGGTGAAAGGGAGGTGTCGGGCGGGCACAGGGTGTGATTCTCAGAGAAGAGCAGCGCAGATGGGGGGAAGTATATGGCCCATGCATGAGAGAGAGAGCGGGGGTGACCAGTGCGTGGGGGAGATGCTTGCGAGGGTGGGGAGCCGTGCTGAGAATCGACGGCGTGCAGAGAGTGGGCCTGGTCAAGGCATCTAAAATGGCTGCCGTGCACGACAAAATTGTGGCATTGGACAAAAAGGCAAGATGGCGCAGACAATGTTTATCAATAAGGATTCATTTATAACAAAATATTTACTCGCAGTGACAAAATGGTGGTCAACACTTCCTGATTTCCATCGAATCGAACGTTAACAAACGTCACGCAGCAAAAAAAAAAAAAAAGCTCACGCACAGAGCAGTTTTTAGCCATGTTATCCAATGGAAGGTGGATAACATGGCTAAGAGCATTTGCTGGATAATGCATGAATATCGCTGACTTTTCAGCGATATTCATGCATTGCGGCCGTTTTTTATCGCATTTGCGATAAACCTTGCTAATAGCAAGGTTTATCTGCGATAAAATTCGCCGATGTGCGGCGATAATTTTTGTCTCTAAACAAGTTAGAGACAAAAATTATCGCTAGTTGTTGGTAATATGCCCCCGGATTTTTCCTTGCAGGAATCGGGAGGCGGAAGACTAGCACTGAAATCAGTAGTCTCACGCCTGAATCGGGAGGGTTGGCATGTCTGGATTCTCTACAGCTGGGGCCATAAACTACATCCGCAGGGCTAGGTGATAGCCTGGGACCGGCCTGGCATGTAAAATGGCTGCCGTGCACGACAAAATTGTGGCATTGGAAAAAAGGCAAGATGGCGCAGACAATGTTTATCAATAAGGATTCATTTATAACAAAATATTTTATCGCACTGACAAATTGGTGGTCAACACTTCCTGATTTCCTTCGAATCGAACGTTAACAGACGTCACGCAGCAAAAAAACAAAAAAAAGCTCACGCACAGCCGCTGGAAGAGATGTATCAACATATATGAGCCTCCTCAGCCACCCTCAGGAAACATAGGGGATTAGGATACATCTCCCGCACCCCGTTATACCTAGTAATTTAATTGAAACGAAGCACAAAATGGCGAATTCCCGTTTCGCTACCAGTTTGCGGCCCAGTTCGCGGCCCGTGAAGCGCTTCTACCGTGAAAAATCATTTTTTTTTATTTTCCCCACGGGACCCTTTATTAACCCCAACAACATTCCTAGGGGGTCAAGAGGGGTATACCTTGCCCCCTTTCATTAAATTCCCCCTTCGTTTTTCACCTCTTCTTCTCTCTCGATCCTACCGAGAGATAAGATGGCGGCCGCTCCGGACTGTTTAGAATGTTGATAGACACCGGAGAGCCAATCAGCTTTCTGCGCGCAAAGTTCCGTTTCGCGAAAAGTAAGCGGACCGGAGCGCAGCCCGGAGCGCTGTTACAGATATATATCTTATTTTGAACGTTAATTTCTCAAAAACTACTGGAGCACATATATTGAGACCTAGCAAAGGCACATCGGGCTAACAGTCCCTACAATTTTGCCAAGTTTCGTGCAAATCCATTCAGCCGTTCGAGCTAAAAGTGAGTCCAACCGCCCTATGGAAATTAACATGGGAAAAACGCGTTTTGGGACCCCCCTTTTTTCTCGGCCCCCCCTCGACAAAACCCCCCCAAATTTTCAAGGGCTGCTCAGAAACAAAATGTGCCATTTTCCTGAAAATTTCAGCCGATTCCGTCCACAAACGCCAAAGTTATTAGACATAGAATTTTCAAAAATCCCATAGGGAATAAATCCTAACTATATATACCTACTGGCGATAGCCAGTAGGTAATATATATATATATATATATATATATATATATATATATATATATATATATATATATATATATATATATATATATATATATATATTTATACATATACATATATATACACAAATATTTATATATATATATATATATATATATATATATATATATATATATATATATATATATATTTATACATATACATATATATACACAAATATTTATACACATATATGTATATATGTTGCTTCATGATGCTCCCTTTCCGGGACCACAAATCGAGGCGCACACCAGGGGGAATTTTCATCCGTTTATTGACGAATGCAAGAACCCGACAGACGCGTTTCGGCTACACGCCTTTGTCAATGTCGGGGAGGTAACTAATTCATACGTTTTTATAAAAAATAAAGTTCATTGGCGTGAAAAAAATGGGTCTGTTGCAATAAAAGAGAGGCAAACAAGTTAGATCACTTTACATTTACGCGGGGGGCCATTTTGTAGTGTATAGACAATTCATTGCATTCTCTATATTTCTCCCATCTCGCAACCATTATGTACAATTATATACATTTATATGCATTCTATATACATTTTTTGCATGGGTATTTATTATCACTTGTTCTGTCTCAAAATTCCTAAGACTTGATTCATTTTTAAGACATTTACATTTTCTGTCTACGTGTAAAATAAAAATAGAATATATATATGTGTGGCAGACTAATCTTGCCGTGGAGTTTGCCAAATAAACTAATGACTACAGTTCCTGAGTGCAGCGTTTTCCTTTTTGTTGTAAAAAAAAATATATATATATATATATATATATATATATATATATATATATATATATATATATATATATATATATATATATATATATATATATTACCTACTGGCGGTCGCCAGTAGGTAGTTATAGTTAGGACCTAGTTTCCATAGGAAATCCTCAACATTCTATTTGGAATAACTTTGGCCCTGGTTGAAGAATCTTAGCGAATTTCTCAAAGAAGATGGCTCGGTCCGCTGCGCTCCTGCCCTGAAAGTTTGGGGGGGATTGGTCAAGTGGGGGCTGAGATATAAGGGGGGTCCCAAAACGTGTTTTCTCCATGTTATTTTCCATAGGACCTTTAGACTTGGCTACAGGTCGAACGGCTGAATGGATTTATAAGAAATTTGCCAAAACTGTAGAGTCTTGTTCGCAGATTACGCTTTTTTTGGAATGGTGTAAATCCGTTCAGTAGTTGTTGAGAAAATTAAAGTTAAAGTCAATTATATATCTATAGGCGCGCACACGTGCGCGCACCCAAGCGGCTGCGCGTGAGCGGAATTTTTTTGGGCTGCGTGACGTCTGTTAACGTTCGATTCGAAGGAAATCAGGAAGTTTTGTCCGCCATTTTGTCATTGCGAGTAAATATATTGTTCATTTGAAAGCGTTGAAACATGGAAAGGGGAGAAGTTAGAGATTGTTTTGCTGCGTAGCTTTTCTCGGGGTGTGCAGTAATGCCCTTAAACGCGAAAAGATATAATTTTCCCCCGAAAAAAAATACGGGGTGCGCGCACCCGGTCGCGCACACCTATTCACAAGAGTGTGAAAATGGAGATAAATCAGAAGTTTAAGTGCTTAGATATAAGGTGGCTCTGAAAAGAGCCCTTGTGTTAATTGAGTGTTTTCTGCATTTATAAGTAAGTACCGATGCAGAGCCTGATGTTGCAGAGGAAGATTCTGTTTCCCTCATTCGTGAAATGAACACCGTCTCTCCTATAGATGTCTTGCATGTGGTATCGCAAGTTGTTGTGGTAAATAGAACCCATGCTATAATCTCTGAGGAACGCAGAAACAGATTTATTTACATGTCTCCTTGCTTTCTCAAATTGTGCACAATGTTGATTGGACCAATTCCATTTCTGTCTTTGGCATATATTGGAATATACCAAGGCAGATCGAGGAAAAAGTGTCATCAATTGTCGAAAGGTGTCTTTTAGAAGCATTTCCAGACCTACCCCAGTGATTGTGCCTAGATCGTTCCCACCACAGTGCACAATTATAAGGTCTGGTTCTGGGAGATGCATAAAGGTTTTCACCAATGGAATCAATTGGTGACATTTCAATCCTCTTTTGGAAATCCATGTTATGTGTACATTTGGTAAGCTGAGGTTGCAAATTCGTCTGCTTACTGCATATTTTTCACTCCAGTGAATATAACTGTGTCCTATTAGCCAGACCTTCATTTTCAAGGGATTTGTAGTCGTCCTCCGATCGGTTCTGGAAGTGGAATGGGAGTTAGAAGTTGAAATTCTAAATAAAGAAAAAGGAAGAGGCTGGGTGTGGTTTAAAAAATAAAAATGATTGGTTGATTGTAACAAGTGGAGATTGAACAGTACGTTCCATGTTAATGTTTATGTTAAACGAAAAGTACTATTGGGTGTGAAAAAACAAGATATGTAACTGAGCTGTGTATTGGCAGGAGTTTCTGGAGGGAAAATAGTCTTCTTAGTTTGTTGTAGAACGTTAAGACATGAACTTTTGACCTGTGCCTTCAGCAAGGTGCAGAATGAGGTGTAACCATGGAAACAGCCGGAGATGGCAGTTGGTGATGGGTTCACTCTTTGGTGCCTCTGCATTTGAGTCTGTTCTCTGGTGGCAGGCGGAGAACTGTTTGTTATTGTGGAGATGAAAGGGTGATAAGGAGAGAAATACGACATAGCGTCTGGCCTGTAGAAGCGTGGGAGCAGTGATTAACTCTGAGTGAAGCGGAACTGTGTCGGTGCTTAGTAACAGTAAAATAAAAAAGTTAACAGTGGTATAACTGTCTTTACGGTGCGCGACCTACTAAGAAAGAGTTCACGGGCCGTAATTGGCTTGGAGGTTCTAGTATCAGTAAGTGAGTTCGAGAAAAGAAAACATTCAGGACTTTATTTATGAAGGCCTTGCGCCCCGGCGGCGGAAGGTCTTCATAAATAAGGTCTTCAGTGTCTACAGTTAAGGTTATGTGGAACCCATGAATAGTTTTTCAAAATGAAATCATTTCAGTTGAGATTATGGATTAAAAGCGAAACCGTGAATATTTGAAATGTTTATTTAGAAATGTACTGTTTTAAAGGCAAATCATTATGTAATATGAGTACAGAAATTGCAAAAAGCACAGTAATTGGTATTGTCAGTAGTACATGGAATACAAACGCTATAGTTGAAGAAAAATGAATATAGTTGGAAAAAAACATTGTACACTCTTATAAGGAAGTATATTATATTTTAATTAATGGAAGAAGGTCTCTGGCCTTTCAGTTTAGGAACGATATATGAAAATGCAAGTGGTTATACATCATTACTTTATGAATCAGCTGTCAAACAACACGAAATCATAATGTTCATTGTTAGTAAAGCAAATAGGTCTGTTCTTCAAAAGAAAATATGGAAAAGAACGTGAAGAATATAGAAAACCAAAAGGAAATGAGGACGTCAATGGCTTGTATGAGAGTTATTGAAGCATTGTTTAGGCAAAATAGGTAGCTTCTGCTTGTAACAGGAAATCAGTTTTATCATTTGAAAGTATGTCAGCTATCCAATGGAAAAGAGTAAAGCAGTACTGATAATCTGTTATAATCGGAGCCTCTTTTACCATCAGAGTGCAGGTCGGTGGGTTTTTGATGTAGCTCGCTGTTAGGAACGAGTTAACCGTCCATTGTGTAGGCAAAGTATGCAGCAAGTGCCTCTAACATGAAATCATTGTTATCATCTGAAAACATGTCAGCCATCCAATTGAGAAGATCAAAGGAGCATTCATGATCTGTCATTATTGGAGCGTCTTTTACCATCATTGGGCAGCTCAGTGGGTTTTCGATGTAGCTCTCTGTTAGGAAATCTTGCGCCGCTGCGAATATATTCCAATGACCCAGAACTCCTTGTATTGCTGCAAAGGCCATAAACCCTCCGTTGTAACAAAGCTGTTCATGATCAAGTAACGGATTCATGAGGTGATTGTAATTCGGTTCAGGAGGTACCAAATTGCAGAGACATAAATCCAGGGCCCACGTGAAATCACAGCTCAGGCAATGAAATACAGGCTGCACACAGGTGAAATACGAATATCGAAATGATAATCGATATGAAGTATTCAAAGTTGAGAGTGGTAAGGTGCCGTAGTACAGAAGCATTCTCTGTCGAAATAGTTCTAAGTGGCCCGGCTCATTTGCGAAGGCAGGAGGGACATCCATTTTGAATTTCCCAAGATGGTAAAGGAAACGGCGCAGCACCGCTGGTTGTATAGCAACTCCACAGAATTAGGTCGCCGGCTATGCAGTGGAGAGAAGCAGAATGACTTGATACATTTTCTAGGAGTCTAGTCACTTATATATTGCTTAGTGGTTATTAAAAAAGTAGCTTTTTTTTAACTGGAGGATGCGTTAAAAAATAAGGGAGTGATTTGAGGGAGTTGTAAAGCAAGGTCAATTTTTTTTTAGATCA
Organism: Lissotriton vulgaris; assembly: GCF_964263255.1. Lineage (NCBI taxonomy): Eukaryota > Metazoa > Chordata > Amphibia > Caudata > Salamandridae > Lissotriton > Lissotriton vulgaris. The sequence continues at coordinate 1,412,066,923 of NC_141687.1, forward strand.
ATGCTGTTTTCTGTGAATGTTAGCTTAGTGAAAGATATGTGTGTGAGCAGATGCAACGTTCAGTTTTAAATGTGACAATGGTGGTCTTGTTCATGTCTTCCGATTCAAGGTCGGTATTCGCTGCCAAATACAAAGATTAAGAAACGCATGCGTGGGGTACATAGTGTGCATTCTTAAAGGAAAGCAAATGAAGGGTTATTTTTACCGCGTTAGCATTGTCGTTTAAAAAGTTATAGTGATTTCTATTATATGTGAAGAAAGTGTCACTGATGAAGACTGAAAATAAATCCTTATAAATGATAGGGACTGGTGTATTTTAGAAAAGGTGTGTAACATTACATGAATTGTGGAAAAAAAAATAATGTAATTGAAAGTGTATGGTTTGAAAATGAAAAGTAGAGGTTTATAGTTCATGTTTTGAAAGCAGTTCTAGAGGGTCAGATGAAAGTGTATGGTTTGAAAATGAAAAGTAGAGGTTTATAGTTCACGTTTTGAAAGCAGTTCTAGAGGGTCAGATGCATGATAGATTTATAAAAAATAGAACATGTTTTTAAATAGTATTTTGGAAAAAATATGTGCCTTTATGTACTATTTACATTATCTGCCTGTTGCGTATTCTTTGAGTTTTAGTAATCCTGTGTCTTATAAGTTTTCTAGGGGCGGTTTGAGGTTCATGGTGGGTTTGGGCAGGGAGGGTAGGTTGGGGGTTTGTAATAGGGGGTTCGGGTGGGGTGGAGTGCGGAGTTTAGTGAAAAGTGAGGGGGGCGGGGAGTTACGGTGTTTGGTAATGGAGCAGAGTCAGAGGACGCCACATTTGTGTTATGGGGTGCCACGGAAATATGTATTTATTCTCAGAGGTTTATTATATTAAGGATATATATCAGTATGGTGGCTCTTGTCGTTTTGTGGTTCTGTGTATGTTTATAATGCTGGCCCTGTAGTTTTTGTTTATGGACCTTATTACGACACACAGGGGAGCTACGTTGCACAGTTGGAGATTAGAGACTTAGGAAATAAAACTTTATAATTGTAAGGGCTGTAAGGGATAGAAAGCGCCCGTTCTCGGTGTAAAAAATATCCCCGCTATTGGTGGTATTTTCTACAGTGTTAGTACTCGAAGGAGAATAGTAACATATATGTGAAATAAAATTATGTAATAGGCTCAGCATTTCACATTATCGCATGAAAAAAAAAGTTGCTTTTACATAGCAATAAGTCTATTATAATTAAGGGACCAAGTGTATATAGTGCTATTTAGTACTCTGCTATGTGATTGATGTCGAATATTTCATAAGAGGAGGCTTTAAAAGTTTTTCGATAAACTGGTTTTCTAGGGAAGTGGGTGGAGTGTTCCGTGTAAATTGCAGAATAGAAACTAGTAAGAACCAATTGGAAGTGTTGTTTTAAAGTCATATGACTGCATATGCGTGTCTCGACGCGATAGGTGGGTGCGCGCACCCGGTGGCGCACTATAAGAAAGCGGCGAGAAAATATCAGCTAATATGCTCTTGAAGCTTGTTTTGGTACAAAGAGTTAGTTCTGAAAATAACTTTTTTTTTTTTTTTTTTTTTGGGAAACAAGTGTTATGATGCTTTTGATTTCTTAAAGTTGCTACGACATTTTTCAGTATGTTATACTATCCAAATAAAGTGAAGAAATTTAACTTTTCTTGGAGCATTTATGACTCTCAATTTTGTGTTTAATTAGAGTAAAGCTTTGCTCTCCGTATACAAGAAGTTCTCCACAGTTGTTGCATTTTATATGCACCTTCGCCAGACATGGTTTCAAGTCCATTTCAGCACTCGATGGAGATACAGGTCGTCCACCGGGAGATGTGCTGATTACTTCTGATGGTAATAGCGTGGCCTCCGTTTTTCTTGTCAAAGGTGGTCGCTCATCTCCTTCAGATTCGGAAGATGAATGCGGAACGGTAGCCATTGTACCGAAGTCTTCGGGAAGATGTTCGACGTTGTTGTCTCTTGAGAGTAGAAAAGAAAGTGATGGAAGTGGGTGGAGTGCTGCGTGTAAATTCCAGAATAGAAACTACCAAGAACCAATTAGAAGTTTCGTTTAGAAGTCACATGACTTCACATGGAAGTGTCAGGTCCTGTACGCGATAGATGGGTGCGCGCACCCGGTCTCGCACTAAAATAAAGCGGCGAAAAAACATCTTATAATATGCTCTTGGAGCATGTTTTGGTGGAAAGAGTTAGTTCTGAAAAGAACTTTTTTTTTTTTTTTTTTTTTTTGGAAACAAGTGTTTTGATGCTTTTGATTTCTTAAAGTTGCTACGACATTTTTCAGTATGTCATACTATCCAAATAAAGTGAAGAAATTTAACTTTTCTTGGAGCATTTATGACTCTCAATTGTGTGTTTAATTAGAGTAAAGCTTTGCTCTCCGTATAAAGAAGTTCTCCACAGTTCGTGCATTTCATGTGCACGTTCGAAAGATATGGTCTGAAGTCCATTTCAGCACTCGATGGAGATACAGGTCGTCCTCCGGAAGATGTGCTGTTTACTTCTGATGGTAATAGCGTGGCCTCCGTTTTTCTTGTCAAAGGTGGTCGCTCATTTCCTTCAGATTCGGAAGATAAATGCGGAACGGTAGCCATTGTAGCGAAGTCTTCGGGAAGATGTTCGACGTTGTTCTCTCTTGAGAGTAGAAAAGAAAGTGATGGAAGTGGGTGGAGTGCTGCGTGTAAATTCCAGAATAGAAACTACCAAGAACCAATTAGAAGTGTTGTTTAGAAGTCACATGACTTCACATGCAAGTGTCAGGACCTGTACGCGATAGGAGGGTGCGCGCACCCGGTCGCGCACTACAATGAAGCGGCGAAAAAACATGTCATAAGATGCTCTTGGAGCATGTTTTGGTAGAAATAGTTAGTTCTGAAAAGAACTTTTTTTTTTTTTTTTTTTTTTGGAAACAAGTCGTATGATGCTTTCGATTTCTTAAAGTTGCTACTACATTTTTCAGTCTGTAATACTATGAAAATGAAGTAAAGAAATTTATCTTTTCTTGGGGCATTTATGACTTTCAATTTTGAGTTGAATAAGAACGAGGCTCTGCTCTCCGTACAAAAGAATTTCTCCACACTCGTTGCATTTCATGTGCACCTTCGCAAGATATGGTCTCAAGTCCATCTCAGCACTCGATGGAGATACAGGTCGTCCACCAGAAGATGTGCTGGCCACCTCTGATGGTAATAGCGTGGCCAGGGCTCTTGTCGATGCTTTTGCATAATGCTCAGGGTGCCTTTGTTTAACATGCCGCAGCATGGTGTGTATAGAAAAGGAATATTTTCTATTTGGATTTCCCCTTGAGAGCTCCGAATTGCATATCGTGCAGGTTACTTTTGGCGCATCCACTTTCTTTTGATCTTCAGGATAAGTAAAAAATTGCCAAATGAAAGATTCCTTTTTTCTTCTTAAAGGTGGTCGCTCATTTCCTTCAGATTCGGAAGATGAATGCGAAAGGGCAGCCATTTCAGCAAAGTTTTCCGGAAGATGCTCGATGTTGTTGTCTCTTGAGAGTAGAAAAGATTGTGAGGAAAGTGGGTGGAGTGCTTCGTGTAAATTCCAGAACAGAAACTACTAAGAACCAATTGGAAGTCTTGTTTTCAAGTCACATGACTTTACATGCGCTTCTCAGGACGTGTAGGCGGTGACACTATCTAGTTACGAACGTGATTTCATACTTAGGAACTAGCATTCAAAAAAACTATGAAATTCACTGAAAAAAACATAGGTTTTACACGCGTTATAGTTAGGAAATAGCATTTGAAAAACCTATGAAATTCACTGAAAAAACCATAGGTTTGACACCAGTTATAGTTAGCTGGAAATTTTACTGACATAAAACCAATGAAACTCCACGTTATAGTTAGTTGGACTCACTATAACTTGCGCGTGTAATGCACTGCTGATGACATTACATATTACATCACTCATGACATGGTCAGTGACATACTCACTGGACTATATAGTACACATCCAGATTGCTTATCTTGAGGGTACCTCATGGCTTCAATATATTCAGGCTCGCTCAGGGCTCATTGAATAGCCCTCTCAGCCTGATAATCTCCTCTTTTTTATCCTACATTTTCTATTTTTGGGACTGTAAATGTATACAAAAAGCTCATTTCCTTTGGTCCAGAATGCAGATTTTACTCATTCAGTTTTGGACAAGCTTCAAACTAATATCCGTGCTGGTGGGGATGTGACTGTTTTACCGCCCCTGAGCATCCTTTCAAGCACATCCACAATGGATGGTTCTGCTCCTTTGGTTTATGATCAATTGCACACATAGCCTAACCTTCATCATTCAGGGATAAAGGACAGATGGCAGAGTAGGCGCATCAGGCTCCCCGAGTGCCGGGGTATCAAGAATCAGTAAATAGAAAAATTCACCCACACCTCCATTCATTTAAGATCGGAATTCCGATCAAGACAACAGATGGACAAAATTAATTATGTCTATCTTGGCAAAGGTTTTTGCCTCTTTTATTTTTATTTATTTTCGTAGAAAAAAGTGATCAATATTTGTTAGGCCAAACTAGAACACATCATCAACTACACAAAATGTCACATTAATATGAACCAAGTGAACACACAACTCAATTATTTCATGTTATACATAAATCTCCATCAAAATTAACAATACATTTAAACACATAAAAAAATTCAATACATCAATACATTCAAAATTATTAAACGTCAAAAAAAGCTGTTTCTGTGCAAACTGTTTATATGCATATATATTCAATCTCATTACATTACGAATCAAATCAAGCAACTCAAGAAAAAAAAAATCGAGAAAAAATTCCTAACAACCAAAGAGCAACTAATCCTGATACTTTAGGTGTCCAACATCTAGTAAACACTTGAATCTCACATAGCCTCACATAACCTCTCGGGGTATCAATAATGGCACTTCATCTACTGAGACCAGATCATCCCTCTGTAGTAATGGCGGACAATAACCCACAACAATGGCTCCACCTTCCAACAGCAGCCTTCCCTCTAGTGCTGGTTTTGGCTAACATCACCTTCTGCGGGACATTTAGCAGGAATCTACTAGGCAGTTAATGGACAAATGCCTGTACTGGCTATCAAATCAGCCCGTGGACTGGGGAATGGGGAGCCACCAGTTACCCAACAAAATCATTATGGCTAGGAGGGTGAGGTGGTTGGGAAATTCAACAAAAATCCTCGCTGGTGACTGCGTAGTGATACATTTTATTAACCCTTATACTGGCCCTTTCCTTCTTAGAAAACTCAATAGATCTTGCTCTAGGAACACGCAGATTATTCCTTTAGCACTGGAGCATTTCTATAATCAGGGCCCAACTCCATTGAACAGAGGGGTAGGTTAAGACTAGGCCATTTCATGTCAAGACACATAGAGCACAAAAATATTGCACTGGGGTTCAGGCTCTATAACAGATTTGCCCCCATTTCTGATCTGGAAGCATGCAATTGACCCCCAACATCTACCTACCCATCGCCCCCAACATTGGCCAACACTGCTCCTATCACGCAGGTTCCACACTCACCCCTTTCCCCCCAGGTAATAGGGGAAAGAAGTATGATAAGCCTAGTTACATGGAATGTGGCAGGGATCGCTTCAAAGGCAGGAAATGAGGAGTGGCTTAATCATTGGCAAACAATGGACATTATCTGTTCCCAAGAAACCTCGGCTAAGGACACAGTTTTTTCTCGGGGTTTCGCACTATTCATTCACCTGCAGTGCCCTCGGCGTCAGGTAGAGCTAAGGGTGGTCTACTAACCTTAGTTTCTAATAAACTATTGGTACAAGTAAAACAGGTGGGCCCCCAAAATAACTATTTCCAAATTCTCCAATCTGGATCCTGGATTCAGTCCCGGGATATAAGCTGTAAACAGTTAAGTAAAAGCGTTTTGGTTACAGTTGTGATTTTTAAAGAATATAAATGTATTTTCAAAGTTGACACTTAGACACCTTTCAGCGAAAACCCACCAATGTTATCCTATGGGAGGATCAAGTCACAGGTAACTCAAAGTATGGTACAGTGTGTGAATAGAGTCCCCAGTCTCCAGAGGTGTCACAGAGACTAAAGTCAGATATGACCTTACTCTCTAAAGTGGTAGCTTGGTCGAGTAGTAAGGCAGTATCAGAGGACAGTGTAAATCATTTGTTGTACACACTCAGTCAGCAAAAGGTTTCACACACTCAAGAACTGAATTCTAGGCCAATTGTTTTATATCAAAAGATATAGTTGTTTTATTTTAGAACCAACAGGTATCAAAATATACTTTTCTCAATATGAGTGACTTTAGGTAATTACTTTGCAGAAAGGTAATAGGCTTTGTAAGAACAATAGCTACAGTGGTTGCAATAGGCAACACAATTTCAAACACAATTTAACATTGAGGTCAATTGGTTTTTCTACATAAATGCAGTTGATTGTTTTAAGGATTACTTTTCTAACCACAGGACTGGATCCTGGATTCAGTCCTGGGACATAAGCTGTAAACAGTTAAGTAAAAGTGTTTTGGTTACAGTTGAGATTTTTAAAGAATATAAATGTATTTTCAAAGTTGACACCCACCAATGTTATCCTATGGGAGGAAATTCAAGTGACAGGTAAAGTACGTTCTTGTTACTATTGTAACCCAATACTGGACTCCTAGGTTCAGCACTGGGATCTCTACCTAAAACAGGTAAGTAATTACGTTTTCGTAGTTGGTACGATTTTTTATGGAATATTTCTAGTTTGAAAAATCGACAAAAGATTTCAGAGAAAAACAGTCAATGGATTCCTATAGAAGGAAATTCAAGTTACTTGTAAGTACAGTTAGGATTACTTTTGCGGTTCAGTACTGGGCTAAAAGGTACAGTACTGGCTTCTCTCCTGATCACAGGTGAGTATTTCCGAATTCGTGATTCGGCTGATTTTAGATGAATATTTTAAAGTTTAAAAACTCCACACTTAGAAGAAATTTCAAGTGAAAATCAGTCAATGTTTAACCTATGGAAGGAAAGTGAGTTATCGGCTTTTCGGTAAGTACTTGGCTGGTAGAGTTAAGGTTCTGGGCATAGACTCAGGGGTCTCCCAGGGTTGGAAAGGTACAGTTGTTACACCCTCAGCAGCACAGGGGCAGCCGGGTGCAGAGAGAGTAGTCCCAATGCAATCCAATGGAGGGTAGGGGGCCTTTAGTTGGTGGCTGCAAGCAAGCAGGCCACGTGGCTGTGGGAGTTGAGCTCCTGGTCACTTACTCAGGGCAAGTGGGGAAGTAGAGTAGGGTAATAGTTGCACTTCCAGCGGCACTCGGGCGGCTGGGGGCAGGGTTCTTTTGAGCCGTCCGGCGCTCAATGTTATCCAATAGGAAAGTTAAAAAGTGAACAAAGGCTGCAGGCTTGGGGACGGAGATTCTTCAGGTGCGACCACCACTTCGAGAGGTAAGTTGGGATCTTGGAGAAGAGGTAGGTACTCCAAAGGAGGGCACAGGGGGCCGCGCGACGCCGGGTGCAGGGGTGTCTTTTGGCATCGGGAAATCTTACCCTCAACTGGTCGCAGTTGGAGGGGTCCCCCGGTTCTGAGGCTGCAGGCATCGTCTGGGTCGTCGAGGAGGGTCTTTGGGCACTTGACTTCAGGTCCCAGTCGCCGGGGAGACATCCTCGTGATCTTGCATCACTCAGGCACAGGTCGGGCTTGGCGGGTGGAGAGTGGGCTGGATTTGAGGTTCCTGACTGGCACCAGGGTAATTGCTGTTGGAGCAGAACCACTGCTCATGGGAGTCCCATTCTTGTGGAAGGTTCAAGGCAGGCATGTCCTCCGGGGTTGTCGAGGTTGCTGTCCGCTGGAGACGTCGGAGTTTTGCTGGAGCAGGTTCAAGGATCAACAGGCCTGTAGGGTTCTGGGGCCAAGTCAGTGGGCGTCGTCCTTTGTTAGCAAATGCACAGCATCTCTTCATGTTTCTTGGTCTTCTTGTTGTTGCAATCGGGATCTGAGGAAGGAAGGTTCAGGGTGCCCCTAAATACAAAATTTAGGGGCGTTACAGGTAGGGCAAGGGCAGGGACCAATGGGTCCCTGTCCTGGGGTGGGTACACCCCTAGCCTGCTCCACTCCTGTGGGAGGGGGGCAGGAGCCTAGCTGTGATTGGGCAGGGCTCCCCATCTTTAAGATGGCCGGAGCCTGGGGTCGTGCTTCACCTCACCTCTCCCATCTGAGGGGTGGAGTTGGCACAGGCTGGCACACCCCCCTTCCTGACGTAGGGTTTGCCGCCAGTCTTCCCGCCAGAGTGGGGGTCAGAACTGGTGGGGGCCAGTTGCTGAGAACAGCAAATGGTCTAGAGAAGCTCACAAAGGCAGAATGTCTTTGAAGCTTACCCTGCCCATCCTGGGGGAGGATGCTTGGCACCTCATCCCAGGATGTGCATTGTTGCAGGCCCGGAGAGCCAGGGCTCTCCACCCAGGGGTCCAGCAACATGTCTGCATGACGTGGATTGTAGGTTAGGTTTCAGGGGGCATCTCTAAGATGCCCTCTGTAGTGCATTTTACATTAAATCCCACACTGGCAGAAGTGTGGGTTTAATGTGCAGAAGAAGTTTGATATCAAACTTGTCAGTCTTCAGTGTAGCCATTATGGGGCTGTGGAGTTTGTAATGACAACCTCCCAGCACCATATACTTTTAATGGCATCACTGCACTGGAATGGCCCTGGGTACTGTAGAGGCACAGGGCTCCTGCACCTGTCCCCACACCACTGGCATAGGGCACCCAGCTAGAGGGTTTGCTGATGTATGCCAGGGCAGTGGGTTTTGTGGGCATGGCACACAGGAATGCATGCCATGCTGACTCTTTGTTTAGTTTATACTTAGACACTCAGCCTGCAAAGGCAGTGTGTGGGTGTCAGGGTACAGGGCCCCTAAGGGTGGCGCTATAAGTGCTGCAGCCCTTAGGGGTATTCTCTGGTCACCATGCCCTGGGTACCTAGGGTACTAGGGCATGGTGCTAATGTACTAGGGGCTGACAGGTGGCCAGATATTCCAATTGGGTTTTCGTTTCAACACAGTTTTAGGGAAGGAACACAGGCCCTGGGCACCTGGTTGGCAGGAGCCCAGGGCACACTCAGTCAAAGCACATCAGCAGTTAAAAGTGGGGAGCTACCAATGCAAGAAAGATGGCACTTTCTCACAGTCTTCACAAATGATGTCCATTGGATATTAATTAATTTTTTATAATAATGATTTTTGGGGTGATATGAAACGAGTGGTAGACAATTTAAATAATGAACTCTGACTAATTAACTCACGAATACAGAAGGATCTTCCTAGCATAATCTGGCTGGGGGATTTTAATACCCATGTGTGCAAGTACAATGAGGTTAGTGTGTGTGGAATGAACGATCCGCACGGCAACCCCCTTTCACACTTCACACATAGTGAATATAGTGACACACTCAATAGGCTCCTGTACATAAGGCAACTGACCGTGATCAATAGTGGCAAGACTGGTCAGATCGAGCCAACATTTAGAATGAACAACTCGGAGTCCACGATCGATTTTATTTTAGCCTCCTCTGCAATGCAAGATAGAGTGGATCATCTTGCCATATCGATCACGCTATATTACTCATTTACTTAAGCACCCCTCAAAAAGCGAAGAGGTATCAACTGATAGTGAATAACATCACACTATCCACAAAATGGTTACCAAATGAAGTGGGCACAGGTAGAGAAAATGATTCTGGCTTCTGCCATAATAGCCCAAGTAAGGGGAGATATTTTTCACTGCTTGGACAAGGAGGCCTCTCCCTCCCTTTTAGTCTCCCACTTTAGAACTCTTCTAACAAAATTAAAAGCTGCACTCACTCGATATAAACCAGCAAATGGCACACCACCTGATCGTTGATTTGATTCATCCTGCTCGTCAGCAAAGAGAGCTCTTGATAGTGCCTTAAAAATCAAGCCTAGAGTTCCGGCACTGATAAGATCACTTTGTAACGATTATAAGCACACTACAAGTACACGTGTGAAGGAACTAAGGGAGAAGGTCTGGTATGTCCTTGAACAAGCCGCAAGCTCACATAATAGTAGGGAGTTTTGAATGGTCATAAATGCCCCATACTTTAAAGATTTAAATGACCTGTCTCTGGATATGCATGTAGAGGAAGATGCATGGATAGGGTGCTTTGAAAGCATCTTCGCAGAACAATCTCCCCAAGAGCTCCCTCAACCTGATCTACTGACCCCGATCCAAGGAATCCTGACCTTCTCACTGCATGAAGTGAGAAAAGGACTGGACGATTGTGTTCAAGGGAAAGACCTGGGACCGGATGGGGTCCCAAATGACCTGTTCCTGGCCAACTACGATCTGTGGGTTCCTTTAATAACAAACGGTTTTAATAGTATAGCAGTAGAGGGTCCCCCTCCATCCTGGAACCACAGTGAATAGTTCCAATCTTTAAGAAGGGATACAGCAGCTATCCCAAGAACTATTGGCCCATCTCCCTCCTGGACACAACCGCCAAATGTATGGGCCGTCTGTTGTTAGCCAGGTTGGAAGAGTGGGCACAAGAATGGAATATTTTAATGCAGGTGCAATACTTCTTCCAGAAAGGTAAGGGAACAGTGCACCAATGTTTAAACCTCTCGCTTTGCATCAACAAATATATGAAGGCCAAAGGTGGGAAGTTATATATGGCCTTCATGGACCTGTCAGCGGCCTTCGATTGTGTGTCCAATTCTAAACTGTGGCCTATGATGGAGGGCATGAGGATCGATACCCCTGACTATCCATTTTATTCATCAGCTGTACGCCAATGCCACTGCCTCTGTGTGGTTTGGCAGAAACGGGGAATGCACGCGCTCATTTAAGATCGAGAAAGGAGTCAGACGGGGATGTGCACTCGCCCCTTTTCTTTTTTCCATCTTTACCAACGGGGTGTTGGTCTCTCTTTACACATGCCAAAATTTGATAAGATCTCACTCCCAATATTAGTGTTCGCTGACAATGTGGTCTTAATTGCCAGGACAGGGGTAGCTCTTGAATGCCTTATATCTTCGTATGCTTCATTCATGGCTTCATTAGACCTCAGAGTGAATGAATCCAAATCATTCATCATCATAGCGGGAGCTTCTAGAGGCGTGAAAGCACCGCACTTCCATCTAGCCTCAAAGAAAATCGAGTTGGTTGACTCCTTCCCATACCTGGGAATCTTGTTTGATAACAAGCAATCCTGGAATAACCTGGTGGCAGCAAGAGCCCTGGGCATGGAAAGACATCTCCAAGCTATAAAAGGGTTTGGCAAAAAATTAGGAGCGAGCCCTTTGGACACAATCAAAACCATCTACCAAGCCAAAACAAAGGCGGTGGCAACCTATGGGGCCGGAGTATGGTAAATGGCCCATATCGAACAACTGCAAAAAGTTAAAGATACCTTTTTTAAGTCGAGGGTTTTGTTCCCACCCTCAATCTCTGATTATATTTTACATCTCGAACTGGGCCTTCCATACTTGCTTGATTCTATCAGACTGGCGGCCATCCTGCTGTGGCTCTCGATCTGGCGGAGGGTCACTGTCAACCTAACCCAACACATAATTGGTGATTGCCTGAGGCTCGAGGGCTATACCAGGATCGGCTGGCTTAGAAACATGCAGGCGGAATTAAATGCAATTGAGCAGGGAGAACTATTTAGGGAACCCTCATCCTGTAGTAATGTCTCTAAATGGGAAATAATCAAACTAAACTTACAGAAGGCTAACCTTGAACGTAGGGAAAAAACTGGCATCTACAGGCGCTCATAGTTTACGATCAAATCCCACCAAGACCAGGGGAAGGTTATTCCTACCTTTCCTCCATTACTGTAGCACAACACAGATTTATCCTGCTGCGCTTTCACTTGAATCTAATCCCTTTGATGTTTGGGTTTCCAGAGAAAAGGTTCAAGCACGCAGACCTGGGCCCCTGTCCCTGTGACAATTACTCACTCTAGTCCGACTTACATCTGGTACTGTTTTGCAAGTTTTATTATACTGAAAGAGAAAGGTTCCTCCTTCCAATTTTAAGGCGTCAAAAGTTTACGCAATGCAGAGTGGCTCTGTATTTTTTAAAAGCTCTTTCTAACCCCCAGTTTGTTTTATGGTAGCATCTTTCCTGTGGGCTTGTTGGCGAAATAGAAGGGTGAGGGGTGTGCCGCCATGAAGTTTAGTACCCATGGATCTAAAATGTACATGTGATTTTGGTTTTAATGAGGCACCTAAAACATTAATAAGATTTTAAACGCTTTCTGGTTTTTAGGTAATCTGTTTTTATTATGGCCCATTTGATGAAATTGTGCTTTTATGATCTGTTTGTGAATAGATCAAATAAAGATTTTAATGATAATGTATACAAAAATACATTTCCACTATAATGTTTCGGCTTCCCCCTTCCACAGGTAGTACATGTTATATATTACATGAATAAGGCTTTGTATTGAATGTTTGTCAATGGTTTCAAAGCCCACATTTCACAGAAAATAGGTCTTACTGTAAAATATTTTCTGTAATTCGCAGTGCTGAATTTCTTTGCAGGATATTTAGCTTCCCTAAACCCTGTGATCAGATCCAGTAGTGATTTCATGTAGATGTTGAAAAACAGGGGTGAGATGATTGAGCCTTGAGGGACTCCTTCTTCAATGTATTGTTTAGAAGAGAATAGGAAGGGTATGTATAATATTTGTTCTGGTGTGTGGGCAGGATGTGATCAATATGAGAGCTTCCTTAAGTCTTTGGATGAGTGTATAATGATCCACTGTGTCAAAGAGTGCTTAAAGGTCCAAGAGAAGAAGGGCAGCAACTCCATTCTTGTCCACTGTGTTTTTAATGTCATCCCAGATAGAGATTAGGGCCTATTAAGTGCCTCTTCCTGGGTGAAAAACCTGTTTGCAATTCAGAAAGTATTGAATTGTTTTCAATGAAATATGCTATCTGGGCAAAAGCTGCTCTTTCTATGCGTTTGCCCAGTAATGATCCTTTAGCTATTGGTCTGTAGTTGTTGGGTCTTGATTGTCGAAGGTAGGTTTTTTTAAAAGGGGGCGTAGGTGTACTTTTTTTTGGTCTTATGAGAGAACTCCTGTTGTTAAGGAGCTGTTGACTGACTAATATCCACTTGTAAAAAACAAGGGTTCCCTGTAATGCTGATAATAATAACCCTTAGATCAGGGAAAAAGCACTATGCAGGTATCTACCCAGGCGGTCATAGACAACACTTGCCCACATGAATAGTGTTTAAGAAACAACAACCCACTTCCGTAGTAAGGACAGTTTATTTATTATAAAACAAAGTTCATACAAAAAATCAACCACAATAATTTTATACAAAAAAGCATGTAAAAACATGCAGGACATATAAACAATTAAGTAAAATGCAGTAACACAAATATTATACAATAATCATAATTTCATAAAAACATAATAATAGTTCCTGAGTCGAATATTAATAAATGTGTTGTCGACGCGCGTTTCAGCGACCAGCGACTTCTTCAAGACAGACAAAATCTCAGGTGCCTAAATATAAAAACATAATTACTAATCAAAAATTACATTCATTAATCTAAAAAAGAAAGAGCAGCTTATATTTGTCAATAGATAACACAATATGTACTGACACTTTAATATAACATCTTCTAGTAACTGTCAAAAACAACATAACAGAAGTGGGTTGAGAATTTATGTGCCTCTAAGTAATAAGCAAGTTTCACAATCGAAGTGGAGGGGAAATAACTTAAACACTATTCATGTGGGCAAGTGTTGTCTATGAACGCCTGGGTTGATACCTACTTAGGACTGACTAATATCCACCACTGAAATGACTTCATATTTCACCATATTAATTCACTACTAATCCTTTGTAGGCTTCCTGATTAGCGTGCGTCAACAAGAGCTATATAAATACAAACCTTTGTCCTCCTCTATCCTTCTGCTATCATTCCAAATCCAAATAACTGACTAACCTATCCACCACTTAAAATGTACTTGCATGTTTCACTATACTAATTCAACACTAATCCTCTATGGGTCCCGGTGCAGCGTGCTACTCGCCGAAAAAGCGCTTTGACGCCTCGTCAGGGGAAGTAAGCGATATATAAATGCAATTACAATACAATTACTATAGTTACTGTGTTCCCTTTGGCTGGAGGGTATTGTTGGAAACGGTTTGGGGCAGTAGGTTTTCCTGTTGTTTAAGGTGGTTCCAGCATATTTCCTTCAAATTTGTAATGGTTAGCCACTTTGTCACAAAGATCTTGAGAACTGGGATTGGTAGCTTCTGTACATTTTGGTTTATGGAATTAGATGTGCTTTTTATTAAATTCTTTATTGGCACAATCTGATTGTATATTCAGATTGAATAGTATTGTTTTTAACTTTTTTGATTGTTGGTGTGTATATTCTGAGATACATGCTGTTTTTTGTTTTTATAAAAGGAATATGTCATAGCATTGTACAAGACACTGAACTCTCCAAAACATCACTGCACAACACCTGACATGAAACAATGCGTTATTCATAGTTTATAAAGTGCTCTGGTAATGTTCTTTTAAAAGGCACTTTAAGTTGTTTATTTGAGTGCTTCTTTTTTTGAAAATCTTTTAAGTCTCTTAATTTGCTTTTGTGGTAGCCTTCCAATAAAAACTGTCTGTGTTTTCACTTATACTTGTGAATATCGCTCAACAACTTGTTGACTTTTTGCGGACAAAAAAATTAGTTCGGCCCTTCCAAGCTTGTATCCTGTAACTTACAGGTCGACTGAAGAGCTCGAGAGTGGATGCTGCGTCCACTGAACTCGTTTTTTCACAATCTCTTCTGACAAGAAAATGGGTTAGGCATTTGTAGTGTGTGCTACTGGCTTTGCCAGTGCTTGTTATGTACAGGGAAGCGAGCAGAGACAAAAGCATAAGAAAAATGGATGCAGCGTAAAACTATTTTTGCTTTTTTTCTGCAGCTTTCATTTATACAGATGCTTTTGTCAGCACTGACCTGAAGTACTACTGAGTTGCTCGCGGACTGTAAATAGTCCCTCATGCATTCCAATGGGTCTAAGGCATACCTGAAATTACAATAAAGAAACGATGACACCAAAATACTTCTGTGGGCTCATCTAAAATGTGTCTGACAATATGACAAGCCCATGGCTGAAGGTTCCAAGGCCGAAGATGCTAATGCATGAAGGAGGTGGACCTAAAATGTAAATTCAAGTACAGAATATACGTCAAACAGGATCATCGCACTTTATATGACATTTTATCCTACACAGAAACTGCTGTTGTAGTCATTGTGCCCTGACCTCTCAAAGTTGTACCTAATGGTTTAGTCTGTCTTGCTTTAATAGGGAACTATGGTTCCCGTAGATGTGGTTTGTGTCAAAAACAACTTTGCACAAATAAATAAGGGGCATTTTATCAAGGGGGTTTATCTCCGCTTTTTTGGCTTTAAAAGCCAAGAAAGCGGAGATAAAATTATCTTCCTATTACCTAGCTGCCGCTAACACCAGTTAGTGCCAGCTAGTAGGAGATAACGACCGTCTTGGGCCCCACTTTGCATGTCAGTGATATTTATCACTAATGACATGCAAAGTGGGCGTGCCAAGATGTTAGCGACTGGAAACAGTCGCTAACATCGCTATCTACTATTACCAACTTTTGGAGATATTCCTGCTAAGCGCGAATATCTCCATAAGCTAACACCTGCCCTGAGCAGTTCTTAGCCATGTTATCCAATGGGAGGTGGATAACATGGCTAAGAGCATTAGCTCGGTAATGCATGAATATCGCAGATTTTTCAGCGATATTCATGCATTGCGGCCGATTTTTATCGCATTTGCGATAAACCTTGGTAATACCAAGGTTTATCTGCGATTAAAATCTCCGCAGCTCAGCGGTAAATTTTAGTCTCTAACCAAGCAATAGCGATAATTATCACTAATTGGCACAGTTGATGGTACCTTCCTTCTTCCGGCCCTGGAGCCGGAAGAAGGAAGGTACCATCAACTGTGCCAATTATTTAGATGGCGCGCTCCAGCCAAGCGGGTGATGACATGACAAGCACATAATACCAGACTAGGTCAAAGAAAACTTCCCTCGTATGTACCTTTCGACTTGGGTGATGTAATGCTTAATTTGAGCATGTGGTTTTCGGCCCCGGCACTTAATTGGTTTCTGGTGCAGGCACATCACTTTAATTGTCAACAGGGCACTTATGACAGTCTACTACATGGTGGCGCTGCTCAACTTATTTAGAGATGAGCAGAACAGAGGTTGTTTATGAATATAATATACATTACAAATGACGAATACCTGCCTCCCCAGACACTCCTTTAGCTTTGGGGACCTGGATTAATCTGGACTGTCCTACTTGCAGGCAAGGGAGATGGTTGGTAGTTGTTTTGGTACGGTCAAAGGCAGCAGATGACAGGGGCAATGTGTGGTGCAAGCTGAAGTGGCCACCTGGTCGGGCCCCTGGCACTTATTATTTTACAAATTAAGCATTGGGGTGATGTACTGTATTGTTAACCTTTGGGAAGTGGTACAATAACTGTATTCAAGTAATGAAGGCCCGAGAAGGAATTCCATTGTAAAGAGGGCAGTTTATATCGCTAGTAATCTGGCCCCCAGCAGCGTCTCTGAGGGCCCAGTGATGTGTCTTCTTGGTGACGTGCATTGGAAGGCTTTTATCAGTGGTATTGAACTAACATTTAGGAGTTACGACATTATTGACCTTGCTGACGTCAATGGGTGGATTGTATTTGCTCTCCTTTTGACTAAAGGCTTGAAGAAAATTATCCTCTGTAGAATGGGTCAAAGGTAGTTTCTACGGCTTAGTGGCAGGAGGAATATTGAATTGATAATTAACATATTAACTAACTATAAAAATATTCCGTTTTGGAAGAATTTGTAAACGTGGATATGTTTGCAGATATGAATAGTTTTTAGTCATCCAGAGGCATGTGACTTGGTGACGATTTCCAAGTGTGATTATTTTTGTATAGTTGTTGTATTTGTATTTGTACGTTTTATATCTTGTTCATATGGTTAAGACTAAAAGCAGTAAACTATGATAATGAACTTTGTATATGAACTTCTTCACATTCTATAGAGTTACACACAAAAAATAACTCACCAGTGGCAAAAAAAAGAAAACAATGTTGGCTTTTTTCCCTCTGCAGTTCAAACAGGGACTATTGATATTTTCAGTACTTTTTGCTTAACTGGATGAAAAAAAAGCTGGTCTCGTACTTGTGAAAAAAGACAATTTTCCAACATTTGCAACTAATCAAAGGTAAAAAATGTTTCACATTTCACTGCACTTTTTCACAGTTGACGTGCACTGTCCTATTTGAGAGCAGATGTGCATTGTAAGTTTTTGCTTTCATTACCTTTTGCTGTGCTGACGGATTAGTTCATTTAAGACTTTAAGGGCCAGATGTACGACCATATTTTGCGTTCGCAATCTGGCAATCGGCCAGTTTGCGAACGCAAAATTGGCCTGCCCAATGTACAAACCCTATTTTGCGAATTGGTAACCTAGACCCGACTCGCAAAATAGGGTTTGGGCTCGCTATTAGGGAGTGGCGTGCCAAGGGCTTCCCTTGCTAATAGCGAGTATCAATTGATGTATGATTGTTTTGCGACCACAATTGCGGTTGCAAAACACTCGCAGATTACCACATACTTCAAGTAGATGGTAAGTCAATCGCAAACAGGGAGGGGTCCCCAGGAGACCCCTCCCTGCTTTTGCGAGTGATTTATTAGAATATGGCTGGGTTGATCCTGTTCAGTGTGGTGTATGTGCTAGGACAGAAAGTCCTTTGCATGGCCCTGGAGCGCCTACAGCCTTCTCTCTGTTTTTTCCCTTGGTGAGCTCGACAATCTAGTCAGTGTTCATATTTTATATGGCTGAGGTATAGGGAATGATAATAAACAACAAAAGAGTGAAACAAAGTATAACACCTCAAGTGAAAACTCCTATGAGGGAAAACGTGAAACCTGGTGAAAAAACACATATAAGTTAATTGTAAAAAGAACCCTTTGGTCGGTCAACAGCAGGCGACTCCCCTCTGGCGACCTAGCCTTTCAATGCTGTGGCCCGAATGAATGGTTCATTCGGGCCACAGCATTGAAAGGCTAGGTCGCCAGAGGGGAGTCGCCTGCTAGACAATTGTACGGCGTGAAGAAAACCCCTGCCGTGTCCGCCCATGTTGCGCGGAATTTAAGCGCTAGTTGTATTTGGCCCCAGTAAATTACTGAGTGTGCCTATACGGTTAAAGCCGTGAGTAATTTATTACATTTTTTAATTTTCACCCTAATATCCTCACGGTTGGGTGCGCCTAAGTGCGTGCACACCGACGGAGGATCACACTTATGATCCTGACGAATGCTGAGCGATTCTGGCTCTGATAGCTGAAACATGTTCACCGACCAAATTTACATAGGACTAAGGGTTTCCAAATAACGAAACCTATCTATAAGTCCAAATATCACCTGTTTTTAACCAATGCGGGTTGGACTATTAATAAAGTAGTTCACAGTCACAACTACGCATTTTTTAAACTTTTTTGCACTCACTTAGCACAGTTTGGTTTTTTCACCACATCAACACACAAAAGAACCAGCTCCGCTGTAAACAGGCGTTGAAGCACACTGGAAGGACACTAGGTCTTTCCAGTGGGAACCCAATGATGAAGCATGTCACCACTAGGTTGGTGAGTGAGGGTTCTTTTTACAATTAACTTCTATGTGTTTTTTCACCAGGTTTCATGTTTTCCCTCATAGGAGTTTTCACTTGAGGTGTTATACTTTTTTTCACTCTTTTGTTGTTTATTATCATTGATACTAGGGGTAATGGAGTGAATATTTATACCCTGACTCTCCTGTTGTTTGAACCTGAGGTATAGGGAACACACAAATTGCAACAGTCTTTAATGAGTGGCTCCTGCGCTCTCTGCTGTTTAGAGACTGACAGTGTAGTGTGTGGATATAGTGACTGCATTGGTCTTTCTACCTGTACACTTCAAGGGGCATTATATATACTATAAAAAGACCTAGGAAGATGAGCCTGTATGGTGAATGCGTGTCCAGACTGGTGTAAGGCTGTGGTTGAGTGCAAGCTCTGTGTGGAAGTAGGTGGGGTGCATGGTGGTGTCAACTGGAGTTCACATGTGTGTGTGGAAAGGTAAGGAGTGCCTTCAAGGGAATTTGTTTTGAAAATATATTTTTAGGTTAATTAGGAAATCGGGAGGACGAATAAATGGTCCTATAGTAGAATGAATCCAAGAAAAACATTTTTCAATTATAGAAACATATACACACTGTTAAACAACATAAAACAAATACTAAAGAACAAACACTAGAAGGGCGTATAAGCAAAATGTTGAATTTATCATCAAGTAAAAACGCAATCTGTTTGAGATACAAATATATATAAACAGGCCTACAGGTATATTGGTGATACACAAATAAATAACTCTATAGGTCCTGATGACACCTTTCCTGATTTTGATTTTGATGGATGGATAGGAAAAAGGCGTTGGTCGACGTTTCGGTCTCCTATGTGTTTATCTGCGAGACCATCTTCAGGACTGTTAGATCTATATTTGTCATATGAAACAAAGATATTTACAATTACAATTTTGTCCATAATTGAGGTCTAAATTTGTATATAACACCCGTGTTTTAAACATAAATACATACATGAAAATAAGATAAATAACAGATCTAAACATACACAAAATACATATATACAACATTAAAATATTACCATTTGCTCATAGCTTATATTGAGGGGCCATTATTTTTAGGATTTCAATAAGACAATAATCCTATCTGAAAGGTTTGGTAAAGAACGTTTAAAGTCATGGATAGATATGGAACACTTATCAACAACGGAGGAGCGTAAAAAAATACCAAAAAGGAGTGACTGCAAATAGAGGCAACAAAAAGGTTTCTTAACACATTGTTGTTTTGTTATTTGGAAAAAAACCAATACGTTTATTAGGAAGGCCCTCACTCACCGACCTGGTCGGTGACATCCTTCATCATTGGGCCCCACCAGGAGTGGCCGAGTGCCACCCTGGTGTGTTTCAACGCCAGGTCACTGAGGAGCTGGTATTGTGATTGTGATTGTGAAGTGAAAATTAAAATGGCCAGTTGAGTCGAAAAAAAGGTTTATTAGTTTCGCCAAATGGTCAGAGTAAAAAATGAAAGGATAACGGACACAAATTAAAGGTCCACTGTTATCTTAGTGAGAGATTGGTCAACATGTTTCAGCCTATGTGAAATGTTCTATCAGGCATTCGTCAGGACCAGCGTGTGACAATATTTACAGTGGTGTGTGTAGCAACCTCGGCGGTATGGGCGTGCTAAGGGCCACCCTGTCAAAGGTCAGTTATGTTAAAAATATAAAAAATACTTCAGATTCCTAAAGGTTGGAGTGGAACCGAGTTTATAAGAAGTGCTCAGGTACGGCACATCATGGATCTCAGGAGGGGGGTGATAGCTATTTGGCACACCGCCCTGGAAGCTAGGCACGCTCTCGGTACCTGGAAACGCCCTCTTCAAACCTTCCCCGGGTTAATTGAGGGTAATAGCAGCGTTCCTGTATCCCTCCCTCTCTAGTTGTTATTTAGTAGATATGGAACACGACAGAATTGGTATACATCACATATCGTATTATCGTGAACTTATCCTATACAAATCTCAATTGAATTCTAATAACTCAAGACACAGATGTTCATCTAATTTACAGACTAGTATAGAAATTGTCAATGAACCATGATTATGAGCCAAAACATTATAAGGATCTGTCATAATAGACATAAAATTAGTAAAGAAAATGCACCATCAATTATTAAGTTAAAGAGACTATTTAACTAAAATATCATGGTCACAAAAAGACTTGCAATATCTTATGGAGTGCCGCATCTCATTCACATACCTCTCAAATTGGTATAATATACCTTAAAAAAGTAGAGGATGGGGGCGTGGCCGAGCGCGAAGCGAGATGGCCGCTTAGTCTGCGAGGTCCGCTTGCCACGGCATAAATCCTGCTATTATCCTGCCTTCCCCTGCTTGCACAAGCTCGGGCCGACCTGATGCGGCGTCGGAAGAATTGGAGATTGGCTGGCTGCAACTCCGGAGTTTGGACGTGTCCGGCAACCCTCTTTATGATCCTTTCCGCCTAGACCGCGACTGAGTCCGCCCGCTGGCCGAGGGGCCGGAGGTTGATGCCGGCTGCTGATGCCACTCGAGGACGCGGCTCTGCAAGCCCGAACGCCCGTGGCTCGGAATTGCTGGAGGCAGCATCGGAACTGCTCAGAAGGTCGTGGTTGACGAGCGATGCCCAGAATACGGCCGCACGCACTGGAGATTCCACACCATCGGCCA
The DNA here is from genome assembly GCF_964263255.1 of Lissotriton vulgaris. Lineage (NCBI taxonomy): Eukaryota > Metazoa > Chordata > Amphibia > Caudata > Salamandridae > Lissotriton > Lissotriton vulgaris. Next base: position 1,412,088,329 of record NC_141687.1, read on the forward strand.
GTAAGACTGTTCCTTTGTTCTCGAGGCAGCTTGTGTGGGCCGGCTGGACGGGCGGGGGTCACCATTTTAGATCGTGTGTAACGTTGCAAGCACTCGTGGACTTGAGGCAGACCTGTGCTTCTTTCGCGGACCCCAGTGTCATGAAAGTCGGCAATCTTGTATATGGCTGGCGGGTCTGTCCCTGGTAATATGACCTCAAGCAGCACAGTGCGACCACTGCCCGTGCCTTCTATCAGGCGCCCACAGACTGAGGGACTTGCTTGTGGCCACTGTGGAAATGGCGGATCGCTCGTAGCAGTTTAGCGTGGAGACGGTCCTTTTGGTGGCTCTCTTACTAGCTCTTTGGCCAGGTGAAACTGTGTGGGCTGCTGGCGCCGGTTGGGGAAGAAACTGCACTGAGTGCGAGAGGGTTTGTGCCGGCCATGCGAGATGGAACCCACGGTTCGGGACCTTATTGTTGCCCTGGGCTCCCTCCATCTTGCCTGGGTAGGGGAAGCCAGGGAACTTGGATGGAAACTGGACGCCATTCTTACCCCACCGATGGATGATGGCTTCGACGATCCGAGAGAGAGTGCTGCTGCTAGTGGCCCCCCACTGACACCGGAAGACACTGCTATGTACCTACAGATGGTTCCGCGGGGGGCCCTGCTTAGTGTTGAGGACGAGTCAAAGTCGACCGACCGCGTGAGTGCGGCATTGGGGCCTGAAACTGGAAAGCAGGCGGATTGCCTCCTTGGCACTGTTCCTTTGCCCATCCAATCCACGTTGCTTTTAGTGTGTCGCAATTTGGGAGATTGGCCCGGAACCTTGCTGTTGCGCCTACATGTCTGGAAGTGCTGTTTCCTCGGCCCCTTGATGCTGGGGTCTCCCACGGAGTTGGTTCTGCCTTGTCTGCCTGGTTACTCTGATCGTCTGAAGTTGTACTGCATTGCTAACTATCAGTGGCCACGTATTGATGGCAGGGTCAAAATGGGCCAGGGGTGAACTCTTCTTCCTTGTTTTGAAGGACGGATGCCCAGTCAAATATTGTGATGAGAACGCTTTTCTGATCTGTGCTACGACGCCACTATTGCTTGCTGATTTGTTAGTCTATTTGTGATCGAACCTGAGCTGTTGGGTGTGAGTGCGGGGAGGGCAGGGGTTTGGTATTAGTGACTTTCCCCCGTTCCTTCCCTTTCATTGGGACACTTTTGGGGTGACGGGTACGTTAGTTGGGGGGTGGGCCATAGCCTCTTCGACGTGCAGGGTGGGGGGTTGGAGGGGTGGGGCTCTTGGGTTTATCTATTCTTTACTCTATGGCCTTCTCTTGCCTACGTCTTTCTCTCTAAATTTCGGGTATTCGTTTTGAGGGCGACAGGCACGCTGCTAGGGGGGTAGGCCGTAGCCTCTGCAGGGGTGCAGGGTGGGGGGTTGGGGGTTGGGGTTCTTGTTTTGTTTCCCCTTAGTTACTATGGGCCTTTTTCTTCTTCTTCTTTCCTCTTGTGTTTTCTTTTCTTTCTCTTTCTTTTCTCTCATTTCCTTTGGATCGTTATGCTGGGTTAGTTGGGTGCCTCTCGTTGTTCTCCGCTTCTTGCGGTCCAGTGGGAGGTATCAGGGTTGTTTTACGTACCTGGGATGGGCGATGACTGGTGTGTTGTTTGCATGGTTTAAGCTTAACCCATTGCTAGTCTTTAGCACCGGTACTCTGAAAATGCTTGCTGCTCAACTGCTCTGTTGTACGCATTGCCCACTCGGTACTCCCTGCTAGACTGTGCGGCATTTGATCCTTCATATTCTATAAATTTTAAAAATGAACCTTAATTCCTCCTGACTCTCAGTGGTTGCTCTGGTTATAGTGTAACTTGACATGCTTGCTATTTTTATCGGTGTGCTACTGAGTAACCGTAAATTTGCTAATGTGCTCCATATCGTAGCCGAGGCCGGCCAGGTGGTTGTAGGCCCGTAACTGTTTGCTAATACTGCACAATAAAGGTTTTCAAAAAAAAAAAAAGTAGAGGATGATTAACAAATTATGATACAAAGTTGCTTGGGGAGCATGAGGTTAATCTATTATAATCGAGAATAATCACTCTATGCATATGCGCTCTATATTTTGTATGATCATCAAGAAATGTACATGTACCTCATATTGCACTGTAGATAGCATGAAAGTAGCTATTACAATTGTTACAGTCAGTTGAGCACTTGACCCACAGGGCATAGATATCTTGCCTGATGGAGAGTGATAATATGGTCATCTAAGGGAGTTTATAAAATACTGTATTTAGAAATCAGCTATTTATTCAAGAGTGACTTCAAGCAACCAAGATTATGGGTTTGTTCAATTACCTTATTAAAATTCAGGAAAAATTTGCCAAACGGGCGAAAAATCAGGTGTGTACGATACAGTCTGTGAAGACACGAGAGCACTATTGTAAACAAGCACTGGGGTTGCCAATAGGTCTCGCAGTAGGAAAGTTGGAGCTATTACAATTGCAAATAACAATGCCTTTTATTTTTGTTTTCATTTTAAAAACATAAAGGGCTTTGTCATTTACAAAACCAATAGCTCCAACTTTCCTACTGCGAGACCTATTGTGCACTGCACAGTGCGGGTGAAAGTGGCACTGCGTGTGTGTGAGTGGCTTTGAGTGAGTTGCGTTGCGTGGGTGAGTGGCGTTGCATGTGTGAGTGTTGTTGAGTGGGTGAGTGGCGTTGCATGTGTGAGTGGTGTTGCATGTGTGAGTGGCGTTGAGTGGGTGAGTGGCGTTGCGTGGGTGAGTGGCATTACATGGGTGAGTGGCGTTGCGTGTGTGAGAGTGGGCTTGCGTGGGTGTGAGTGGATTTGCGTGGGTGAGTGGCGTTGCGTGGGTGAGTGGCGTTGCGTGGGTGAGTGGCGTTGCGTGTGTGAGTGGCGTTGCATGTGTGAGTGGCGTTGCGTGTGTGAGTGGCATTGCGTGTGTGAGTGGCGTTGCGTGTGTGAGTGGCGTTGCATGTGTGAGTGGCATTGCGTGTGTGAGTGGCGTTGCATGTGTGAGTGGCGTTGCGTGTGTGAGTGGCGTTGCATGTGTGAGTGGCATTGCATGGGTGAGTGGCATTGCATGGGTGAGAGTGGCGTTGCGTGTGTGAGAGTGGGCTTGCGTGGGTGTGAGTGGCGTTGTGTGTCTGAAAGTGGCACTGCGTGGGTGTGAGTGGCGTTGCGTTATGAGTGGCGTTGCGTGTGTGAGTGGCGTTGCGTGTGTGAGTGGCGTTGCATGTGTGAGTGGCGTTGCGTGTGTGAGTGACGTTGCGTGTGTGAGTGGCGTTGCGTGTGTGAGTGGCGTTGCCTTTGGGGTCTAGTGGTTCTGCCAATTATTTTAGGCATGCTCCAAGTAAAGTACTAACCCAGATTTGGACTGCAGCAGCATGGATGGGGAACTCAAACAGCTCAATGTCATCAAATCGTCAAATCAAGAGAGAAAAGTTCCCTGCTCTAATCTCATTGCTGCTCACTGATGGGATAGCTTACTGTGCAGACGCTCTGCCAGTCAGGAACTTAGCACACTGCAGCAAACCCTGCATTAGGCACTGTGCTTGCCATGATACCTACTTGATCTATATTCACATTATCGGCATCAACATATTGTGATTAAGCTGCTCTGTGATGAACAGTTTGAGGGGCTTGGCAAATTCATGGGCAAAGAATGCTTCAGCTGAGCAGCCAATCTAATTTTTTACCTACACAAATATTATGCCTAAAAGCTATTTCCCAAATGAATTTGAAAGGGTGCAAACAAAGACATCTGCAGCCGATGGCACAGACTCACTAGGTGTGACAACGGGTGGAACCATGGGGCGGGGTGTTCCTGCTTGTTCCAGTGGGTGATGAGGCTGCTCCTGTGTCCTCGAGTTTTAAAGGAAGGGTGGTGTCGGAAGGGGGTTTGTGCTGGTGCTGTAGCCCTTCCAGCTTTTGCCCTTTGCCTGAATTACGTGTGATTTGCGTGCTCTGCTTCTTGAAAGTATGAGTAGCCAGCTATCTGTTGCTGCAAGACAGCATTACAGCCTACAACCTATGCTGCCAATGTCAGTAATACTATACCTTCTGGGCGGAGCCTTGTGCTATGCGCGGCCATGACAGAGTTAGGCGAACTAAGCAGACTTCCGAACAGACATCTGTTTTAAAAAATCTGTATTCCCACTGCCAGAAACACCAGTCTTACAGCCTGGTTCAGTAGGAACGGAAGTCAGTCACAATTAGTTGTATGGCATTAACATAAACAAGGCAGAGGTTTGGGCGGTGCAGAGGCAACACCATTGAATGTGAGAGCAATATGGGGTTGGGTGGGGGTATGGATACGAAAGCAACGTGGAGAGGGCCGGAGGGACGTGAAAGCAACATGAAGGGCGCTGGAGCAGGGTAGGCAGTTGGGGAAGCGCACAATTCAACGCAACAGGAAAGAGGCAGGTAAAAGAGAGCAGCGCAGGTGGCGAGACGTGCATGAGGAACGCAGCGCAAAAACAAATGAACTCTCTTTCAGTTCTCAATAGGGAAGAAGTGGCGAAACATCCAAAGCTACCGAACTGGAACTGGGTTCCAGTTGCTGCATTGGCTCTCCCGTGCCTACCATAAACAAAGCTTGTAGACACACTTCACAAAGCGTTTGAAAAAATAATAGATTTACCTTAAGTGTGATAACAAGCATGTGCTGGCAAAGCATCTTAATTTACAAAATCGGGTCAACGATGGTGCTGCACAGCACAGAATGAAAACAAGGCTGTGTTTGCGGGGAGAGAGAGGGGAGGTGCTGGTGTGGGAGGGGGGAGGTGCTGGTGTGGGAGGAGTGCTGCTAGGGCAAGGCTGTGTTTGCGGGGAGAGAGAGGGGAGGTGCTGGTGTGGGAGGGGGGAGTTGCTGGTGTGGGAGGAGTGCTGCTAGGGGAGGAGAAACCCTGGCCGTGAATGCGCGTGCATGTTTGCTCACGTGATTCACGTGAACTGCAAGAAAACCGCGGGGCTGAAAGCCCTTGGTTTGAAGAGGATTTTGCCGACTTGAATTCTCCCCATTTCCCATTCCTGCGGAATGGTAAAGGCGAGACCTAAAAACAGTTAGGGGATTAGTGACGACTGTTTTAGGCTTAGAACGTAGTTGTTAATCAAAAGTACCTTCTCGCAATAAATGCAGTTGTGAGACTTATCGACCACTGGAGCGTTACTCTGTTACAATCTGTCACTCAGAGGCTGAAACAACTGCCTGGCGTGCAGAAAAGATTGTGGTATTCTGAAAGGATATATCAGAATGCTATTTCAGAACCCCAGTCTAATGAAAATTATATTAAATTAGCGGACTATCTGCCAAGTTGTTATTTTACATTGTTATCTCTTAGAGTCGATTTCAGGCAAGAATAGTTAAGCCAGCAAATTAGTTGCACTCTAAAATAAATGTAAAGATATTTTAGTCTATATTGGAGCTCCCTTCTTTTTATTATTATGGCCGAAAGCTAAGAAGGGCAAATCATAATTAAACATTACCTTCTATTCGTGGTGGCCGATACAATGTCGTAACCTCAGGAGCGCTGTGAGTTGAGAAACAACCCGGCCAAAAGACCAGGGTCGTTTTTAAGCTCCGTTTGGAGCATGAAAGAGGACTAGTGCTGCTGAATGGACGCCATCTTGGAATGGTGACTTTCCATTTAGTGTCCGATATACAACAAGGGTATTACATAGAGACCGATTATGGCTTGGTGATATGCTATTAAATCATACGTATTAATTATTAGTGACAGGCATCTTTTAAATTTATATACACGATCTATGGTATTTAATTAAATTCATATAGAGTCGCATAATTCACATATATAATCCTAGCAAGAATTAAAACGGCTAAGACGAGTTGATTTTATCAAAGGATATTATGGATACCGCAACAAATACACCCCGGGGTTCCGACAAACACGCAACCAGTACTACGAGTGGTGAATAATGATTTAACCATCTTTTATCTCTCCACATATAACCTCTCAGAACAAGAAATATCTGTTCTTTCTAACGAACTAAGCTTTGTCCCTACATATAAAAACGATCTCTTTCAAACCAAATTAGAACTGTACCGTTTTTTTCGTCCCGTCCGGCTAAAAAACTTCTTTGCCACTAATGTCTCAGATCCTAATAAAGGCATTACAGGTCTTAGGAACCCATCCACCTTTTATCCCACTAATGCGATGGTTAGAAAAGAAATTTTGACCTTTGAGAATGCCACATTATTAGAGATTGAAAATGTATTAAAAAATCCATCTAAGTTTAAATCTAATCTCCCTAGACAACAACAACAAGCTCTAGAAAATTTGCAAAATCTATCAAATGTCCTATTTAAACCGGCTGATAAGGGTGGCGGGATTGTGCTTTGGGAGAGATCTAAATACAAGAGGAAATGCTGAGACAACTAGCCATTTCTTCCCATTACAAAAAGCTTTCCTGTAATCCAACCAAAAGAATATCTGAAGAAATTGCATCTCTAAGTAAATTGGGCTCAGAAGGTGGATGGCTTAATGATAAGGAAGCGGTTTTTCTTATCAATAAAACACCGACAGTGCCTGTAATTTATATGCTACCGAAGGTACATAAGGATCTTAATAATCCCCCAGGCCGTCCTATTGTTTCGGGCTGTAACTCTATACTTAAGCCCTTAGCCCAATATGCTGACCATTTCATCAGACCTTTTGCTGTCAACCGAACATCTTATATAAGAGACACTATGTCGGTGATCAATGATGTAGAAAAGTTTGATTTTGATCCACTAAGTGATATATTGGTTTCTATGGACATAGAAAGCCTATACACAAACATTCCTCAAGTAGAAGAGTTAAGTATACTGAACAACCTTTTAGAAATGCGACCAAGAACACACGCAGTGCCGACATCTTTTATCATGGAATTTATAAGAATACCCCTCTGTGAAAACCTTTTCCTGTTCCAGAACACATTTTTCCAGCAACTAAAAGGAGTTACTATGGGAGCAATTTTTGCTCCAGACATTGCAAATATTTATGTTGCTTGCTTTGAAGATGAACATATTTGGCACACATCGAACCCATTTTCAAGTAACATCCGAAAGTGGCTTCGTTACATAGATGATGTGTTCATGGTATGGCATGGCTCTACCCAACAAATTAATGAATTCCATTTATGGTTAAATTCCAGAAGAATCAATCTACAGTTCACCTTGGAAGAGGACAGGCAAGAGATGCCATTCCCTGACATTATGATCAAAATAGACGCTAACAATCAGTTGTACCACACTCTATTCACAAAAAAGACAGCTAGAAACACCTTGCTAAGTTACAATAGCCATCATCCGCAGGCGTTGAAAGACGGGCTACCCTTTGGTCAATTCCTTCGGCTCCGAAGGAATTGTGCTTTTAAAGAGGATTACTTTTGTGAAGCTAAAAAGCTTAAAGATAAGCTACAAGCTCGTGGCTACCCGTCTAAATTACTAAGAAAATCAATGAAAAGGGTGTGGTACAATAACCGCGAGGCCCTACTAACAGTGAAAGAACGTCACAGTAAATCAAACATTGTTTGTGTATCCACTTTTGGTACACATTCGAATGCAATTAAGAAAATTATCTCTAAACAATGGAATCTTCTAAAATCTATCCCTGAATTTATACAAAAACCTATGTTTTTCTTTAAAAGAGGGACAAACTTACAGGATAGACTTATACATGCCTATGAGGATTCATCACCTAAAAACACCATTGAGAATATGAGACAGATTGTACCTCTTATAGGCCACCATAAGTGTAATAACTGTGCGGCTTGTACAACTACAGTTACAGTCAAAGCTTGTAAAATAAATGACATTAGTTTTACATCCAAATCTTTTTCAATTTGCTATACTACAAATGTGGTTTATTGTATACAATGCCTGTGCAAACTACATTACCTTGGAAAGACTATCCAACCAATCAAGAAACGTATCCTCCAACACCAGTACCGCATTAGATGTAAAAAAGAGAATGCACCACTGGTAGACCATTATCTTCAGCTGGCTCATAAGGAAACAAATATGATTTGGTGGGTTCTGGAAGTGATCAAACCCAATAAGAGACAGAATAACGTAGACCGAATTTTGTCTTTGAGGGAAGGCAAATTAATCTGTCTAACTGACACCGTGAAACGAGGTCTGAATTCAGCCACTGAGTGGCATGCACTGGCATGTTTGTCATGATCACCATATTTCTTGAATATCCCAGATTTTAATATATTGAAACAGCTAATTTTCATCTTTTGAGTCTCAATGTTATATGTATCCATATATATTGTACTGATTGTGTCACTCATTAGTTGTTAAACAGTATATGTGCCTTTTTCTCAATGACAGTTTCCGGTTTGCCGGATATATGATTACTCATTATCTGTGTAAAAAAATTCTTTCAGAAGGTTCCCAATGTTGTTTTACATATGAATATTATGACTTCCATTTGCTGAGCTGGAATTAGGTTTTCTATCATCATTAATTAATATTTCATGTAGACATTGGCAAATATTAACATCAAACTGGTTGAATTTTTTAATATATTGTCAATCATGGTTATGACTTACGTGTCCATGATGAATGTTCGTTAGATTGGAAATCATTTTTTTCCCTTTTAGCTATAACGTATTCAATGTAAGTTTGTGCACTTATTTGAAAATTGTGGATGTTTTTGACCAGTGACAGGAGCCATTTGATATCCATAATATCCTTTGATAAAATCAACTCGTCTTAGCCATTTTAATTCTTGCTAGGATTATATATGTGAAATATGCGACTCTATATAAATGTAATTAAATACCATAGATCGTGTATATAATTTAAAAAGATGCCTGTCACTAATAGTTAATACGTATGATTTAATAGCATATCCGCAAGCCATAATCGGTCTCTATGTAATACCCTTGTTGTATATCGGACACTAAATGGAAAGTCACCATTCCAAGATGGCATCCATTCAGCAGCGCTAGTCCTCTTTCGCGCTCCAAACGGAGCTTAAAAACAATGCTGGTCTTTTGGCCGGGTTGTTTCTCAACTCATAGCGCTCCTGAGGTTACGACATTGTATCGGCCACCACGAATAGAAGGTAATGTGTAATTATGATTTGCCCTTCTTAGCTTTCGGCCATAATAATAAAAAGAAGGGAGCTCCAATATAGACTAAAATATCTTTACATTTATTTTAGAGTGCAACTAATCTGCTGGATCAACTATTCTTGCCTGAAATCGACCCTAAGCGATAACAAGGTAAAATAACAACTTGGCAGATAATCCGCTAATTTAATATCATTTTCATTAGACTGGGGTTCTGAAATAGCATTCTGATATATCCTTTCAGAATACCAAGATCTTTTCTGCACGCCAGGCAGTTGTTTCAGCCTCTGAGTGGCAGATTGTAACAGAGTAACGCTCCAGTGGTCGATAAGTCTCACAACTGCATTTATTGCGAGAAGGTACTTTTGATTAACAACTACGTTCTAAGCCTAAAACAGTCGTCACTAATCCCCTAACTGTTTTTTACAATAGTGCTCTCATGTCTTCACAGACTGTATCGTACCAACCTGATTTTTCGCCCGTTTGGCAACTTTTTCCAGAATTTTAATAAGGTAATTGAACAAACCAATAATCTTGGTTGCTTGAAGTCACTCTTGAATAAATAGCTGATTTCTAAATACGGTATTTTATAAACTCCCTTAGATTACCATATTATCACCCTCCATCAGGCAAGTTATCTATGCCCTGTGGGTCAAGTGCTGAACTGACTGCAACAATTGAAATAGCTACTTTCACGCTATCTACAGTGCAATATCAGATACATGTAAATTTCTTGATGATCATACAAAATATAGAGCGCATATGCATAGAGTCATTATTCTCGATTATAATAGATTAACCTCATGCTCCTCCAGCATTTTTGTATCAAAATTTGTTAAACATCCTCTCATTTTTTAAGGTATATTATACCAATTTGAGAGGTATGTGAATGAGATAAGGCACTCCATAAGATAATGCACGACTTTTTGTGACCATGATATTTTAGTTAAATAGTCCCTTTCACTTTATAATTGATGGTGCCATTTCTTTACTAATTGTATGTCTATTATGACTGATCCTTATAATGTTTTGGTTCATATTCATGGTTCATTGACAATTTTTATACTAGTCTGTAAATTAGATGAACATCTGTGTCTTGAGTTATTAGAATTCAATTAAGATTTGTATAGGATAAGATCACGATAATACGATATGTGATGTATACCAATTCTGTCCTGTTCCATATATATCCATGACTTTAAACGTTCTTTACCAAATCTTTCAGATAGGATTATTGTCTTATTGAAATCCTAAATATAATGGCCCCTCAATATAAGCTATGAGCAAATGTTAATATTTTTATGTTGAATATATGTATTTTGTGTATGTTTAGATCTGTTCTCTATCTTATTTTCATGCATGTATTTGTTTAAAACAAGGGTGTTATATACAAATTTAGACCTCAATTATGGACAAAATTGTAATTGTAAATATCTTTGTTTCATATTATGGCATTATAAATATAGATCTAACAGTCCTGAAGATGGTCTCGCAGATAAACACATAGGAGACCGAAACGTCGACCAACGCCTTTTTCCTATCCATCTATCAAAATCAAAATCAGGAAAGGTGTCATCAGGACCTACAGAGTTATTTATTTGTGAATCACCAATATACCTGTAGGTCTGTTTTTATATATTTGTATCTCAAACAGATTGCCTTTTTACTTGATGATAAATTCAACATTTTGCTTATACGCCCGTCTAGTGTTTGTTCTTTAGTATTTGTTTTATGTTGTTTAACCGTGTGTGTATATTTTTCTGTAATTGAAAAATTTTCGTCTTGGATTCATTCTACTATAGGACCATTTATTCATCCTCCCGATTTCCTAATTAACCTAAAAATATATTTTCAAAACAAATTCCCTTGAAGGCACTCCTTACCTTTCCATATACTTTTACCTAGGCCCTCAAGGGTATTTTGGGTTGCTCACTGATATAAATCCACATGTGTGTGTGGCATTCAAATTAGTGGCTGGCTTTGTTGGAAAGCTGCCCGGATCTCTGCTGACCCAGGAGCCCACCCAGTTGTGTCCTCTCATCCCGCCTCTAGTACAGGTGTGGTGGACACCAAGCCTTTGAAGTAGATACAGTGTCATGGCGGTGTTACTATCTCCTTCCTCTCCTACTGCTGGGAATCGAGTCTCAAGTCTGGAACATATGGACATTCTTATTGAACTTGTTTAAACCAGCCGAGGGGAAGTTTCAGCTGAACACAACCCATGCTGTTTTCTTCAGCGCCATGAAACCCCTGGGTGACCGTGCGCTTAACAAATTCCGTATAGAAATAGAAATAGAAATAGAATGCTGTGGTTATGCCCCTTTGGATTGGAGGAGCTCCCCAGATTCAACAGTTTCAGATGATCTCATTGGTCAACATTGACCTTGGTTAACAAACACGGACCTTGGTTAAGGGTAGCTCTCCACTCAAGGACAGAGATACATACCAGGCTGTGTAGGGGAGATGGACATGCGAACTCTACTTCCCAGCCACTACTAGTGACACGCAGTCTCTGAGGACCGGCTTCCATTGAATGTAAGCTTCATGTCTTACTACCATCTTCAAAATGCAGGCATAGACGCAGAGGCTGTTTGGCACGTTGGGCCTCTATATGAAGGATTGGTCAAAGCACTGTGCACATACATGTAGACCATGTGCTGCACACTTTCTAGTCAGGTTCATGGTCTCTGGTAAGAAACGTCTTCAGAAGAGGCTTCTGAGAAGAAGAGCTGTGAGATGGTAACTACGATATGTAATGCTGTTGCCATCAAGTCAATAAGGACAGTTAAAGAGTTGACATATCATTCAATGGGAAGCAGGCAGTGTTTCTTTTCTGTCAGCAGAGACATCGGTGCTGAAATTAGGAGTGCAGGAGGTGCTGCAGTGCCCCCCAAAACAGCCTTCTGGAGTTCACAAGTTGAATGAGCAATGAAGATGCCTTTAAACTTTATTTTGTGCTTATCTTGTCTCATTTGCTGTGCTATCAAAAACAAAGGTCACATCTGAGGCAATGCCTCCTGACAAATAGCTGCTAATTGTTTTAGCAAGGAAACTGTGTTTACTTTTGTTTCACTGACTGCAAAGAGAGAGGATTTTGTAAAAGTTACCTAACTGACAATCTTGTTGGGGTACAAGAAGTGAACGAAAGTTTGTAGGATGTCACACAATACAAGTTAAATACCTGTAAATGAACCCTAAATGACTGAAAATGATTGTTGGAAATTCTCATGTACTGTATTGTAATTGCATTTATATAGCGCTAACTACCCCTGACGAGGCGCCAAAGCGCTGTTTCGGCGAGTAGCACTCTGCTATGGAACCGATAAAGGATTAGTGTTGAATTAGTACAGTGAACTATGAAAGTGATTTAAGTGGTGGGTAGGTTAGTCAACTATTTAGATTCAGGATAATGGAAGGATAGAAGGGGGAACAAAGGTTTGTATTTATATAGTGCTTGTTACCCCTGATGGGATGTTGAAGCGCTTTTTTTTTGGTGAGTAGCACGCTACTCCGGAAACACGTGATGGAAAGATTTTAATAGGATCAAAACATACCAAGACACTTTACTTGCCGATGTGCAAATGATAAATATTCATAGACACCTGACTTCCACACACTATCATTTCTGTGCTATGCAGTTTTATCAGTAAAACTTGCCTGTGCAAATTTAGAGCCATTTCAATGGGAAGTGTGTTGTCTGTATATGACAGTGTGTTACCGCACCAGCCACCAAAATGCAACACCAGCTCCATGCCACACCCTCACCACTCCCCTGGTGAATTGGTATAGCACATTTGCTACACTTCTTCTTTGTATGACTATTGGACTTTTCACAACCCCTTTGACTTCAGTGATAGAACATTAATGGCAGCACCCCCACTCTGAAAATTGTTCCGGCGCCACTGAGCAGACAAGATGGCGACTCACCCAGAGCAGCATGAACGTCCTCATATGATAAATACAATGACTCATGTAAGCGGTTTCTAAACATATATTAGTAACTAACCCCAAACACAGCCATTAGACATGCCTTGTGTTAAGACAGGAGATCCCCTTTAATGAGCCGGAGCGGCTCTATTTTTACACACCGATGCTAAAAATGCTGCTGAGGAGAGCTCGCCACCTCATTGATTTCTCACTCCCACACTTTAGTACAGCTGCTGCAGTTCCGAGGCGGTAGGAGGTGTTTCCTGTTCGCACTCCATCGCTCAACCACCCAGCACGACTTCCTCGCGCGCCGGCTACACCCCCCAGATTTACTGACACAACATGCTGTGGGGATTTCAGTGTGATTTTGTGCAGTGTCGTTTTGAGCGATGAGAACAATCTAGGATAGCTAACTGTAAGAAAACGATGCCTTTATATGCATAATGCTATGGTACTTGTACAGTGTGAACCTGGCTGGGAAGCAAGAGTCATGAATAGCAAAATGGCGCCGCTCGCCCCTGAGCAGAATGTCATTAGGGGGCCCAGAGCCTCCCATATCGCACAGATATTCATTGGCCTGGGGCTGAGGAGGGTGGGGGGCATGAAGTGTTGAGAGCATGAAATTGAAATACTTGGTCAGTGCAAATCACACTTTAGTCAGTAATAGCACTCATTTTAAAAAATACTCTTGCTTATAAAAATCCTCTTAATCAAACCGAAATGGGCATGATGTAATACTTCCAGAAAGTGGAATAACATGCACAGTGAATCCAGTATTAACAAGATATGTGTTAACAAGCATTGCCACAGCCAATAGTTTTCGCTTATGTGAGAGCTATTGACTGTGTTAATGTGTTTTAGATATGTTGTACACCAGTGTAGTTGCTGTTCCACATGGCTAAAAGTGATTGGGGGGAGGGGGAGGATAGATAGGGAAAGATTGGGTTTGCCAATATTAGAGGGTCTTATAATGGGGTGGGTGAGATTGGGGTGGGTAGATTGGAGTGTGGTAGGTTGGGGTACATTGGGTATAGTAGATTGTGTATAGTAGATTGGGTGGGGTAGATTGGAGTGGGGAAGATTGAAGTGGTGTAGATTGGAGTTGGTAGACTGATGTAAATTGGAGTGGGGAAGTTTGGGTAGACTGGAGTAGAGTCAATTGTCGTGAGCTAGATTGGGATAGACTGGAGTACATTGAAGTGATACAGATTGGTGTAGATGGAAGTGGTGTAGAATTTAGTGTGGTAAATTGGAGTGGGATAGATTGAGGCAGATATAAGTGTGATATATAGACTGGAGAGGGTTAGATTGGTTGGAGTAGATAGGTTTAGGTAGAGTGGCGTAGGATAAATTGTGGCAGATTGAAGTGGGGTGGATTAGGGTAGATTGGAGTGGGGTGGACTGTGATGCGGTGAAAAGGGGAGTAGTAGCACGTGGAGGACAGGGGAGAAGAAGTGCCATGAAGATGGATTAGCGGAAGTGCGATGAAGAGCCATGGGCAACGTTGTCATGAGTAAGTGAGGGTATCATTACGATGAAGTGCGCGTTCATCTTTATTATTAATACCCAGTTGTGAGAAGTTGGCCTGATATGTGGTGTTTCCAATTCTGGAACCACCCTGTATCAGTCCAAACAATCCCTTATGGTGTCTGGTTGTAAGTCAACCTTATTAGACAAGCTATCCTAGGGGTAGCATGGACTAAGCAGCCTTAAAGGCTTAACTTAAGAGGTCGTGTTAAGCGAGCTGTTTTACCACATACAATCCTGTAATACCAAATGAAAGGACAGCACACAAGTATATATTATAAAAATATATGTGTTTATTTCTAAATTAATCCCCAGTACTCTTTATGAGCAAAGGGGCACAAACGTTAAATCAAAAGCACAGTATAACATATAAAGTAGCACAATTATGGATGAGGGCGGGTGGCCACTCAAACCATATATTAAAAAAGTGGTATAAGAGATACCAATCGAACAGTGGTTAGGCCTAGGGCCTAGGGAATCGCTGGGAGCAGTCTGGACTAGCAATGCTGAAGTCGGGAAAAGCCCGCGGGATTCGGGTGCAGCACGTAAAGTGCGGCTTGCACCAATGCAATGTCAACGGTGCGTAAAAGTTACACAAAGTGAGTTTAAAGATACTTCCGCTGAACCTAGAGGAACAAAACTTAAGACACAGACCCTTGAGGTGTGTACCAATGTGGGCACACCAGCGTTGCAATGTTACCTCACCCACAGGAAGCGGGTGCATAGGGTCGAAGTGGCGTCGGGTTTTGACACGCAGGCTCTTGGTGCTTGGAGCTGAAGATGCTGCAGGCGATGGGAAGCAGAAGTGTCCGGTGTGATCCAAGGGTGGATCAAAGTCGAGAAGTATCTGAAAGCAGAGGGGACAGAGTCTGGGTCACTCAGCAGTGACCAGGGTGGAACCAGGACGGAACCAGGCAATGTCGGGCGCAATCAGATGGTTGTTGAGAGGCTTTTCTCCACTGTCACACGGGCTCTGGGGCATCTGCGACATCCAGGAGCAGGTCACGATCTGTCCCACGCAGGCTCTCGCCGTCAGCGCCGTCGGCTTCAAGATTGGAGCAAACAACACTTGGCAAAAGCAATCCACGCGGAACCGGGAGATTGCTGCAAATCTTGAGCAACCAGAAAAGCAAGTCGGTTTAAGGCAAGTGACCGTGCCAACTCGTCCAGCCAACACCAGCAGAAGGGCCCCACGCAGCACTCGTTGAGTGTGGAGGGGGTGGCTTCAGTGCAAGAGCAGCTCAGGGTTGGGGCTTCTCAAACCCCGGTGTACAGCTTCGAGGGTCACTCGTGGGCGGCACGGTCAGCGTCTCGTGGCCTTTTCAAGATGGCGTGCCCCACGCTTCCGGTCGCCTCCACGGGTCTCAGCTCTGCAGGGACTGTGGATCGGGCTGGAGGAAGGCAGGCAAGCTTGATCTCGTTGATCTCTGTCGCTCGAGTTCCGGCGGGAACTGTAACAAAGCAAGGGTCGAGGTGCTGGATGGTGCCTGTTTGCACAGGGTGGTCACTACTTGACCACAAGGGAGATTCTTTAGTCTTCTACGTTGAGTAGGATGTCGAAGGGTCCAGAGTTTCGTTTCTTATGTTTCTTCAGGATAATCTGAGTTGCATTGGCACTGCTCCCACTGTTATTTGAATCTGGTGGGCGGGATTACCTGCTAGGTCCCCTCCTATGGGTGGGACCCAGGAAGGGGGTAGATACACCCCTTTCCTTTGATCCAGGCCGCGCTGGGACTGGGGCTGGTGTACCCCAGAACCGGTTTGGCCGGATTATGCAAGGGGCAGCCTTGTGCTCCCCAGGCAGTGTCTGGTTTCTTTGAAACCTCCCTGCTACAATCCACTATCTCCTGTCTGGGGTGGTGTAACACCGCCCTGCAACAGGAAACCCTTTGTCCAGGCCACCATCTGCTGAGTTTCGGTCAGCAGCAGGAGGCCAGACCCGTGTCTGTGGCAGAGGCATCCATTTTGTGGATCTGAGGCTCTTTTAAAATCAACCGCGTTTCAGTAAAGTAACATGTCTTCTCCCTCTAGAAGGGTGGAATGCTACCCCCATCGCCAGAACTGGCGAGGGGGTAGTATTCCAATTCGTATGACACCTTACACGACATGTTTTGATAAAGCCAAACCAAAGTTGCTATATAACCGCGAGGATTATAAAGCACTTAATAGTATATGGTATGGCATTATCCCGGATCAGCTTAGGGAGTTGTTCCCGACAGCTGCAGACAGGCTCAGCTCATGCTAGAGCTCCATCTCACATTAGACCACGCACTCTGCCTCCAGGATTGATAAGGTCTTCCATAGGAGTGACTCACAGGTTTATATGTGTCCAGATTATAGGTTTAGATATAGGTATACTATATCTAAGCAAGGGGTGATTACGCCCACTTGCCCCAGCTGAGGGATCAGCCAGTTGTGTCAATTTAAGAACCAGCCAGGGGTGGCAAAAGCTATGCTTCAGCCCCTGGTAGGCCTTGGTGGCACCTATGCCCTGAGCACATATAGTGCATGGTACAGGGGCTGACAAGGAGTCCATTTCCAATTGTGGTATGTACCTATAGCACATGTGTTACAAATTTAGAGAGAGAACAGCAGGCTGGGGGTCTGATTAGCAGGCCCACAGCCTCAGTAAGTCAAAAACCAGTGAAGAATAAAGCAAAAATTGGGGTGACCATAGGAGACCCTACTCTCCTACACCCCCCCGCCCCCCCAAACGCAGGGACATTAAACTTAACCTTGACCAGATAAGTCTTCATGTTCTAAGTGGAAGTACCTGGAGAGACCATCTGCATTACCATGGTCAGTCCCTGGGCGGTGCTCCACTGTAAAGTCCATCCCCTGTAAGGAAATGGACCACCTGAGCAGTTTGGGATTTTCACCCTTCATCTGATTTAGCCACAAGAGGGGCTTATGGTCTGTCTGAATTAGGAAGTGAGTACCAAACAAGTATGGCCTCAACTTCTTCAGGGGCCAAACCACAGCCTCCCTCTCAATAGCTGACCAACGTTTCTCCCTGGGGGTCAGCCTTCTGCTAATAAAAGCAATGGGCTGGTCTTGACCATCTTGTTTAAGTTGTGAAAGCACAGCTCCCACCCCCAACTCAGAAGCATCTGTCTGTACAATGAACTGTTTGGAGTAGTCAGGACTCTTCAGGATAGGTGCAGAGCACATGGCCTTCTTCAGGTCATCAAATGCCTTTTGACAGCTAACTGTCCACTGAACCTTTTGGGCATCTTCTTGGATGTCAAGTCATTCAATGGTGTCACAATGGACCCATAGTTCTTTGCAAATTTTCTGGAATACCCAGTCAGGCCCAAGAAGGCTCTGACTTGTGTCTGGGTAGTTGGAGGAGCCCAGTCCTGTATGGTCTGGATCTTGCTCTCCAATGGTTGAACTTGACCCCCACCTACTAGGTGGCCCAAGTACACAACCTTGCTCTGCCCTATCTGGCACTTGGTAGCCTTGATAGTCAGGCCTGCCTTTTGCAGGGCCTCCAGAACCTTCTTCAGGTGGATCAGGTGATCCTCCCAGGTGGAGCTAAAGACAGCAATATCATCTAGATATGCTGCGCAAAAGTCATCCAACCCAGAAATGACTTGATTCACCAACCTTTGGAAGGTGGCAGGTGCATTCTTCAAAACCAAAGGGCATTACCACAAACTGATAATGTCCACTAGGGGTAGAGAATGCTGTTTTGGAATTTGACTCTTCAGCTAGTCTGATCTGCCAGTAGCCAGCTGTCAAATCAAATGTGCTCATAAACTTGGCTGAAGCCAATTTATCAATGAGCTCATCTGCTCTTGGAATGGGAAGTGCATCTGTCCTAGTGACAGCATTTAGACCTCTGTAGTCCACACAAAACCTAATTTCTCTCTTTTCATCTTGGGTATGAGGTTTTGGCACAAGGACCACTGGGCTAGCCCATGCGCTCTCAGATGGCTCAATCACTCCAAGCTCCAACATCTTTTGCACCTCGGCCTTTATGCAATCCCTGACATGGTCAGGTTGCCTGTAAATCTTATTCTTCACAGGCAGACTGTCACCAGTGTCCACCTCATGGGTGCACCAGTTAGTTTGACTGGGTGTGAGTGAAAACATATACCTGTGGACCTGCAACACCTGTCTGCAGTCCACCTGTTGCTGCTCAGTGAGGCTGCCTGCCAAGGCTACTCCATCAACTGAACCATCATCAGGGTTCTGGGAGAGCAGGTCTGGGAGAGGGTCACTCTCTTCCTCCTGATCCCCATCTGTGGCCATGAGGAGACTCATGTCCTCCCTGTCAACAAATGCTTTCAAACGGTTTACATGGAGCACCCTGTGGGGGCTCCTAGGGGTTCCAGAGTCAACCACATAGGTGACTTCTCCCTTTTTCTCAATGATATGGTAGGGTCCAGTCCATTTGTCCTGGAGTGCTGCTGGGCCCACTGGGTCCAACACCCACACCTTCTGCCCTGGCTGGTACTCAACCAGAACAGCCTTTTGGTCATGCCAAGCTTTCTGTAATTCTTGGCTGGCCTCCAGGTTTTTGGATGCTCTCTCCATGTATTCAGCCATCCTGGAGCGGAGACCAAGTACATAGTCCACAACATCTAGCTTAGGCTTTTTGAGAGGTAACTCCCATCCTTCCTTCACCAAACATAGTGGACCCCTCACAGGGTGGCCAAACAAAAGTTCAAAAGGGCTATAGCCAACCCCCTTCTGTGGGACCTCTCTGTAAGCAAAGAGCAAGCAGGGTAAAAGGGTGTCCCATTTCCGCCTAAGCTTCTCTGGTAGTCCTTTTATCATTCCCTTTAGGGTCTTGTTGAACCTTTCCACAAGCCCATTGCACTGAGGATGGTAGGGTGTGGTAAACTTGTAGTTTACTCCACACTCTTTCCACATTGCTTTTAAGTATCCAGACATAAAGTTGGTACCTCTGTCTGAAAGAACCTCCTTTGGAAAGCCCACTCTTGAGAAAACTGTAATGAGGGCTTTTGCCACCACAGGCGCTGTGGTGGTCCTCAGTGGAATTGCCTCTGGGTACCTGGTGGCATGATCCACTACCACCAGTATAAATCTGTGCCCAGATGCTGTTTGAGGATCCATGGGACCCACAATATCTATGCCAACTTTTTCAAAGGGTACCCCCACCATAGGTAGTGGTATCAGGGGGGCCTTTGTGGTGCCACCTGACTTACCACTGGCTTGGAAAGTGACACAGGAGCTACAAAACTCCTTGACATTTTCTGACATGTGAGGCCAGTGAAAGTGAGGAACAAGCCTGTCCCAAGTCTTATTCTGGCCTAAGTGTCCTGCAAGGGGAATATCATGGGCCAAGGTGAGAAGGAAACCCCTAAACTTCAAAGGTATAACCAACCTCCTGGTGGCACCAGGCTTGGGGTCTCTAGCCTCTGAGTAAAGGAGTCCATCATCCCAATAAACTTTATGGGCACCTTGAGCATTCCCTGCAGCCTCAGCAGCAGCTTGCTGTCTGAGGGTTTCAAGTGAAGGGCAATCTAATTGGGCCTGCCCCAGGTCTGCCCTTGAGGGTCCCCCTGTCCCCAGAAACTCAACCTGGTCAGGTTCAAGCTCCTCAGAGACAGTCTCCTCTTGGACTGCAGAATCAGTTTCCTGTGAAACTTGATCCTCAACCTGGGGCAAGTGGGAAGGCACAGCCTTAACCCTCTTGCTCCTCCTCTTGGGTTGTGGTTGGTCTAATGTTTCAAGATCCACCACTGGTTCAGGAAGGCACTTCTTAGCCTGAGACCTTGTCACTGCAAGGACATGAGCTGAAATCCCTAGCACTTCTGCATGAGTCCTGTACTACACTTCTGACCAAACTGAGCTTTCAAGATCATTGCCTAACAGACCGTCTACTGGGAGGTCTGCACTCACAACAACTTTCGTTAGGCCATTTACCCTCCCCAGGAGAAGTTCACAACAGCCACACTATGTGAAGTAGTGGAGTTGCTTGCATTGGTCACTAGGTAACTTTCACCTAGTACAATCTGACCAGGGTCCACAAAGCCAGGTGTCATCATAGTGACACTGGCACAAGTGTCCCTGTAGGCCTGAGCCAGTTTCTCATTGATTAAAGGTGTCTGCCTATACTTGCCCAGGTTACTGGGGCTCACAGTAGTGGACAAAGCCAAGTCCACATCATAGAGCAGAACAGCTTGAGTAGGGATTCTGACTAGGCCAGATTCCATCTCAGTACCCAGGGTTAACCCTACTATCCCCTTAGGTTGTGCACTACCACTGCTGACTGTACTAGGGGGTGCAGTTGCTTTAGGAGCTGCAGTGGCAGGAACTGGATTTTTCTTAGTGCATTCACTGCCCCAGTGTGAAACTGATTTGCAGGTATTACACCAAGGTTTCTTTGGGCCATCATTCTTCTTTTTCTTTTTGTCATTTTGGGAACCACCCTCCTTATTACTAGTTTGGGGGCCTGAAGACTTCTGGTCCTTTTCTTTATCTTTCTGATTCCCACCCTTCTGGTCTGTTTTCTTCTGGTCACCATGGTTCTGGGGTTTCTGCTTAATCCTTGTTCCGACCCATTTGTCCGCCTTCTTTCCCAATTCTTGGGGAGAGGTCAGATCAGAGTCAATAAGGTATTGATGCAACAGCTGGTTCTGGCAGTTATTAAGGATCTGCTCTCTCATGATAAGATTGTACAATCCTGTATAGTCTGAGACTTTACTTCCCTGCAGCCAACCCTCCAAAGCCTTAGTGGCACAATCAACAAAATCAGTCCAGTCCTGAGTCTGTGCTTTTTGGGTGTCTCTGAACAACAACCTGTATTGCTCAGTGGTTAAGCCAAACCCTTCAATAAGAGCACTCTTCAGGACAGAGTAGTTGTTGGCATCCTCAGTTCTAACTGTGAGGAGCCTATCCCTCCCTTTCTCAGAAAAGGAGTACCATAAAATTACAGACCACTGGGCCTGAGGAACCTGCTGTACCATGCAGGCTCTCTCAAGAGCAGTCATCCATTTGTGGATGTCATCCCCTTCCTTGTAGGGTGGCACAATTTTTGTCAGGTTTCTATTATCATAGCTCCTGTCTTTTTCTTTGGGAATTTTGCTGCCACCAGTGGCATCTAAGCCACACAACCTTTGTTATCTTGCTAAAGCAAGTTTAGCTTGAGCCAAGGCTATCTCTTCCCTCTCTATCTGGAGTTGGACCCCCTCATCCTGGCCCTATGCTCTTTCCTCTGGGGGGAAGTCATTCCCCTTTGAGATTCTCTTGAGACACTAGAAACATGAGAGTCTCCTGATGAATATCTCCTCCTTCTGTTGCCTGGGAGAATTAAGTTATGGGATCTGGGGAGGTGCTGGCCCTCTCCATCCCCATGTAGGTCAAGTTGGTCTGGTTAAGCCTGCCAACCTGTACCTGGGTCACCCTCTGATCCTGATTCTCAGGCTCCTCTATCTCTGAGCCTTCTTCCTCCTCCTCTTCTTCCTCTTCTGGAGTTATCTCATTCTCAGGGGGGTTCACTCCATCTCCTAAATCTATGGGAGCCTGACTCGCCTTATCTAAGTCATCCTTTTCCAGGATGGCTATCAGGGAAGGAATGGTAGGGCCTCTGCCCTTCTTTAGCCCTCTTGCAGTGCACCAGGCACACAAGTCTTTGTGGCTAAGGTTGTCATATCTTGAAGTTGCCTTGGTAAGGTCAACTGTCGCAGGGACAGAGCCTGAAGCTCCACCTGCGTCAGACATGACTGCTAGTGAGGTGTAAGTGGTGCACTTACCTACACTAAGTGTTTTCCTACTGTACCTTGCTAGTGAGTTGTAGTCAGGGTGTGCTAATCCCTTTAATCTACAACTACTAAGTTCAGTAGAACTTAATATGCTAAGCTTTTGATTTATATGTAGCTAAGGTACTTGATGTGATCTTTCAATTTGATAAAAAGATTGCAATGGTAAAACAACAGCAAGCTCAAATCCGCACCGCTGCACACCAATGTGAGAAGTTGGCCTGATATGTGGTGTTTCCAATTCTGGAACCACCCTGTATCAGTCCAAACAATCCCTTATGGTGTCTGGTTGTAAGTCAACCTTATTAGACAAGCTATCCTAGGGGTAGCATGGACTAAGCAGCCTTAAAGGCTTAACTTAAGAGGTCGTGTTAAGCGAGCTGTTTTACCACATACAATCCTGTAATACCAAATGAAAGGACACCACACAAGTATATATTATATAAATATATGTATTTATTTCTAAATTAATCCCCAGTACTCTTTATTAGCAAAGGGGCACAAGCGTTAAATCAAAAGCACAGTATAACATACAAAGTAGCACAATTAAGGATGAGGGCGGGTGGCCACTCAAACCATATATTAAAAAAGTGGTATAAGAGATACCAATCGAACAGTGGTTAAGCCTAGGGCCTAGGGAATCGCTGGGAGCCGTCTGAACTAGCAATGCTGAAGTCGGGAAAAGCCCACGGGATTCGGGTGCAGCACGTAAAGTGCGGCTTGCACCAATGCAATGTCAATGGTGCGTAAAAGTTACACAAAGTGAGTTTAAAGATACTTCTGCTGAACCTAGAGGAACAAAACTTAAGACACAGACCCTAGAGGTGTGTACCAATGTGGGCACACTGGCGTTGCAATGTTACCTCACCCACAGGAAGCGGGTGCATAGGGTCGAAGTGGCGTCGGGTTTTGACACGCAGGCTCTTGGTGCTTGGAGCTGAAAATGCTGCAGGCGATGGGAAGCAGAAGTGTCCGGTGTGATCCAAGGGTGGATCGAAGTCAAGAAGTATCTGAAAGCAGAGGGGACAGAGTCTGGGTCACTCAGCAGTGACCAGGGTGGAACCAGGACGGAACCAGTCAATGTCGGGCGCAATCAGATGGTTGTTGAGAGGCTTCTCTCCGCTGTCACGTGGGCTCTGGGGCATCTGCGACATCCAGGAGCAGGTCACAATCTGCCCCACGCAGGCTCTCGCCGTCAGCGCCGTCGGCTTCAAGATTGGAGCAAACAACACTTGGCAAAAGCAATCCACGCGGAACCGGGAGATTGCTTCTCACTCAGACCAGGAGGGTCAGAGCGGGGGCTCCTTTTCACAGGAGCTGGTGCAAATCTGGAGAAACCAGAAAAGCAAGTCGGTTTAAGGTTTTCGTTGGCACAGGGGCCACAAGCCAGCTAGCAAGTGACCGGGCCAATGTGTCGAGCCAACACCAGCAGAAGGGCCCCACGCAGCACTCGCTGAGTGTGAAGGGGGTAGCTTCGGTGCAAGAGCAGCTCAGGGTTGGGGCTTCTCAAACCCCGGTGTACAGCTTCGAGGGTCACTCGTGGGCTGCACGGTCAGCGTCTCGTGGCCTTTTCAAGATGGCGTGCCGCACACTTCCGGTCGCCTCCACGGGTCTCAGCTCTGCAGGGACTGTGGATCGGGCTGGAGGAAGGCAGGCAAGCTTGATCTCGTTGATCTCTGTCGCTCGAGTTCCGGCGGGAACTGCAAAAAAGCAAGGGTTGAGGTGCTGTATGGTGCCTGTTTGCACAGGGTGGTCACTCCTTGACCACAAGGGAGATTCTTCAGTCTTCTACATTGAGTAGGATGTCGAAGGGTCCAGAGTTTTGTTTCTTATGTTTCTTCAGGATAATCTGAGTTGCATTGGCACTGCTCCCACTCTTATTCGAATCTGGTGGGCGGGATTACCTGCTAGGTCCCCTCCTATGGGTGGGACCCAGGAAGGGGGTGGATACACCCCTTTCCTTTGATCCAGGTCGCGCTGGGACTGGGGCTGGTGTGCCCCAGAACCGGTTTGGCCGGATTATGCAAGGGGCAGCCTTGTGCTCCCCAGGCAGTGTCTGTATCAGGCTCTGCTTTCTGGCTTCTTCGGGCCGTGCTGAGAGTCCAATACCCGCCCCTTATGAACTACCCAGAGTCCAAATGCAATGATACAGACAACCGAGATAGTCCAGCCGGGGCGGGAAAGGAAGGGGACAGCGGGAGGGAGATCTGAAATGACAAAGAACAGGGACTTAGATCACCCCACCTCCCTTAACCTATAACTGTCACCTTCTTTCTGTCCATTACGAGAAAAACCCAAATGTGATGAGGCTATACCTGTAAAGGAAAATACAAAGGACCAAATCCAATGGAGACAGTAGCTTGAGGAGGTATCAGGAACTATACCCAACTGTGAAAACAAAACAATACACATTCAAGGCCCTCTGATAGGTAGAAGCAATTCCAGGCTATCGTTTGTGAGGTTGTAATACACATACCATTTACTATGCATCAAAATCCCTTTGTATGGGTACTTCACTGTTCCAATACTTCAATACCCCTCATGTCTCCTGAATAAACGAGATAAGTAAATAATAATGAACCCTGCATGTAGAAGGAATCCACAAAGATGATACAGGAGTGAAGGTTCCTTCGTGTTTGCACCTTATAATCACTTCACACAATGGAGTATCTTCCCCCTGTAAGCTTGAACACACAATAGTTCTAAATGCTCAGGGTCCGTTTAGTTGGATTGCGAGGCTCAGTGTTACTCTCACACGTATGAGTCCTATCGCACCACTCTTCTCGTCTTTGAATCAAAGCACCAGGTATTTACAATATTGGGCAAAAGCAGTTTTAGCAGGGTTTTGCCACACACACAAGGGTCTCTATCCCTGTGGCCGAAGTTGCCCAAACAAACCCTTCGGTATCTCCTCTGAATGCCTGAGATACCTGTGTTTCTCTCAGCCGAGAGAAACCACCAAGACGACACAGCAGGCTGGGTGCGGTGTTGGCATCGGTGGAACCAACGCCTCACACCCCCAAGAGAACAGTTTACTCACGGTCACGAAGGACTTGGGAAACAAGTCAGGATTCCTACCGCTACCTGTTCATGTACCAAGAACGCCTCCACAGTAACGAATTATCGGCGTTTCACCGCCGCTTGCAGCAGCCCTTTATTTCCCGGTTTGCGCGCGCATCTCACGTTGTTGCGTGACGTATGCACGGCATGCCGGGAAATGTAGTCTTTAATGCCGAAGGCCCGTTTTTGCCGATAGCCTCGCACCACTGATGCTGCAGAACTTGACAGTACATCCCCCTTCACAAGGGGGCTGACCCCACCCGCGGCTTATCCGGAAACAATCGGTGAAACTTGGCCACCAACCGGGGAGCCCGAATAGCACCCGCTGGCTCCCAGCAATCCTCCTTCGGACCATACCCCTTCCAGGAGAGCAAATACTGTAGTCGACCCCTCACCCATCTAGAGTCCAAGATCCGTCTCACCTCATACTCACTATCCTGCTGCACCCAGATAGGCAAAGGAGCCCTAGGAACAGGACACCTGGAGGGCTTCAAGAGGGAAACGTGGAAGACAGGATGAATGCGCAACTACGCAGGTAAACGCAGCCGAACAGCCACCGGATTTACGTGCCCCAACACCCGGTAAGGCCCAATAAACCGGGGATTGAACACGTTATGTTTCCTGAACTTGATATGTTTGGTGGACAACCACACTAAGTCCCCCTTTCTATACACCGGATTGGGTCTCCGATGTTTGTCTGCCTGGTGTTTGTATCTTGCCTTGGCCTGTGCCAGATTCTTGCGCGTATCCAAAAGCACTTTGCGTACCCGCAACAATCTGTCCCTCACCTCTGGCAGCTTCACATTGTCATTCGGTAAAAGCATAGGGGTGAATCTAGGGTGATGCCCATATGAGCAAAAGAATGGTGTGTGTTGAGTGGATGCGTGTTGCGTGCTGTTATAGGCCACTTCCGCCACCCACAGCCAATTCACCCAAGAGTCACTGCTTTCCTGCACATAACAGCGGAGATATTGTTTCAGAGATTGGTTCAATCTCTCCGTTTGCCTATCCGATTGCGGATGGAAACTGGTGGACACCGAAGAAGTTATGCGCAATGCGGCACACCAAGTTTTCCAAAAACGGGCAGTAAATTGGGCCCCTCGATCAGATACAATGTCCCTGGGAAGGCCGTGTAGCCGTACTATGTTCACAAGGAGTAAATGAGCTAATTGGCCCGCAGTGGGCACCTGTGTGCAGGCGATGAAATGGCCCATTTTAGTCAGGAAATCCACAACCACTACAATGGCTGTTTTGCCTTGATCTTTCGGAAGTCCCACTATGAAGTCTACTGAAAACCTCTCCCACGGATACTCCGGAGTGGGCAGAGGCTGCAGTAATCCCTGAGGCCGTTGTCTGTCCGTTTTCATCCGATTGCAGGTGACACATTCTGCCACCCAACGGCTTAAATCAGGTCTGATGGAAGGCCACCAGAATTGTCTCTGGGTTTTCTCCAGCGTTTTGATAAAACCCATGTGTCCGGCACTTGGGACTTCGTGGCACCAGGAGAACACTGTTTTACGCAACGTATTCGTGGGTACTAAGACCTGCTTTCCTTTCATAGGTATGCCATTTTTCATCTTCCATTCCGGATGGTGCCTAAGCCATGTGACCAAACACAGGTCTGTACTCCTCTCCTGACTCCTAACAAAAAATCGCTGGTTTGTGTTACTCCTATGACGTTGGCCGGTTCTACGATAGATCGGATGGGTTTCTCTGAGGGAAGCAGGAGATTTTCTCTTCTTGTCAGCGCGTCCGCCTTTCTATTGCTAGAACCAGGCCGGAATGTGACAACAAAGCGGAACTCCTCGAAGAACATCATCCATCTGAGTTGTCGGGGAGACAAATGTCTGGCGGCCCGTAGAAACTGCAAATTCCGATGATCGGTGTAGACCGTGACCAGATGCTTAGCTCCCATCAGCCAGTGTCTCCATTCCACGAATGCATCTCGAATGTCCAACAGCTCCTTTTCCGCGATCGTATAGTTTATTTCCGCGGTACTGAGCTTGCTTGACATGTAGGCTATAGGATGGAGCATGACTGTAGAGACATCTTTTTGTGATAGCACAGCCCCCAGTGCTATTTCAGAAGCATCTGCCTCGACAATGAAAGGGATGTCGGGATTGGCATGGGTCAATACCGGTGCGGTGGAGAAAGCGATCTTTAGCCTGTCAAAAGCGGTTTGTGCTTCTTCATCCCACACAAACCGTACGTTTTTTCTCGGGAGCCGAGTGAGTGGTGAAACCATTCCAGAGAACCCGGATATAAACCGTCTGTAAAAGTTGGCAAACCCCAACAGGCTCTGGATGTCTTTGACGTTGTTTGGACGAGGCCACGCCACAATAGCCTGCACCTTTCTCTCAGCCATCACCTGCCCCGAAAAAGTAAGCATTACCCCAAGAAATTCCACCGTCGTTACATGGAATTCACACTTGGTGATTTTGCAGAATAAATTATGCTTCTGTAGCGCTTGCAACACTGATTTCACATGTGTCACGTGTTCATCGGTTGAATTCGAATATATGAGGATGTCGTCAATATAAGCAACAACATGATGATCCAAATATTCGCGAAGCACTTCATTTAGGAAGAATTGAAATGCGGCCGGGGCATTACAGAGCCCAAAGGGCATGACCAGATACTCATAGAGCCTGTACCGCGTCTTAAATGCCGTCTTCCACTCATTCACTGGCAGTTAAAGAGGCTCGCACCGCTCCTATATCCATAGGTTCTGGGGATGTAACCGTTTTGTCTCCACTACTCGCCTGTTCAAATGGCATAACAGCTCGTTCTTTCTTCTTATGCTCCCCTTTCCGTTCCTTCATTCGATGGTCCAGGCGTAGGGCGAGATCTATCAGGGCGGAGCATGTACGGGGTTGTGGGTCTATGTGGGCCAGAACATCTTTAATTTCTTCACTAAGGCCTTGATAGAATAAGGCTGATCTCTTGGCTTCGGGACAATCCGTTTCGGCCACTAGTCGTCTGAAATTGTTTAGATAGGTAACCAGCTCAGCATCTCCCTGTTTAAGTTTTAACAACTCCCTGTCTGCCGTGAAGGTTTCAGCTCTCCTATCAAAGGTTTTTTCAAATTCCTCCCTGAAATTATCCCAATGATATAAGAGCGGGTCATCCCTTCTAACTATCGGAACCGCCCATTGTGCTGCTTCCCCCCCAGATACGAAATAAGGAAAGCAACCCTCGCTTGGTGCGTAGCAAACATCTTAGGCTTACACATGAAGTGCAACTGGACCTGCGTCATAAATACTTGTACCTTTTTGTTATCCCCATAGAATCGTTCAGGTGGAGCTAGAGGGATTTGTGCAGGCATCTCAACCACCACGGAGGTAGCAGGGGATGAGCCGCTCGTTGCCCCCTGTGCTGCAGTAGTAGTGGGCAATCTATCTACCCTGGCTCGTAATTGTGCATTCTCAGCCCTTGAGGCAGCTACCTCTCTATTGGAAGCTGCCAGCTCCACTTGGACTAAGGCCAAAGCAGCCATGACCTCCTCTAAGTTAGTCATGGCGGAATCTCAGCACTGCCAAAATAGAGGCAAAATTCTTGGGCCGATAATTCTATCAGGCTCTGCTTTCCAGCTTCTTCGGGCCGTGCTGAGAGTCCAATACCCGCCCCTTATGAACTACCCCAGAGTCCAAATGCAATGATACAGACAACCGAGATAGTCCAGCCGGGGCGGGAAAGGAAGGGGACAGCGGGGAGGGAGATCTGAAATGACAAAGAACAGGGATTTAGATCACCCCACCTCCCTTAACCTATAACTGTCACCTTCTTTCTGTCCCTTACGAGAAAAACCCAAATGTGATGAGGCTATACCTGTAAAGGAAAATACAAAGGACCAAATCCAGAGGGGCATGGCTAGCGGCCAAGCATGGCGGCAGCGTGAAGTGGGAGCTCCTCGCGGCATGACGGCCTTTCGTAAAATCCGATAATCTAATCCGTCACATTGCCTGTCCGAAGTGGCGGTACCTACTCAGGAACCGAAGCAGCACCACCTGATCCGACTCCGGCGAAAATCGAGTGCCGGGAACTGCACTTTTCAACTCGTGCGCAGTGAGGCCTACGGCGGACTGGCGACATCGGCCTGGCATATTCAGCGAACCCCGGCGGAAGTGTGACCTCCCCGGATTGAACTCAGTAGCGACTGCCGGCCCCCACGTAAAGGGACGTAGTGAAAGACGCTCCAGTACAAGCACTAATGGTGAGAGTCTCTGGGGGGGCGATGGAGACCCGTGGACGAGGACGGCTGCTCAGGGCGGCAAGCACCCGCAGAGAAACCACGGCGGTGACTGAACAGTGAAAGTTTCCACACGGTGGGCGGCACCTTGGAACCCCATCAGGCGCCATTTTGGAGGTGAGGCCTGCTCGGCTCGAGTGGAACGGGAAAGGAATAGACACGCCAGGAGTGCAGACGCCTACTAGATGTGATGATAACGAGCAGAACAATCATTGAGGCTACCATCGACACGGCCAGGAGCCCCTGGATCCCTGCACTGCGGAACACCGCATGAAGTACTGACGGTGCCGACAACACCCGGGAGCGGCCTCCTAGAAGAGCCCCGGCGGTCCACGCAACGGTCGGTTGCCAATCGAGCTCCTGAGACTGCAATCGGCAGAGCGACCGTGTGCGAAAGAGACTTGTTACCGCCCAGCCAAAGCCTAAGCTCACGGGACAGCGGGACACGAAGCTGCTCTGCCTCGAGTCATGGCGGGCAAAGGGACCAGAAGCGCTTCGACGCAGGCAAAATTGGATAAATTTGCTTATAGCCAACAAGGCCACTCACAAGTCAGTGGGCGAAACTCCACAGGCGCTACTCCGGACATGGATGGTACCAAAAAAGTGACACTGGAAGATATTATGAAGACCCTCTCAGAGGTGCAAACAACAGTGGGCTCCATTTCCTCTGAAGTTACTCTGCTGCGGGCGGACTTTCAAAAGATGACCGAGAGGGTGTCTCAGGTCGAAGTGGTTACAAAATCACTTATTGAAGACACTTCCAAACTACAAATAGCGATGGAACGCATGGAAAAAGTCACCAGGATGCTACAAGAAAAGCTGATGCTGCGGGACTGGAATCTGACTTGGAGCGGGACCCTCTTGATTCTGGGCAGCCGGCCCCGATCTAGAGGTGGACTTCATAAGAGACAACACATACGAACTACAGGGACCTGGAGTTGGTTAAGCTGAGTAGGGTGGGCATTAGCCGGTGCCTGTAGAGGACTCACCAACCCCACGAGCAAGTAAGATAGTAGGGAATGGGGAAAAGCACTCTGCCAAGTTGGGGAAGCGGGCGGGAAGCGGTCCGTGGAGCAGGGGAGCAGGGAGGGGGGATGGGGTGGGAGTTCAAATGTTAATGTTATTGTTATTTGTCATCACTTCTACTCTATGGTACGCTACAATGCCAAAAGCCACACGATTATGGTACACTACCACATGGCGCCGCATCTGTGTTGATGTCGGCCAACGATCGCTTGCGACAATGATTACACGACCCGATGGCCCAACAGTTAAATGTAGTACCCATTGAGGGCGCTCCTGCGACGGCTGACGTGCCCCCCCTGCGTATGCTAACCTGGAATGTTCGGGGCTTCGGGGATAAAATTAAAAGAGGTCTGGTCTTGCAAGCAGTTAAACGTCAGGGACCTGACCTAGTGCTGCTCCAGGAGACACACCTTGCAGGGTCAAAATGTAAAGTACTTAACAGACGTGGGTATGTTATGGCAGTGCATGCAGAATTCACAACGGGATCCAGGGGAACTGGGATACTCATGAAAAAATCATCCCCTTTTCTGGTGGAGTGCCGCAGGATGGACGATCAGGGTCGTTTTGCGGCGTTGCACGGACAATGGGAAAGAAGACCTTTGAATGTGGTCTCCGTGTATATTCCCCCTGCACTTCACTCAACGGCACTACCAGCACTTGGTAAATTTCTCCTAGACCTCCCAGAGGGTGACACAATCCTTGGAGGGGACTTTAATGCGATAATAGACCCCGCGCTAGACACCTTCCCCGTGAGAGACCGCCCGAGGGGTTCTGCCGCACTCCCTGGTTTTATAGAGGCGATGGGCCTTACGGATGTATGGAGACAGTTGAACCCAGCAGCTACCCACTACACATACTATTCTGCAGTTCACAATAGCCTTTCACGAATAGACTATTTTTTATTTCTGGGGGTGGGTCTGAGATCGATAGATAAAATAGATATCCTGCCTAGAGGTGTATCTGACCACTCCCCAATATCTCTATCACTCACCACCAAAGAGAAGAAATGTGCTAGAACATACCCAATATATCCCAACTATTTGAAAATCCCTAAGATTAGGAAAAAACTTAAATTGGCAACCACGCAATATTTCAAAGAAAATGAAGGGTCTGTCTCCTCACCCTCAGTGCTATGGGAAGCTTATAAAACAGTCCTCAGAGGGCAAGCGATAGCAGCGATAACGGGACACAAACGGGATTCCAGACGTGAACTCACGGAACTAGAACTAGCACTTCACAACGCGAACATCACACACATGTCAAATCCCACAACGGAAACAACACACTTATTACAGCTCCGCCAACAGCAATACCAGGACCATCTCAAAACAACCGTCAAAAGTTATCAAGCAAACACGTTACATAGAATATACGATGTGGGAGATAAGGCTGGGAAAATGCTAGCATGGCTGGACAGGAGAGGGGGCAGTAACAGAGGCATACAGAGACTTTACACGCATGATGGTCAACTACAGACACACCCTGAACAAATAGTACACACCCTGGCACGTCACTTTCAGGACATATATACCCTGGAACGTGACGTCACTACACAGACGGCGACAACTTCACTAGAGAACATTACCATCCCCGCGCTCACACAAGAGGCACAGCAAGAATTAGAAACTGACCTTTCGGAACAAGAAATTCAATTGGCGATACAAAATTTGCAATCCGGTAAGGCATTAGGCCCCAACGGACTGCCTGTGGATTGGTATAAAGCGTTGGCCCCTATGCTAAGCAAACCGTTGCTAAATATGTATACCGACAGCCTCGAAAAGGCGGCACTGCCGCTTGACCAGCGTACTGCCACCATAGTGGCTATACCTAAGCCAGATAAACCGCCGACTGCATGCACCTCCTACCGCCCCATATCATTGCTTAACGTGGAGGCTAAAATTCTGGCAAAGATCCTGGCCAGCCGTTTGACACAGCACATGCACACACTGATACACCCTGACCAGTCGGGCTTCATGCTCCACAGAAGCACAGCAATGAATCTCAGGAGGGTCCATGGGCTGATGGCACGTGCACACCTTATTGCTGAGCAGGCGGTGATCCTTTCCCTCGATGCCAAAATGGCTTTCGACCTAGTGGAATGGGAATATCTATTTGCAGTGCTTACTCGTATGGGCTTTGGACCAAAATTTAGAGCATGGGTGCGACTGCTGTACACGTCACCGGTAGCACAGGTGGTGGCGAACGGACACATTTCAGCGTCGTTCCCACTGAAGCGGGGGACTAGACAGGGATGCCCGTTGTCTCCTTTGTTCTTCACCCTGGTGCTTGAACCACTGGCAATCCTGATTAGAACTACGCCGCTGTTTCGAGGTATCAGGTAGGAGGAGGGCTGGGAAGATAAGATCTCCCTATATGCTGACGATATGATCATCTACATGGTGGACCCTAATAACGGGATCCCTGCCCTGTTGCACCTCTGTAACACACATGGGGAATCGTCGGGTTATACCCTGAACTGGTCAAAATCAGTGGTGTATGTACTCAGAGGCCCGGAGCCATCGTTGCGGGAGGACTGCCCCTTGGCCTTAACAACAACCTCCTTTAAATACTTGGGTATTTTCATCACGGGTAATGCCACTGACTTCTTTGACACAAACTTAAAGCCACCTATGGAACGCCTACGTGCTGACGTTAAACACTGGGCGACTGTGCCCCTGACCCTCCTGGGGAGGGCGGCTTTGTATAAAATGATGGCACTCCCTAGATTTTTATATGTGTTGGAAAATACCCCTTATTTGGTTGCACCGCGCTATTTTAAGCAGATCGCAGCGCTGGTCTCCAGCTTACTCTGGAATAATGGCCCGGGACGTATTGCACATGATAAACTGGTAAAGAGTTGGTATGAGGGGGGATTGCACTACCCATTGTCCAATTATACTACTGGGCGGCTCAACTTAAGATAATCAATCAATGGGTCCACACCCCACGAGAGGACCCAGCATATAAAGCGGACTGGTCTCAACTGGGGACAGACGGCATGCTCTCCGTCTTATGCAACAAGTCCCAGGTTAGAAAACTGATTCGCCCGACGCAACACACAGCAGCACTTTGGCATAAAGCACAAACACGACTGGGCTGGGCAGGGAAACTCACCAAACTGACGCCACTGTGGGATACAAAATCATTGGGCCACCTCAGATTATGCAAAGGTTTTACACAGTGGGACAGCATAGGAATCTCCACGATAGGGGACCTATGGGAGAAAGGCACAGTGATTGCATTACCGCAACTTCAACAGCAATACGGTTTAGGCCCCAACGATACGTTCAGGTATGTACAGATACGCCACGCACTACTCCAGGCAATTCCACCAGACACTGATCTACCAGAGTCTTCACCACTAGAAGATAGACTACTGACAGATTTTATGCCGCAGAGTGCAACTTCTCTTACATATAAAAAGTTAGTCAACAACCTGGCAGATCCCACATTACATCTTAAGGAGAAATGGGTAAGGGAAATAGGAGAGGTTGATGAATCAGAATGGAATGAAGCGCTTGCCTCACCGAGGGAAGTAGGCATATCGGCGAAATTCAGATTAGTGCAACTCAAAATTCTGCACCGAGTTTACTACACTAGAACATTACTTCACAGGATACAAAGGACACCACACCCATTCTGCCTCAGGGGATGCGGGGAGGAAGGGAATCTGTATCACACCCTATGGGAATGCCCGCTAATACAAGAATACTGGAAACAAATTATGCGCACTGTCTCTCAAGCACTTAAGATATCTGTCCTGCCTGAACCTCGAAAGTGTCTGTTGAATATTTGGGACCCCAATGATTTGGACAGGTATGGACTGTTGTGGGTCACATTAGCCGTTACAGTAGCCAAGAGGGACATAGCACAAAAATGGGGTGTTCCTGAACTACCTACAGCGGCTCGATGGGCCAAAAATATGGACTTGTTGATGGTAACGGAAAGGGCGGTGTATGTGCTTAGGGCTTGCCCCCGGAAATGGAACAAGATCTGGGCTCCCTGGAACACTTATAGAGGAGAAATCTGTGAACCCTTGCCAGAAAACGAAGATCTAGATTCTGAGGGCGAGGATGACTAGGAGGGTGGGTGTTTAGTTCTTCATGCACCTGGCTGTCGCACGATTGTGGCTTAATCATGTACCGAATTGTAATTAAACAGACTGGCTGATAAAGGTTGGAGTGTACAGAAGACATACTACACATGATGACAAATAGTTAGATTTTCTTTTCTTTATTGTTATCTTAAAACCTTTCACACATTGTTGAACATGATATTGAGGGTTAGAGGGGTGTACCTTATGTATAAATGAGACAGATTCGTTACGTTCCAACTACTGTACTGAGGACAATTACTGCTACAACTCCATGTACCTGATGGAACTGCATTTACTACATGTTATAATACGCACTACCATACTGTATTACCAGTCTAATACTACACAGAACCAAGTTGAATCCTATTGCAATATTGTATATGTCACTGATGCCTTAATGTCAATAAAGATTTTTTTTTTAAAAAGGACCAAATCCAATGGAGACAGTAGCTTGAGGAGGTATCAGGAACTATACCCAACTGTGAAAACAAAACAATACACATTCAAGGCCCTCTGATAGGTAGAAGCAATTCCAGGCTATCGTTTGTGAGGTTGTAATACACATACCATTTACTATGCATCAAAATCCCTTTGTATGGGTACTTCACTGTTCCAATACTTCAATACCCCTCATGTCTTCTGAATAAACGAGATAAGTAAATAATAATGAACCCTGCATGTAGAAGGAATCCACAAAGATGATACAGGAGTGAAGGTTCCTTCGTGTTTGCACCTTATAATCACTTCACACAATGGAGTATCTTTCCCCTGTAAGCTTGAACACACAATAGTTCTGATTGCTCAGGCTCCGTTTAGTTGGATTGCGAGGCTCAGTGTTACTCTCACACGTATGAGTCCTATCGCACCACTCTTCTCGTCTTTGAATCAAAGCACCAGGTATTTACAATATTGGGCAAAAGCAGTTTTAGCAGGATTTTGCCACACACACAAGGGTCTCTATCCCTGTGGCCGAAGTTGCCCAAACAAACCCTTCGGTATCTCCTCTGAACGCCTGAGATACCTGTGTTTCTCTCAGCCGAGAGAAACCACCAAGACGACACAGCAGGCTGGGTGCGCTGTTGGGATCGGTGGAACCAACGCCTCGCACCCCCAAGAGAACAGTTTACTCGCGGTCACGAAGGACTTGGGAAACAAGTCAGGAATCCTACCGCTATCTGTTCATGTACCAAGAACGCCTCCACAGTAACGAATTATCGGCGTTTCACTGCCGCTTGCAGCAGCCCTTTATTTCCCGGTTTGCGCGCGCATCTCACGTTGTTGCGTGACGTATGCACGGCATGCCGGGAAATGTAGTCTTTAATGCCGAAGGCCCGTTTTTGCCGATAGTCTCGCATCACTGATGCCGCAGAACTTGACAGTCTGGTTTCTTTGAAACCTCCCTGCTACAATCCACTATCTCCTGTCTGGGGTGGTGTAACACCGCCCTGCGACAGGAATCCCTTTGTCCAGGCCACCATCTGCTGAGTTTCGGTCAGCAGCAGGAGGCCAGACCCGTGTCTGTGGCAGAGGCATCCATTTTGTGGATCTGAGGCTCTTTTAAAATCAACCGCGTTTCAGTAAAGTAACATGTCTTCTCCCTCTAGAAGGGTGGAATACTACCCCCGTCGCCAGAACTGGCGAGGGGGTAGTATTCCAATTCGTATGACACCTTACACAACATGTTTTGATAAAGCCAAACCAAAGTTGCTATATAACCGCGAGGATTATAAGGCACTTAATAGTATATGGTATGGCAGTATCCCGGATCAGCTTAGGGAGTTGTTCCCGACAGCTGCAGACAGGCTCAGCTCATGCCAGAGCTCCATCTCACATTAAACCACGCACTCTGCCTCCAGGATTGATAAGGCCTTCCATAGGAGTGACTCACAGGTTTATATGTGTCCAGATTATAGGTTTAGATATAGGTATACTATATCTAAGCAAGGGGTGATTACACCCACTTGCCCCAGCTGAGGGATCAGCCAGTTGTGTCAATTTAGGAACCAGCCAGGGGTGGCAAAAGCTATGCTTCAGCCCCTGGTAGGCCTTGGTGGCACCTATGCCCTGAGCACCTATAGTGCATGGTACAGGGGCTGACAAGGAGTCCATTTCCAATTGTGGTATGTACCTATAGCACATGTGTTACAAATTTAGAGTGAGAACAGCAGGCTGGGGGTCTGATTAGCAGGCCCACAGCCTCAGTAAGTCGAAAACCAGTGAAGCAAAAAGCAAAAATTGGGGTGACCATAGGATAGCAGACCCTACTCTCCTACACCAGTGCAGGCAATTTGTTTTTGAAAGTGAAAATAAAGAAATTTTGGCCCAGGACACATTAGTCTCATTGTAAGTACACATCGAAAAACCCAGCTATCCAGATTCAAATGGTTGATAGCTGTTTTAAATGTAGGCATTTTGTTAATAAAACGTATTTATTTTGTGTATCTTTTTTGGCTTTGCAGAAAATTAGTGTTGCTCCAGGTGAATATATGCAGTATTTAAAAGTTCTGATTCTCTGCATGTCAACTTTATTTCTTACTAGTCTGTAACTGCAATGTCAAGAAAACCGTCCTAGAGTTCATTTGCATGGCCAGAATGCCATGGGCTCTAATTACAGATTTAAGCTGCTACCTCCTTTTTAGGTCAAAGCCTACCAGCCAGTGCAGCTGTCTGGTTTGCTAATGACATCTTGGGGACATTCAGAAAACTTCCTAGGGAATGCATCCCGCCTATTGTTTACCATTGGCTTTGTACCTCACATTTACTTGCTTTTTACTTGCTTTTTATTTGCTGTCTTTATTTGTTTTAGGCTGTCCAGCTTGAGTTCATCCCTTCCCTTCCCTTGCCCAAACCCTATTTACTGTATTTTTCCACCAGTATTGAACTTCTGTAAACAGGCCTTTAAATCTTGTTCTTATCTTCTCACATTTTCTGTGCATTGAAAGTCAGAGGTCAAATGTCAGGCTCTGTTTTCAAGGGAGCTTGGTGTTTGGAGTCAACAAAAGTAAAGTAAGAGGATTTATTTGACAATCATGCTGGCTTCATAGGGTGTACTGCACAGAGTTATCATTTTTCTAGCACAAAACAAAATGTAAATGCCTTTAAATGAACTGTGCATAAATTTCAGAATATGGAAAGCACAATTGAAGCACATTTTTGGTAATTCTGAAGTGTGGTCGAAACAAATGTTTTAATACAATTAAAACAAAAACACCAGGTGATGACATTATCGTTTGTGTGCTGTATACGTTTATTAGTAAAACTGTATGTCTGTGCAAATGTAATGGTCATTTCAATTGAATATATGTTGTTTCTAAAAGCAGTGCTCTACCATACTCCACTTTACCCAACTCCACTCTATTCTGCACCACTCCACTGCACTCAACATCTCTGTACACCACTCTACTCTATGTCAATACTCTATTCTGCACCACTGCACTCTTTGCCACTGTACTCTACACCAATCCACTCTAATATACCCTGCACCACTGCACTCTACACTACTTCACTTGACTCTGAAACAATCTACTCTATACTACTGCACTCCGCTCTGCTCTATACCACTCGGAAGTGGTGTGGAGTGGAGGAGAGTGCAGTGGCGCAGAGTAGAGTGACATAGAGTTCAGTGGCAGAGAGTGCAGGTTGCAGATAGAGTGTCATAGAGTGCAGTGGTGTGGAGTAGAGTGCATTAGTGCAGCGTGCATGGTGTAGAGTGGTGCAGGAGAAAGTGACATAGAGTGCAATGGACTACAATGGTGTAGAGTGGAGTGGAGTAGAGTGTTGTGCAGTGGAGTAGAGTGTTGTACAGTAGAGTACAGTGGCATACAGTGCAGTGGTACAGAGCAGATACTCTACGCCACTCTACACCACTGCACTCTGTCACTTTACTCTTCATCACTGTACTCTACACTAATGTACTCTACGCCCCTATACCCTACACCACTGCACTCTATGACACTATACTCTGCTACCCTGCACTCTCTGCCACTGAGCTCTATGCCACCCTACTCTGCACTCTATGCTATTGCACTCTATTCTGCACCACTCTATCCAATGCACTCTATGCCACTAGACTCTATGGCAATTCACTCTATGCCACTCCAATCTACTATGCACCATTACACTCTTCGCCACTGCACCACTCTACTCTGCACCACTCTGCTCAACACCAATGCACTCTATGCCACTGGACTCTATGACACTGCACTCTACACCACTCTACTCTTCAAGACTGCACTCTCCGCCACTGAACTCAACGCCATGCTACTCTGCACTTTATGCCTCTCAACGCTACGCCATCTGACTGCACACAAAGTCAATGCTCTCTACGCCACTACACTCTATGTCTCTCTTATCTATTCTGTACCTCTGCACCCTACACCACTCTACTCTATGCCACTGTACTCTACTCCACTCTACTCTATACCTCTACACTCTATGATGCACTACTCCAATCTACCCTGCATCACTCCACTCTATGCTACTCCTCTACTCTTCAGTGGCATAGAGTAGATTGTTTCAGAGTAGAGAGAAGTGGTGCAGGGCAGAGTGGAGTGGTGTAAAGTACAGTGGTGCAGAGTAGATTGGCGTAGAGTGCATTGCTTTTGATAAAGTGGTGTAGAGTCTATTGGTGTAGAGTGCAGTGACATAAGGTAGAGTGGTGCAGAGTAGGTTGCAGTTGAGTGGAGTGGCGCAGAATGGAGTAGAGTGGACTATAGTGCAGTGGCATAGAGTAGATTGTTTCACTCTGCCGTAGAGTGAAGTGGTGCAGAGTCGGGACGAATGCAACAATCTACTCTACGCCACTGCACTCTTCTCCACTTGGCTCCATTCTGTGCCACTCCACTCTACTCCGCACCACTCTAACCTACGTCACTGCACTCTATGACAATCTACTCTGCACCACTGTACTTTACACCACTTTACTCTAGTCCACTGTACTTCACTCATACAACTCTTCATTCCATGATACTCCCCTCTATGACACTACTCTATTAAATTATATGCCACTCTATGACACTATGACACTCTACTCCACTCTGTCGTAGACTGGAGTTGTGTCCTACTCTACACAACCACCTGTAGGCCACTCCATGCCACATTACTCCACTCTATTCTGTGACACACTACTCCACTCTAGTGCTCCACTCTATGCCACTCAACTCTACGCCACTCGACTCTACAACACTCTATTCCACTCAATACCATTCATCTCCTACACTCTATTCCACTCCACTCTGCGACAGTCTACTCTGCTCTACAACACTCTACTCCGCAACACCCTCTACATCACTCCACTCTGTTCTACACCACTCCACAACATTCTATGCATTCTAGACTACAAGAATCTATTCCGACATTCTACTTCACTCTACCCCTCTCACCCCTACACCACTCTACACACTTCCACTCTACTCCCTCCACAAGACTCCACAACGCTCTACACCACTGTACACCACTCAACTCTATGCCACTCCATGACACTCAACTTCACTTTTGTGCATGGGTAATGCAGTGACATAAAGAGTCATGTAGTGACATAGAGAGTCATGTAGTGACATAGAGAGTCATGTAGTGACATAGAGAGTCATGAAGTGGCATAGAGAGTCATGAAGTGGCATAGAGTGGGGTGGCGTGGAGTGTTGTGGGCTCTAGTTTTGAAAAGCAGTTTCACATAGCCTCTTAAGTGCAGCGTCGGGGCGTTGGCCGACGGCAGCACTACCTCCCCAGTGCTGCGCACGTCCATTAGACGTCCATTCAGCACTAGTTCCAATGGACAGCGCAGCACTGGGGAGGGATATTTGCGCCGCATCTAAGGTGTTAAAAAAAATCTCGATTGATCAATTGTTCTATTTAATTTTGCTGTAGTTCACATATTGCCTGGAAAACATTGCAACAGCGATTGAGAAGGAGAATGTTAGGGGAAACAACCTAGAATACAGATTCAATGGCATTTGTTCCTAAGAAGTAAGCATGTATGCAGTGCTTAAACACAATTAAAGGGTAGCTGGGGTGGAGTGGTGAGACCAAAAAGAAGCAACAGGGATGGGAGGGGAAAAAGCAATACGAATGGAGGCAGGTGGAAAGGGAAAGAAGCAAGTGAAAACACAAGCACTCCTATCGGGTGCTTAAACAGAATTTAAAAAGTAGCTAAAAAATAAGCACAGTGGATGGACACAAGTACTTGGTCCATGCTCTAGTGGAGGGCCAAACACCAAGAGAGGCATGATGTAGGAATGCCATGACAATTGGGACTGAAGGATATGAGAGCAACGTGGAAGCAAACAAATGGTAAGCTAGGGATGGGCTGTAGCCCACTAACTGTAAACAACATGTTTGGAGGAGACAGCGCATGAACTGTCTATCCGAGACCTAAATATAATTGTGCTGGAAAAAAAAATATAAAAAGTTTTAACAAAATGTAAAGGTTGCTGAAAATTCACAAGTCTGTGCATGCACTAAACACCCCCTGCACCTAAAGTTATGAAAAAAGTTGTAAGTCAACATCTGCCATTAGACATACGTCCATATCTTACATTTTGTGCACATTATCAGCAGTCACGTACTTTGTTCCCTCTAAGCTGTTACGGT
Source organism: Lissotriton vulgaris (assembly GCF_964263255.1). NCBI lineage: Eukaryota > Metazoa > Chordata > Amphibia > Caudata > Salamandridae > Lissotriton > Lissotriton vulgaris. The sequence continues at coordinate 1,412,129,617 of NC_141687.1, forward strand.
GCACATGTGGCTATGGTTTCCTACCTTGCAAAAGATAGGTGGTCGTTTTTGGTGTATGCAGTACAAATCCAAGTTCTTTCTGACTGTTAAAATTGTAGATTTGCCATTATGCAACCCAGCATAGAGGAGGATCACACCTAAGTCATCAGGAGATACCTGGCCTCTGCGTACAAGAATATCTGAAACCCATCCCCCCCTCCCCCCCCCCCCCCCCCCAGCTTCCCAGAGGGTCAGAGCGACGCGACGGCATAATCTGTCACAGGATGTGTTCTGGTTGGCATGCATGTGCCTCTCTAAAAACTAAGTCTCCCACAGAGCACTGACTTTTTAAAGAACTGCATCCTCATAGCACCAATTAGGAGTTACCATTCGATACATAAAGGAATTATGCTTGCTAAGGATTCTCAGAGTTGTTGTGGTGTTTTTTCAGCTATAGATATTGGAATTAGAAACGGTCGCTTCTATAAGGTACCAAATATCATAAAGGAATCCCACTTGGCCAAGATGTCACAATGTGGACAGAAATGAGCATAATCACTTAATTTATTCCCTTTATTATTTAATACCTTAAAATGTTTTAAGAGATTAAATAATAAAAAAAATGAATTAAGTGATGATCCTAATGTATCACTGTGGTTTATGCAATTCACTAAGAGGGATTTCTTTTTGATATTAGGTTTCCCTTTGCCACTGTTCCCTTGGTCATAGAGAAATAGAAAGATAGTTTTTGCTTGGGGGCACCCCATACCTTTCATAGGGACTCTATAAGGTACCTCATAATTAGGGCTCCATGTTTTATGGTATTTTTTTTTAAACATTTCCATCTGTATTTATCTTTATTTTTTACCCATATTATTGGTATTTATCCATATTTATTTTGCATTTTAAGAACAAATGGAGTGATAAAATGGTGTATTTCCACATTTATTTAAGTGATAAACACACACTCACACTTTGATGCCTGTAGCGTTTTAGCAAATTAAGCAGCCAATGTAGCAAAACATTACACCCTCAGGCAAATATTAGCATTATATATAAATATATTAGTTAAAATATGCCTTGTATTTAAGGAAATCTCATCCTGTTTTTTAAATCCCCATGCTGTTTATCTGCTCATCTTCTAGCCTGGAATTCATGAAGGGCAGCATGAAAAAGTCACTCACAAGAAACACAATTTTCTTTTTTTGTTCGCTTTTAAAAATGAAAACAGACCGGAAACACATTGTTTTCTGTCTGTATTAATCTGTTAAAATCAGTAAAAAGCAAAACACACAAGATGATGGATGGAATGTTGCACAATGGCAAAACATTCACCCCCAGTCACAGATCTGGGATTTATCCATCGTTATTTTGCTCACCAAGCCACCCCAGTTCAGACATGACCATATGCAAATCAGTCTTGACCCTGTCCCTCATGGGAACAGTCCAGACCGTACTGCCAAGCCATGTCTTCCCTGGACCGGAATCAAGCATCCTAGGACCGGTTTCTGGCTATCAGCCGTCCTCAGCCAGAATAGCTTGACTCCAGTGGCTTAGTAAACACGGGACCCACGTCTGGGCATACCCATCCCACATAGGGTGAACAGCAAAACACACAAGATGATGGACGGAATGTTGCACAATGGCAAAACATTAACCCCCAGTCACAGATCTTGGTTTAATCCATTGTTATTTTGCTCACCAAGCCACCCCAGTTCAGACATGACCATATGCAAATCAGTCTTGACCCTGTGCCTCATGGGAACAGTCCAGACCGAACTGCCAAGCCATGTCTTCCCTGGACCGGAATTTAGCATCCTAGGACCGGTTTCTGGCTATCAGCCGTCTTCAGCCAGGATAACTTGACTCCAGTGGCTTAGTGAGCACGGGACCCACTTCTGGGCATATCCTTCCCACATAGGGTGAGCAGCAAAACACACAAGATGATGGATGGAATGTTGCACAAGGAATGTTGCACAATGGCAAAACATTCACCCCCAGTCACAGATCTGGGTTAAATCCATCGATATTTTGCTCACCAAGCCATCCCAGTTCAGACATGACCATATGCAAATCAGTCTTGACCCTGTGCCTCATGGGAACAGTTCAGCCCGAACTGCCAAGCCATGTCTTCCCTGGACCGGAATCAAGCATCCTAGGACCGGTTTCTGGCTATCAGCCATCTTCAGCCAGCTGGCACAGGGTCAAGGCTGATTTGCATATGGCCATGTCTGAACTGGGGTGGTGTGGAGTGCAAAAAAATGATGGATTTAGGCCCAGATCTCTGTACTGGGGTGAATGTATGACATTGTTCTGCATTCTGTCCAACAACTGTTGTTTTTGCATTTGTCACCCCGAGTGGGATGGGTATGTTCAGACGTGAGTCCCATGCTCTCCACACCACTGGAGTCAAGCTATCCTGGCTGAAGACGGTTGATAGCCAGAAACCGGTCCTAGGATGCTTGATTCCGGTCCAGGAAAGACATGGCTTGGCAGTTCGGGCTGGACTGTTCCCATTAGGCACAGGGTCAAGGCTGATTTGCATATGGCCATGTCTGAACTGGGGTGGTGTGGAGTGCAAAAAAACGATATATTTAGGCCCAGATCTCTGTACTGGGGTGAATGTATGACATTGTTCTGCGTTCTGTCCAACAACTGTTGTTTTTGCATTTGTCACCCCGAGTGGGATGGGTATGCTCAGACGTGAGTCCCATGCTCTCCACACCACTGGAGTCAAGCTATCCTGGCTGAAGACGGCTGATAGCCAGAAACCGGTCCTAGGATGCTTGATTCCGGTCCAGGAAAGACATGGCTTGGCAGTTCAGACTGGACTGTTCCCATTAGGCACAGGGTCAAGGCTGATTTGCATATTGCCATGTCTGAACTGGGGTGGTGTGAAGTGCAAAAAAACGATGGATTTAGGCCGAGATCTCTGTACTGGGGTGAATGTATGACATTGTTCTGCATTCTGTCCATCAACTGATGTTTTTGCAAAAATCAGTAAAAACACATTGTTTTCTGTCTGTATTAATCTGTTAAAATAAGTAAAAAAACAGAAAACTGGGAGCACTACTCATAATAGAACCATGAAGGAGAAAACAAGAAGACCGGTCAATACATAGCATTCAAGACACAACAAACCTCCCTTTTTTTAGTATGAAAGTGTTGAACTTGGCCCTTTTTGCAGGGTCATCCCTGAACTTTTTGCCTTCCTCCTCTATTTTTTTCTGACCTCTTGTTGGCTGTTTTATGACTCTGGGCACTTTACCACTGCTGATCAGTGCTAAAGTGCATATGCTCTCTATGTAAATTAATGTATGAATTAGTGATTGGCCGAATTTGGTTTACTGGTCAGACCCTAGTACAGTGCACTGAGTATGCCCAGGGCTTGTAAACTAAATGCAGCTAGTGGGCTTGCAGCACTGGTTGTGCCACCCACAGAAGCAGCCAAAAGTGTGTCTCAGGTCGCAGTTGTGCTGGACTTTTTGAGGACTTGCGTGTCGCAAGGAGCTGGAAGCGCGACTCAAGAACAAGAAGCGTGTCGCCGAACTGCCGCTGCCACTTTACATCACGAAGAGCCTCGCATCGCCGGAGAAGAGGATCGACATCACAGCAGATGCCGCCGCATCACCGGGAAGCATGTCGCAGGAGAAGAGGATCGACGTCGCATCAGATGCCGCTGCATCTCCGAGAAGCGGGTCGCAGGGCCTGTCGCGGCTCATCGCCGGAGAAGAGGATCAACGTCGCATCAAGGAGAAAGCACCATCTTTATTTCTTTGCACCAGATCTTTAACGCATCACCGTCCTTGCGTGTAAGGGACTACTGCATCACCTTTTCTGCAACACTTTCATTGCCCTGCGTGTTGCATCTTAGGGTACATTGACTCAAAGTGTTGCATTTTAAGATCTAAAGAGAACTAAGCTAATTCTACCATTTTAAGTACAGTATTATGGATTTTTTTTGTTTTTGGTCTTGTGTTACATCTACATAAAGAATAGTTATTTTTTATAGAAAACCTGTGTGGTGTCCATCTGTAGTGTTGTCACTTGATTACTGTATGTGTTCACAAATGCTTTACACACTGCCTCTGAGATAAGCCTGTCTGCTCGTGCCAAGCTACCAAGGGGGTGAGCAGGGGTTATTTTAGGAATGGACCCCCGTACCCTGACTAGAGGCAAGGGTCCCTATTTGTCACAAGTACCTACCTGCGATAACTAGAGACCCCCAAGTCTAACAGAGAGGCAGGAGGGAGGCAATTAATAAAAACAAAGAGAATGCTGACAAATGTCATGAAACTTTAGCTACAGAAGTTATAAGAGAGAGACTAAAGATGAAGAAAAGTGGTGTGAGAAAAATTAGATAATGCATACGAACTGTTTGTAGATCTTGTAAATCTTTCAGATCGAACCAATATATGTGTCACATTAATAGAGGCAACCACTGTGTCAGAATCACTCTGCCAACTATAGTAACTAGCCCAGTGATAACCCTGGCTACCCTCTCTTTGTTCCAATATTTAATCGTCTCCCACCATACCACAGATCTGGAGACTTGTACAACTACTTCTTCCAGTCTGAACTTAAACTCACCCTTGCTCATCACTTCAAGCTACCTCATACTGACATGTCCCATGGAAAAATCAATTTTTTGGCAATATGTAAACCACCATACCATGCCTTAGAAGATCAATTTTTTTTCTTATATCTCCTTTTTATCAGGGGTTTCTAATCCATAGGTTCATTGGGGTGTTGACTCTACCACTGTGAGCCATTATGTCGCAGTCCCATTGCTCAAATATTTTTCCTTGTAATAACTCACCCCGTTGCGCCATAAATGTTGCCACCTTTAGGTGCGGGCCAGAGAACTCTCTCTCCAGCCAAAACAGAAGGCAGGTGTCTGCTATTGCTGTGATGTGATGTGGTTGATGTGAGGACCAGTTGAGGCTTTGTTAACCGAACTGCGCTTGTCAGATTGGCCGGTGTTTTCACTCTGGCCAGCCTGACATAAGTAGTTCAGGTTTTCACAATCAAAGCTGCCAAGGAGTTAAGAGAACAGACACTTAGCCCCATCTGTCCCCAATGGGGCGCTGTGGTTGCCTTTCCCAGCCAATCCTGGCAGTGCTCTCTTGTTGTTTAGTATTTTAAACAGCATGAGAGCAGTGCTTAGATTCGCTGGGTAGCTATTGCCCAAAGTGCTTATCTTTTACAAGCAGCCAACACGTTCGGTAGGAGGATTTAATCTCGGTTGCGCTTGTTGTGCAAAGGTTTGTAGATGAAGGTGTCCTGCTGAAGAGGATCGGAAAGGTAAGAATATATTTATTTACTTGTAATAAACAGCTGGATTCGATTCATTTTGCAGAGGTGATCGGGGCACATTGTTATTATATTTATATGAAGCAAAATACTTTGCAGTTATGAGCATATTTAACTTTTATGCGCCACCACTTTAAAAAGTTATTAGCCGCCACTGCTTTTCACTTTCAAGTCATGCTATTCTCACAAAAAATCTTTCTTCCCTTCTCTGATAACCAACCTGGCTCCAACATAGAAACACATTTGCAATCCCTCATAACTTCAAATGGTAGTAAACTGGTAGTCAAATGTAGGATACACCAATAATCTCTTAATAATTCTTTCATGACCAACCTGTTGACAACAGCTAATTTCCTACATTTTCCCACCATTCTCGTGGCACACTCAGAGAGATTATTTCCATGAAGATGTTTAAGACTTCTCTACCCATATTCAAAATCTGCTCTCCTCAAAAAATCTTGTATTTCCTTCGTAGTGAACCCCTTTGTCCAAGAGCAAAACTTTAGTAGAGCTTCTTTAAAAAAAAAAAAGACAAAAATTCTTTGAAAGTACTTGTGACAGGTGTCCTCAAAAAACTCATTTCACTCCACTTAAATTTCTAATTAACAATATCACATAAGGATGTTCTTGAGGCAACAAAACACCACCCTTATTTGATAACAGTTACATTGAATTCACCAACCCCTCCAAATGAAAAAAAAAACAGTTATCTCCATACAAAGCTGTACCTTTCCAACCATTCTAGTAAATAAATTGGTGTCTGCCGCTGTACACACTGTAAGCATTCTAATTTTGAACTCTACATATTTATCGATGCCTAAGTAAAAAATATTTCTCTCAACCTTTACTTGTTAAATGCAATCTCCAAATGCCCAATATTTCCTAATCCAAACTTTTTAGATCGAAATGAACTTGGAGGCTGTAATTTACCACCTCTAAACAGGAATCTACTCGCAGTAGACCGCTCGCCAGCATTCTTAGTAACCGCCCAAACATCGTTCCTAAAACCACCCCTTTTTTACATTGCTCAAAAATATAAGTAAAATATGATTCCTTTCCTCCATGGTCTCTGTGTAACAACATAACCATCTCAAAGATATAAAATTGGCTAAGAAACACGCAAAATTGTAATCCTAATCTATAATATCACCACCCTGACACTGTTGCAGTGGTAATCTAGGCAGTCAATCCACCACCTTGTTTTTGCTTCCAGGATATGCCTTTTGAAGAAACTGTACTCTAACAATTTGGTATCCAATATGGCAAGACTGGCTGTTGATATTCTTGACCACACAAGGATTTTCTCTAAAATATAAACAAGCGGTTTATGATCAATTTTCAAAGTAAATCTGGTGCCCATGAATTAGATTAGAATTTTTGTGCAAACCAGAAAGAAGCAAGCATTTCCTTTGCAATGATATATTGTTGTTCCCCCTGCTTGTGTGAAAGCAAATGCAATGTTTTTCTCACACCCTTTAATATTCCACAAATTGATAACCACCAAACCCAGTTTGCTCACATCCAGTCACAACTTGAAAAATATGTACTTAGGGCTGCATCACTGGGGAATTCAACAACATAGGGCTGCAGAATTATAGCATTCCACGAGCCTTTTTTTATTTGAACGAGAATCATCTTGTTCCAAACTGTAACAAAGTGTCTGCCTTTGTCAAATGTTCAGTTAAATTAGTAAAGCTGGTTACAGAGTTCGCATAAAATTCACAGAGCCTCAGAAATGACATAGTTGGTCCTCTGTCCTTGGTTGAAGAGCGTCTACTGTAGCAAAAAGCATTAGCCTAGATGTTATTCCTTTCGTAGAAATGATGCTCCAAATACTTAACCTCAGATTTGCAAAACATGCACATTTTCAACTTGAGTTTGAAACCATTCTGAGACAACACACAGAAAACTTCATACAATTTACCATTATATTTGTTATAGTTTTATTTTTTTAAACGAAGATATTATCCTGGTACGCCAATACTTAATGTGCACCTCTGAAAAAGATATTTAAGGCATGCTGGAAACCCAAAGCTGTTGATGCCACACCAAATTGCATTCGTCTCAACTGCAAATAAAACACCAGCAAGATAAAAGCACCTAAATGTTGAAATTGTTTGACCATGTAAGCAGGGTAAAAAGACAGAAAGGCTACTTTCGAAAAACATTTTGCTTTACCCACATGGCGAAATTCTTCAATTTTGGCCGATTGATGGCCATCTAATCCAATGTGGGGGAGGATCTAGCCTTACGGCTAGAGCGGTCGACCTCGAAGCTGGGGAACTGGGTTCGAGTATCGGCAACGACGCTCAACATCCTGTGATTCTGGGCAAATCACTTAATCTACCTGTGCCTACAAAAATTACAGCCAGATTCATCAAGCAAAATGCGCTCGCAAAAGGGCCAGATTCTGAGAATCTGGCCCTTTGCGAGTGCAATTTTTGCATTTGGGATTCATCATTCCAAATGCAAAAATCGCTAATACAGAATTTGCAAATTTGCGAGCATTAGCATTTAAGGAATCTCTATTAGAGATTCCTTAAATGCTATTCATGAAACATTTAAAAATTGTGACTTCGCAATTTAGGAGCGCTATTTACCACAAAGTCAAACCTCGTGGTAAATAGCGAAAATTTAGAAAAGTGCATTTAAATGCATTTTTCTAAGTTGCATGTTACACACACACATGTCCTTTGGACATGTGTGTGCGCAACACCAATTTAGATTACATTTCAGGGGTGCTACAGGGTGTTCTTTGGACACCCCTGGCACCCTTGAAATCGCATCCTTATTTGCGATTAGCAAATTGCTAATCGCAAATAAGGAATAACTCCCCATTCATTCCTATGGGCCTTAGGCCCATAGGAATGAATGGGGAGTTATTCCTTATTTGTGATTAGCAATTTGCTAATCGCAAATAAGGAATGTGTAGGAATCGCAATTTATTTAGCGATTACTACATGAATCCCGATTTGCAAGTCCTTAATAGCGATTCCTTAATAATCGCTATTAAGGACTCGCAAATCGGGACTTTGATGAATCTAGCTGTTGATGTGTTATTCTGCAACGAAACGGGTGCTCATGTAAAGCACTATGATGCCTGATATCTTCGGGTCTAGTTCGCGCTATATAAAACTCTATAAAAAATGCCTTATTGAGAATAGCCACACAGCTTGTTGTTGCTATTCCTGGCCAACGCAATAAGAGACAACCATAATGAACACTATGCAGATTCAATCACTTCACTCGCCACTTTTAAAACCTTTGTCAACTTATGATGGCACACTTAACGACTCACCTCTCACTTTATGTTTAATTGCCTACGCATCTTGCTTGAGTTTTATCATATGCTTTTTAACTTGCCCAACTCATTTTTTTAAATGTCACTATGTTTGGCAATTATTCTTTTTAATTTCTTTCACTTCATCCACTTTGCAATCTTGAAGCCATTCGCTCATTTATTTTTCAAAAGACACACACTCCACACATGTATTCACTTCAAGGTAACTTCTTTTGTGGTAAATTTCTGGATTCATCTCTCTGGCAAGAATACCACATGAAGCGAACATTGATGGAACCAGCCCAGAATATGTTGAACCCTAATTGCCACAAAAACTTTTCCCAAAACTCTAAACCCCTGTACACAGTCGTGGTTTCAAAGTAATCAGTCATACCTAATTTCAGTCCACATATTCAGATACGTAAGCATCATTTAACCTTAATGTGGCAAACACAGGTTTTACATAAAATAATTACAATGCGCTCCTGAGAACCAGCTAGTAACCCGAATTACTATTCTTTGTCCCGGCAAAGGGATCCCTGCAGTCCTAGTCACTTTTACCAGAATTAGGAACAGTTAATAAAAGCTTTCTAATGTCCACTTGCATCTATTTCTCAATGGCCACCAAACTCATTAGAATTTTTTCCCGAATGGTTAAGCACATTCTCGCTATATAGGTGCAACTTCCACAACAGCAGCACTCTCCATCCAGTGCTGGACACAATTTTGAATTTGCTATGTTACATAAATCCAAATCTGTAAACTACACCTGCGTTTATAAATTGCTGATTTCCCTTGACTTGTGTTTTCCTTTCAACACCTCCAACCTGGTTCAGTTTTTTTTTTTTTGATCAATGAACTACACACCCCCACATGCATCATTGTTTCATTTTGCACTTCCTAATTTGCGATTTTTAGGGAATCGCAAATTAGGAAATGCAAAATGGGATGCATGTACATTTGTGCAAAATATTTGAGAATCGGTAAAAATCGCAATTTTTACCGATTCTCAAATATTATGCGAATTCCAAAGTGCGAATTCGCACTTCCCATTGTTTCCTATGGGCCAAAAGGCCCAAAGGGATCAATGGGAAGGCTTTAACAAATTGCGATTTTCATTTTGAAAATCGCAATTTGTTAATGCATTTCATGGGTGCAGGGGGGGGTCCAAAGGACCCCCCCCTGCACCCCTGAAATGTATTTTTCGCATTATGTTACACACACACATGTCCTAAGGACATGTGTGTCCGTAACATGACTGCTTAAAAAAGCATTTTTAAGCATTTTTACACCTTTTTCCAAATTTACCGAGTGGTTCAACCACTCGGTAAATTTAACCCCCTAATTGCGAATTCGCAATTTGAAAAATATTCATGCATTGCTTTTAAGAAATCGCATATTTGCGATTTCTTAAAAGCAAATGCAATTTTAGAAATCGCAAAAATGATGCAAATTCTAAAATTGAATGATGCATTCCAAAAAGCTATTTTGGAGTCGCAAACGGCCGATTTTAAGGAATCGCACCGTTTGCGATTCCAAAATACTTTGATGCATGTGGGGGAAAGTTTCCTTGTTGGATTTCCTCAAAATCTTGACATCCAGTTATGAAGATTCAATATGTGCTTTTTCTACTTCCTCGTCTAACCTGGGATGTGTACTTGGTAGTAGTTCCTTCTGGATTTTCTTGTTACGGAACACTGATTAGTCCCGGATAAGTCAGCCTGTAAAGTTTCCAAACTCACAAGTTGCAACCAGATTCCTCAGTGAAGCTGCATAAGTCAATTGATTCATTCCGTTGTTATTGTCTGTAAAAAGAAGTATATCTTCTAACAGTAGAGCATCTTTTAGACCCCAAACTTCTATACAGCCATTTAACAGCCTCTCTGTGTTCATCTTATTCCTGACCAGTAGGAAAGGTGTACTGTGGAAGGTGATAGAATTTTTTGGGGCCCTCCATGACTCAACAATGTTTCAAATTCATCTTTTCCTTTCAGAAAGGTAGTGGATCACCAAGCTGATGAATCATTAGAAGATTTAATAAAACGTAGAGTATTAATAGTCTGCATGTGCGCTCAACAAAGGTATAGTAATAGAGTGCTAAATATCTATTTCAATTTTTGTCACAAATTCCCAAACGTTGACAGTTGTTAATAACTGCACTTTGTAATGCTTATGAGAACAAACAACTTTAGCCAAACGCAGTGAAATGTAACATTAAATCGGATATGCTTGGCAATAAGCATGATTGTCAGCCAACAAGATACCCTCGCCAATAAGCAAACATTGCTCACTACTAAAATATGTTCAGCTGACCCCAGGACATTTGAAGGCGTCGCTTGTCAAGTCGGCGTGACTGTGCATGCACTGGTCCAGAAAGGCTTCTTTACACGGCTACTTGACCTTTGGCACACCTCCAGTAAGTGTGCATGTAAATCACATGGCGAGTCAGCCTTACTACATAGGCGCTGATGTGAAAAGACTCTTTTGCCTGCCTATTTGGCCTCTAGCAGGACTCATTGAAGGATTTCCAAATATTCTCCATCCTGGAATGCTCAGCAGGAAGTCTCTGACTGCTCTGAAGAGAACTTCTCTTCCTGCTGGCACCAGTCTACTCTAGATCGCATACACCGCAATAGCGTCAGTCTCACAACAAATTATCAGAAGATACACCTTGAGCCTGGGGGGTCTCTGGATTTGCCATTGGCACCCAGTCTCCAAATGTGAAGACAATTCACAACACAAAAGGCAAGTCAAACTTTATTCTAACACACAGCTCGAATCACATATATGATCCAAGTAATCAGGAATCAACTGACTTGGAATCAGGCCTGGGTGGAGTTTGAGGCCTTCTGCTCTTTGAAACTCTGCGACATGACACAAAAAATGAACCACGCTCTACGTAGCCCCATGAGCGGCGGAGCTTGGCATGTAGCACTGCTCACACTAATTTTTAGAGCTGGGGAGTTTGTCCCACACTGTATAATCAGCACTACGAGCAGCGCATAAGTGCGCTGCTTTGTTCTGCCACTCGAGTAGATGTTCAACTCAAATGGTAGCATCCTCAATGCGAGTGGCAGATTCCTCAATGCGAGTGTTCGCAACCTAACATGAGCTGTCGTGACATGCCACGACCACTCGCATTGAGAAATCTCGCAGGGAGAAGGTTTAGCGCGTGATTTTTTCTCACGAGCGCTCGCAAACTTAAGGTTGATGAGCCGCTTGAGAGAAACAACTCCGCTCCGCGTCACATCACTGAGTTTTGCAGAACTTTGCTGAATTTTGTAGAACTTTGTGCTCTGCACAGAATGCGGAGTGGGCAAACCTCTCAGAATTACACCGGCAAAGCGAAATTCTTTGCCCACCCCTACTTGTAATACCCATTGCACAAGTTACAGCGAACAAAGCGAACACAAGGAGATAATGGACGGAACGGTGAAACTTTTCAGACACTCACCCCGTCACAGATCTGGGTAGCACACTTCGCCACCCCAGTTCAGACACAGCTATATGCAAATGAGTCTTGACCCTGTGCCTCATGGGAACAGTCCCGGCCGAACTGCCAAGCCATGTCTTCCCTGGACCGGAAACAGCCCCCATCAGCCAGCCTAGCTTGAATCCAGCGGCAAAGTGAGCAAGGGGCTCACGTCTGGGCATACCCTGCCAACTTATGGCAAACAAAGCAAACACAAGGAGATTCCACAAGTTACATCATGGAGGGGGTCGTACAAACAGTGCGCATGTAAACCCTCAAAGGTGTGGTTGATTTTTTGGGGCAGAAGTTAATATACACTTGCCATAATCTATGGAGAGTTGTGATCTTCTAATGTCTTCACCAAATCTTCTCAGTTGGGCAATGGCCCCTTTTGTCACTTTGTGGGTTTGAGATTGTTAGACCTGACATCATTGGCTTGAGTCTCTCCTCCATTTTTTCTGTTTGCCTCCACTGTTTTTCGATGTTTTGCTGGTATATGCTTTGGGCGCGGTGTCACTGCTGATCAGTGCCACAGCGCAAATGCTCCCTATGTTAAATTGATGTATCTATTGTATCCATGTTTGGCTTATTTGGTTTACTGTCAGTCCCTAGTCTAGTGCACCAGGAGTGCCGGGGCTTGTAAATACAAATGCCGCTCGTGGGCTTGCAGCACGTGTTGTGCCACCCACAGGAGCGGCCTCGTAAAAGAATGTCTACGGGTCGGTCATTGCGAGACCCACGTGCAGCCTAGTGCTGTCACGCAGGCTGCGCAAGTATACCTACTTGCCAGCCCTTCCAACCTTCCCTTGACTTCATGTTAGTCACCCCTATAGTAGGCCCCCGGGCAGGGTGCATTGTAAGTGTAAGGTAGGACACGCCTGACCAAGTTGGCATGTCCTGATAGTGAACAACCGCCATCTTCGTTCTTCACTATTGCGAGGTAGCCTGCTCTCCATTAGTTAGAATGGGTCGCCGGGATTATTAACGCTATGATCCTAGCTGGCTCGGGGAGCATGGTGCAATGTCGAGTTTGGTATCCCTGAACTCGGGGTTTGATTGCGCATCCGATGGTGTGGATGGTTTTTGGACTCTGGGTTCGAAAATAGCACTTTTAGAAAGTGTCTATTTTCTTGTCTAACTATATCTGGTTTCTGCTGGTCTTGCGTGTGTGTGACAGGAGCTGGGTGGCTCCACAGGTCTGGATGAGTCAGTGTGGGATGAGTGGGACATTTACGTTGAGAGTAGGGGGAGAGTAGTTGTTGATAGCCTGCCTTGCCTGATACAATGCCGGCTCCACCTCCTGCCAAGCGGCTGATGGCTCTGTGCCTGCCATGGACGATCCTAGCCCCATCTCCTGCCAGGAGGCCGATAGCTCTGCTCCTGCCAGTGTCAAGGCTGGCTCCACCTCCTGCTGGGCGTCTGAGGACCCAGCCCTGCTCAGTGAATAGGCCAGGTGCTTCAGCCTGGCTCCACCCACCACAGACCCAAGATGTTGGGAAATCCCCGGCATGGACAAAGGGATCAAAGACGAATAGGGGTATAAGAGGAGGACCCCTGAACCAAGAATTTAGATCACTTCTGACAAGGAACCCTGTAACCAAGGACAAGAGGCCTGCTGATCTGAGGACTTGCCTACCCCTTCTGCCAGTGTGCTGTTGTTGGGGTAATCCTGCAGTGCTTCTTTATTTTTGCCAAGGAACCAGGAGAGAGGAACTGTGTGTGTACTCTCACGCTTGCTAAGAAAATCTCCAAGGACTGGAAGAGTGCCAGTCTCCTGCTGAAGTCACAGGGCTAAAGGACTTCATCTGCTTAAAGTGCTATTTGCTGGAGCCTGTGAATCCAGCACCTCTGAAAGAGCCAGCAATCCCGACGCCGACGGACGTCGCCGAATCCAGCTCGATGTAGTGGGTAACGGCCCCAGTGTCCCGCTTCCTCGACGACCGGCCGCCGGGCCCGACCGACGCCAGCAGCAACGCCAGTGAGTGGGAGTACGGCTCTAGCTCCAGAGGACCTCGTGTCTGCACCGCTGCTGATCGCATCAGCCGCGTGCCCTTCGACGCCGTGAGCGCTGCTCACTCTGTGCAACTACATCATCGACGACGCCTGCTGAGGCCTGATCGACACCGAAGACGCGACGCCGGATTGCCCGACGCCGCTGATCATGGTGTGCTTCATTTTCCTAAAGGTACTGTGGTGTTGGGGGTCCGTGTGACTCCAGGCCCGACGTAGCGCTCCTCGCGGTCGCCGCCGAACCTGTGGATTAACTTTGCCTCGACGTCGTGTAGCTCCCGTGTGAGTTACCCTGTTGCTAAGAACTGTGTTTCCAAGAAGAAGATTTGCTTGATACTAAAGACTTTTGTGCTAAAGAAGAAACTACCTTTGAACTATCCTTTTTTCCTTCCCGAACGTATTTATTCCGATTGTGTACAGTTTTGTCGTTATTTGGTCTTGTGCTAAGCCTTATATAAAAATACCTATTTTTTATAATACTACTGTGTTGTGTCCATTTGTAGTGTATTCACTGGATTACTGTATGTGGTCATAATTGCTTAACACACAGCCTCTGAGATAAGCCTGTTCTGCTCTGCCAAGCTACCAAGGGGGTGAACAGGGGTTATCGAAGGGTGTGATCCCCTTGCCCTGACTAGAAAAGGTGTGTCCCTATTTGTCAGAAGTGTATACCTCTGCCAACTAGAGACAGCCGGCTCTAACAGAGATGATATCTTGGTTTCTCCAAACCTGCAGGGTGCTCAGTGGGTCATGCGTTTGCTCCAACATGTCACCTTCCAAGGCCAGTCTAAATCGGGGCACTTCATGACTCCTCGCACACCAACAAACACTCACAAAAAGGCAGAGAGGATAGTTTAAGAAGAGTCTAAACAGATTTTAGTCCTGACGAATCTTGCCTTTAAGCAGTGAAACATAACATGTTGGATTACCTGATTTGACCAGTACAAGCACCAATCTATGGTTTAACTGGAGCAGGCTAACTATTAACCCCTCCCCTGCTGATGACGGAACCGCTCCGTCATCAGCTGCGGTGGCGCTGTGCTGATGACGGAGCGGTTCCGTCATGGCCCGCCCGACGCTCCTGCGCGGCGCGAATTCCACGCCTGCGCGGAGCGTTCTATTGAGCGGGCGGGGCCATGACGGAACCGCTCCGTCATAAGCACAGCGCAACCGACGCTGGTGACGGAGTGGTTCCGTCACCAGCATGCGCCCGCCGCATTTCCGCCCCGCCCCCTTAGCACTGCGGCGGAATAGCCGTCGCAGTTAAGGGGTTAATAAAGCAATATTTGTGCAGGAAGGCACATTTGTATTCCTTTCGCATTCCTGGCGATCCTACACCTCGCGATTGGGAGATATATAGGCATTTTGGTATTAAGGCAGGATACCACTCTTTTATACACTAAAACGTTATGGGATTCAGCAACAGGGAAGTTTTTGTCCCTTGAATTGTCTGGTCAGTCTACGGCACATCAACGATGAAAAGCTATAAGGTGTTCGAGGATGTGTTTTAAAGCCCCATTTTTGTCATTCCTGTGAGGTGCCACTGTCATTATTTGACAGACTTTTCCCCCTTACAGATTAATCTTGTGGCACATACACTGGGTAAAGAGCCATTTAAATATTGTAATCACTACACTAGCCGTCCATACAGCATTAGGAATTAGCCTTTTGGTGTGCGTTTCAAGACTTTTATAATTATTTTTGTGTTATGATTGGCGGTCTGTCCTGAGTATTCCCTGTACACTTCTTAAAATACATGGTATTCTGCAATCATTGTATTAAAAACCAGTCTCTGATTTATTTTTTTTTTAATAATCCACGACTTCGAGCATAGTTAGTCGTCTCTTATAAATAAAAACAAAATATGATAACTTAACTGCAATAACTTATTACAGTTTAGCTCTAACATCACAATGCCTTCTTCCAGAGTCAGCCGTTGAGGGAAAAGGCAGTCAGGTCATAGAGCATAATTAAAACAGCAGTTTAGAAACGCTGCTTTTCTTTCTTCTGCTCTGTTTTCTAGCTGTACAGTGGCAAGTGGAAAGAGATATTTATGGTAACATGTTTATGCACTCTTACTATAACCTTTTCTATAATGACCTATTTCTGAGGGTTTTTGCATATTTTTAAAAAAACTTGACTTGCATTAAACCAATTTTAACATCTTTTTGTAAAAAACATCTAACAACTTGTTTTGATGTGTTTAATTTAGCAATTGAGATTCTATTTTTATTGTTCATATTTGTAAACATGCACTCTCTTTCATATGAAAGTGCTTGGCACCAAGGATTTAAGTGGTCTCTCGGAAAAGTTATTGTCTGCCCACATATTATAAGAAATAAAGTACCCCTTGCTGTACATGACCGGGATATTGCAAGTGCTCACTCAGTCCCATCAATTCACAGACTAACTTCTGTCTTCTCTGTTTCCTTTGTTCTTTTTTTTCTCTTCCTTTGTCACTATTAGTTTTCACGCTTTTTGTTTTTCTCCTTCCATTCTACCGTCCTAACCATGAGAAGATATTGTCAAAGGTAAAGGATGTGGTTCTTCTGGGAGGAAGCACTTGTGTGGGAATCATGGTGGGCAAAAAAGGAAAAAAGTAATCCTCAAATCACTGAGTTACACCAAAGGTCTCCAAGATGCCTTAAGATGTGCTCTGTTAATGGCAGACATACCAACTATGGATAGTATAATAAAAACTCTACCATGGAATATTACTGGAATGCAGGAAAAGAGGAAGCAGATTACTGTAATTCAGTATATTAAGGATATGGATCCTCAGATAATCATATTACCAGAGACATATCTAGAGAGAGGGGAGTGACAAGCCTACTTTTCTAAACTTTACTGGGTAAAGGAGGTTATTGCATTGGAACAGCTCGGAGCTACGAAGAGAGTGGCAATTATTATGAATAAATAACAGACCAGAAACTGCTAGAATATTGAACAGATGCATTGGTTAGATGGCTATTCACAAGAGTGGCAGTTGTGCAGACAGAGTTCCTTTGTTGTGGCTACCACGGCCCGAATACAGACCATCCCATGTACTTAAACATCATTGGGCAAACATTTTGTAGTGGAAGTCAGCTTACTAGTGGTAATTGGGGGTGACTTCAACATAGTTCTTAACGAGGCACTTAACAGAAGGTCCAAATATAGGGGGGAGTTCAATGAAGAAAAAGGAACTAAAAATCATCGATATGAAGAAGGAGCTTTGTCTTGAGAGGGATCTGCCATGACAATACCTGGGCAGACAAGAAGTCACACTGTGCCAAAAGAGCTGCAGCGCGGCACTTCACACCATGTGGAGGAAAGTCCTCTCTTCAACACTGAAGCGGAGGGACACAGGGGAAGATATCACATAAATCCACCATAGGCGGTGCCTAAACATTTGAATGTCATTTGAATGTTTTCCCGGTAATGAAAACCCTGTATATAGAGCATTGTGGGCTAACATGATTGTATATAAATATCAGTTTTTTGTAAAATGTTTTATTATGTATGTCGGCATCATTGTAAATAGCAACTTTGTTGTTTTTTTGTATTTTTTCATAGCCCTGAAGAAGTCCGGTAACGGACGAAACGCATTGGCTATCCATTGTTTAAAGAAATTTGAATAAAAGTTCCAATTTTTAAATTGAAGAGTCTTCACCAGAACTTCTTGGGAAAACGATTGAAACGTCATGATGAGAACAGTGTGACGATTTGCATAAAAGGATTGTGTTAAACATTTGAGGGGTGCAGGGCATTTGTGCATAAATAAAGCAGGTTGGAACTGTAAATACTTGTAGAACTGGTTATGATGAAGTTGGTACTCAATTTGTAATTGTTGGAAGGATTTAAGCACTGTCCCCTTCATAGCTTCCCTCAACGTGGACAAGCCTATAAGGCCACATTCCCGGAACCCAGGCAGCGCTACCACCTGATGCAGGAAAATTCCATGCCACAGCAAAGGCTTCTGGTTCAACCACCCCCACCAGTCCTACTGCCGAACAACCTGTCGCCATAGTTGGATGACCACCCTAGTCGCTGGAGGCAAGTGCTCCATCCCTGCATGACTTTAAAGGAAATCCAGTCCTGACCTGCTGCCCATCGTTCATCTTTCCACAGCATATGCCGGGTCAGCCTAGTCACTGTTCCACCTCTCATTGAAATTAAGTAGATGAGAAGCAACATATTAGGAATGCACATCTGCCGCAGCCATTTCCCCACAGAAGGTAGACTGAACACATGTTTGGTGTGCCACCAAGACCGCTCCACCTCCCCACAAAAAGTGGTTATGTACTGCGTTCATTTGCCGAAACCACGAGTATGGGATGCCATATGGATAATTCTGGAGACGATACAACAGTCACGCCAGAGACACCATCTTCAAAATGGCAGACTAGCCTAACAATGACAGAGGCAAGGGGAACCAAGCCTTCACCTCTTTCTGAACCAGCGGCAGCAGAGGAACAATATTATGCAACCAGAAGATAGTTGGGTCTGGGGAAATATAGAACCCCAAATACTGAAAGCCCTCTACAGCCTGAGTCCGTTGTGATGCACATGTCCCTCTTCTTGGTCGCCACAGACTGGGAAAAATACAGACTTTGTCGAGTTCATGTATATCCCCGAGGTCCCCCCAAACACATGTAGGATCTGCAGTATCCTCAGGTCAGAAGATGCCAGGTCTGTAAGAAAAATCGGCACATCATCCGCATATAGTGCAACTCTTCAGATATTTCAGCAGACCACACAAACCCATGCACCAGGGGGTCTCGTCTCACCCATGCAGTCAGTGGCTCTACAGCAAGCAGAAATAACAGGGAAGACCACTGGCACCCCTGCCTAGTGCCGTTGTGTATGTGGAACAGGTCGGACACCGCACCAGCCACACGAACGGACACTGATAAATCCAAGTAAAGCAGGTAATATATGCCAGGAACCGTGGGCCTAGGCTAAGGGTCTGTAGGAAAATAAAGAAATACTCCCAGCTGATATTGAATCAAACGCTTTATCTATATCAGCTAGTAATATGGCCACAGGCATCCCTAGTCCTGGCGCCTTTGTCAGTGCATTGTGAACCTGTCTGATATTGTGGCGAGTGGACCGTTGCGGCATAAAAACAGCCTGGTCAGGAAGGACTAGATCAGAGATGTGCAAGGGAAGACAGTCAGCTAGTACTTTGCCAAGTAACTTGGCTTCTATATTTAATAGCGAATTTGGCCGGTATGAAGACGGTTCCTCTGGGGGGCGTCCCGGTTTGTGAAAAACCACTATTTCTGCGTGCTGCTAGTCGGATGGAAGGATCAACATGTCGGAGGCCTCCTGCAGCGCCCTCAGCAGGCGTGTCCCCAGCTGGGCACGTGCACTCTCAGGAACTCACCCAGGAATGAGTCAGGTCCGGGAGCCCGACCCGGGCCAGACTCGCCAGTGCACCGGCCAGCTCCTCTGCAGTAATTGACTCATTAAGCTTTGCACGCATTGCATCTGATACAGGTCTTGAAGGCATACTACATACAAAGTCTACTATTTGGATGTGGGTTAGGACCTCTCGCCAAGCATATAAGATTGTAAAATATTCTGCGAAGGCCTGAGCCACCTCACAAGGGCCAGACCGTAGCCCACCTCCAGCATCCCGGAGCACAGGCATCAGCACAGATGTCAGTGCCACCTGACAAATGGGGGTAGCATTTTGCTTGATTTGTCGCCCTATTGATGGATCTTACTCTGCGCTGCCTGCCATGCCATCCGGGCCTCAACTAAAAGCAGCTATTACAGTTGTTGTGAAAAGAACAACCTGTGTCAGACATGCGCCCCGCCCCTAATCTCAATCTCCAGAGCTCGCTTCTGGGCCTCCAACTCAATCACTTTTTCGGTTTGGCGACATCGCTCCCCCATGTAAAAACTAATGTTGAGTTCCCATAGCGTGGGTTCAGAGCCTCCCTCAAAACCACTCTAGAGGAAGCTGTGCCGACTTTAAGGGAAAGATATTCAGTGACTAATTGATGAAGCATGGACCTGTACAATGGGATACCCAGGTGCCAGGGTGACATATGCCACAGAAATGGAGACCTGTGGGGTCCAATGTGTAACGTGAGGGCCACAGGAGAGTGATCCGACAACCCATGCCCCAGAATCACAACCGCTGAGACCCTAAGGATATAGGGGCCTGGGAGAAAAATATAATCTAACCTGGAGGAGGACCCATGAACCGTAGGAGAATAAGGTGTAGCTGGCCTCTTCTGCTTCTGTGCATCCCAGGGTGGATGTCAGGAAATGCAACCTAGAGTCACCGGAGCACCAGCTGTGCGCCACCTATCTTCTAGCACCATCACAGCATTCCAGGCCCCCTCCACCACAGACAGCCTGTCTGGCAGTTCCCCCCTCCCCCACCACCCCAAGGACGCATGATCCTTTCGACAAATGCCTGGCCCAGGGGAGGGGGGCGTATATGGTGCCCAGCGCCAATAGTTCCCCATGTAACATCCCTATCACTAGGGTGCATCTCCCGTCAAGTCCGTCCATACTCTAGTCGGCCTAGATGAGACCCTGCGATGAATTGTAATAGCTGTGCCCTGTGAGCCCCAAACAAACCGAGTGAAAAATCTGATCAAACCCAAACCGTGCCGGATGCCTTACCCTGATTCCCATCATGGGGGTTTCCTGTAAAAGCGGTACATCTGTTCGAGCCTCTTGGCCTACCTCAGGATCGCCCCATGTTTGACTTTGTCAAGGATACCCCTCACAATCCATGACATGACTTGGACCCCTCCGTCCGGAACCCTAGATGTGTGGGCAGCTATCTACATTCAAGGGGAAAACCATGTAGTGTCAGAGTGTTAGTGACTCATAATGCATCTGTATCTGTGCCAAGTAAAAATACAACCAAAAAATGTGAAAACCAACACATCCACTCCCCCACCCTCCACCCCTACACCTCATCAAACATGTAGTATCTTTCACGGTGGATGTACCCCCAGGACCCTAACATGAGCCCAGAGACCCCTCTCCAATGAATCCTCAAACACCCAACTCCCTTAAACAGGAGTCTCTGAAACTTCAAAGGCATCCTTCCAGGGGAGCATCGGGTCTGGGAGCCCCTATGATAACAGGCCAGTTCAGGACAAGGGCTCAAACCCACAAGTCAGAAACTAAGTCGGAGCCCAGTCGAGGTCCGCACTGCGTCCATAGCTGTGACTGCACTATGAATCTTCACCCTGTGTCTGAGATCGGGAACAGTGCTGACTTTTCGATGTGAACTTCTTTGAGCAATTCCACCTGGCACTTTGGGAGGAGTCTGATTCCAGCAGAGGTGGCATATGTGGCCTAAGACACACTGTTTCATCAGCCCATACAAAGATCACTTCAGGTGTGTCGAATAACATAGACCACAACTTATATATGACCTGCATACGTGCAGGGTACAACAACATATTTTGGACATTCAATTCACGCAGTCTCTGCTTTGCCGCCACAAAGGACTGACGCTGTTGCTGAACTATCTTAGTGTAGTCTACGAATATCATAATGGCCTGCGAGTCATGTGTCAATTTTTCTTTGTGTCCCGAGGCAAATTTGAGGATTGCATCACTATCTAGATAATTCAGCAATTTAGCAATTACTGGTCAGGGCCTGGCACCCAGTGGGGTGTTTCTTCATGCGAGCCTTGTGCGCCCGCTCAACGACAAAGCAAGAGGACAAGGAGTCTTCAGGCATGATGGGTTGTTGCTACAGCGATCGTAACACCTCCATTTGTCCCCATACACCCCTCCAGGAACCAACGAAGCGTAGGTTGTTGCATTGAGATTGCCCTTCTGCACCTTCTACTCATGTAGCTCTTGTTCAGCTTGTTGACTTTCTGCTGGAGCGATGCCACATTATCCTCCACTGTAGACACCTTGGTCTCCGCTTCTGTTATGCGGTCCACCACCTTCCGGAGATCTTGCAGAAGTAGTGTAACTTCTGATCCCATCGGGCTGATCTTGGAATCGAGCATGTCATGCAATTTTGTAATGACCGCCAGTAGTGCAGCATTGTCTGGGGCTGGCCCGGCAACGTCAGATCAACATTTGGCCCCTATGCCTGCTGTGGTATTGTGGTCCATGGTGTTCTGCTTCCTTTGAGGGGTGGAGGGACTCAATTCTATTTTAATGATAATCTTGGCTTGGCGGTTGTGACATTAAACTATCTGAAAGTATGCACAAAGGAGGAGCTGTTATAAGCTTTGACTTTAAAAAACAGATTACAAGGAAATGCCTCCTCCCCTATTGGCAGACATGATCCACTAATCAGTAAACTTGAGCAGGTGCAACACAATTATAAGGCATATCTCTACGAGAAATCCCTAGACAAATGGAAAGTCAGTAAACGACAGCACTTTGATTATAGGAGAAACTCTTGGCATGGAAAACAAGATCTGACAATGCTAGGAATCACATTGATATAATGGAGCAAGCAGGAGCAGCAATAAAGCTCTCCACAACTGCAGACATCAAGGAGGAACTGACAAGCAGCCTAGGTCTGCCGTACCAGGAAGATTTAGAGCCTGATCATGATAACATCAAGAGGTGGCTCTCTGGAAAAGAACTCTCCCCGACTTACAGAAAGTCAAATGCTGGAAATGAAACGAGAGATCCCCAAGGAAGAAATTATTTTCCAAATTAAGACACTACAGAACGGGAAAGCGGCAGGTTCAGACCCGATACCTGCAGAATACTATAAATCACTGGCACAAGACCTTGCCCCAGTGATGTGCTCAATGTTTAATCAGATTTTTATTTCATAGTCAATAGCCACCATCTTCCTGGGCAGAGGCAACAGTTGTACTGTTAATAAAACCAGGCAAACCACCAACTCGTGCAGACTTATGTAATAATTATTTAACAAGGATATGGGCCTATAACATTTTTGCAAAAAATAGTGGCAGGCCAGAAAGCTATCCAGACACAGCAATTAATACACTATGACTAAAAAGGGTTTATTCGGAGCAGGCAACCGAATGGATTATCTCACTTGTTAATTGGAGCCATAGATGTGGCCACAACATTTGATTATCAGTTAACGATTGCTACCTTAGAGGAGGACAACACTTTTGACCGCGTAGCTGGTCCTACCTACAAGAGGTGCTTAATTGCTTAAAATTCCCCGAAGCCACGATTAAAGCAATTGAAAAGTCGATCACTCTCCAAGAGCCAGAGTTCTAGTCAACAGAGAGTTATCGCGAGCAATTACTATTGACAGTGGTACTTTGCCAGGGCTGCCCACTGTAATTGCTATAGTTTGCTCTCTGTATATTGAACCATTTGTGCAGGCAATTTATTCAGATCCTATTATCCTCCCCTTCACTGTACGGTTCGTCTCAATAAAGCTAGCTCTCTGCAGACAAGATTCTTGTTTACACCGCAAACCCACATATCACAAGCCCCAGGCTTTATGCTTTAGCCCAGGTGTTTGGCCAGCTCTCAGGATATCAAATAAATCAGGGTAAAACCGAGGTCAAGTCCTGGGCTAATGAGGACTATGTACATAACACGAACATGAAGCACCAAATAAGATACCTAAGAATAATACTAACCAAGAAGCTTGATTAAATAGCTCACATTAATATGTTATGTTAAATATACTTCTAGTGCACACGATTACCGTAAGGTGTCTTTGCGATAAGCTCAGACCTAACGGAAAGACAGGAGAAACGGCGGGCCAGAAACTACCGAGTCCTGAAAAGCCAGGTCTTTACCAACTTCCTGAAGGAAAGCAGATCTGGGGAGGCATGGATATGGAAAGGAAGAGTATTCCATAACCTAACAGTACAGATGATAAAGCTCCTGCCGCCCCCCCCCCCCCCCCTCTCCAGTTGGCTTTTTGAATTTGGACACAACGCTCATTTTTGCTCCAAGGGAGAGCAAAGTTCTAGCAGGGATATACTAGCTGAAACGTTGCCTAAGGTGGTCAGGACCTATGCCATGCAGAGCTTTGAAGGCAAAGCAGAGTGCGTTTAATCTGGCCTGTTGTCTTACTGGCAGCCAGTAGAGCTTACTTATTTCTCTCTTACCTGAACTATACTTGGGAATTCGAGTTAGCAGCCTAGTCGCCGCATTTTGAAGGAGTTTATTCAAATGCTGTTGCTGCATGTTCAGGTATGGACTGTTACAATAGTCTAATTTAGATAAAAATCAGGGAGGTAATCACCGTTTGTCGGCTATCAGGAGGCAGGATGCTGTGGGGAAAGCAAATAGAACAGATGCTCTTCTACTTGAGCATGTAGAGATATATAAAAAAAAAGTGGGTATCTGGTGGGGCACTTTGGGTTAAAGCAGTGAACCAGGTCTCCCAGCAGGATGTGGCAGTTGATCAAAGAGCCAAAACTCTCTGGGCGAACTTTTTGACTCAGAAAGGGCCCACTATCCAATGATTACACCACTGCTGCACTGAAGGTGGGTACATCAGTTCAGTAATACATATGTCAATCTGGTGGGGTTAGTCTCCATTATATAGCCAACAGCTATATGGCTGATGGTAGAATCAGGATTTTTTTTTTTTTTAAAAAGGGATATTGTAGGGGACCTCGTAGTTCCATAACCTTATAAAGAAACTCAGCCTTAAACCTCATTCCTCTATTTGATCATGGAAATCCTAGATGACTTGCAATATCGTTATGATATATTATATACAGTCTTAGGTCTTACTCACTCTATACTGCTCTATAATACCTTCGATATTTCGATTCATCATGGGGAAATGTATGAAACTTCTATGAGCGTTAAGTCAACTTTGCCTCTTACTTTAGTTGAACTGTACTATGGTGAGAGTGTTTCCCAGAATTATTGCACTTTTTTGTGATGTTCGACTAGACATGGTCTGTAATTGTAGTAATAGCATCACCACTTTTGAGTATCGCTCATTTTCATAGAAGAATTCTTTTGAAGAAAATGTTAACAGAATCTTGGTAATGAATCAAATACAGCCAACAGGTGTTTGGCCCCTTAAGTTGCTTGCAAGCCAGGGTCTTTCTTAAAGCTTAGAGCATGAGGGTCCCTGTACTTATTACAAATGGACAAGTTACTTCCCTTTCAGTAATGCCTTATCTGGTAGAGACAAGATCTAGCCGCCGATTCCTTACCTGTGAACTTGCAGGTGTCAGGCTGGATCCAGAAGATTATTCTTAGCAGTAGCCCTGCGTACTGGTAGGTGGCATTGGTTGACTGTGCCTGACATTGTATGGCATTGAGTTTGCTGTCATGACATCCACTGCATCTACATAGGCGCCACCTCAGTGCGCTGATATCACTACTTTTCACAACTTTCCACGCCAGAAGCTCTAGAGCCATTAAGTTGACTGACAGTGGCGTCTTTACACAACTAGAGCCCTGAAGGGGAACAGACCTGACGTGAATAACTGATCCGCAGTGCAGGGAGGATGGGCGAGTCGGTAAGGAATCGGCGGCTAGATCATGTCTCTACCAGTTATGGGGCTACTGAAGGTAAGTATATTCTCCATCTGATAATGAGATCTAGCCACAGATTCCTTACCTGTGAATAGATGGACAAGCAATACCACCCCTAGAGTAGGGACTGTGGAAAATCTTAAACCAGAAAGTCCTGTAGGACAGAATGGCCAAAGAGGCCCTCTCTACAGACCTGATTGTCCAGGCAATAAAACTTGGCAAACATGTGAAGGGATGCCCACATAGGCACATGGCAGATGTCAAGAACCGGGTCACCACGCTGAAGAGCAGTGGTGGCTGTCTTAGCTCTGGTGGAATGAGTTCAGCGGCATTCAGGAGGCTGTTTCTTTGCCAGAGCATAACAGATTTTAGTACAGAAGATAACCTATTGTAAGATGGTACTCTTCTGTACAGAACGTCCCTTCTTTGCTCCAATGTACCCCACAGAGAGTTGGTCATCCAACCCGAACTCTTTAGTGCGGTCAAGGTAGACCGATAAAGCTCTTTTTGGGTTCAGTTGGTGGAGACGTTCCTCTTCCTTAGAAGGATGCGGAGGAGCATAGAAGGTGGGCAAGGTAACAGATTGCCCTAGGTGGAAAGGTGTCGCAACTTTATTCGAAAAAGAAGCCCTATTGCAGAGCACTACCTTATCTGGAAAGTCGGTCAGGTAAGGAGACTGATAGGAGAGCGCCTGCCGGTCACTCACCCTCCTGGCAGATGTTTTTGCCACTATAAAGGCTGTCTTGATGGTGAACAGCCGGAGGAGGCAATTGTGCAGCAGCTCAAATGGTGCACACATTAGATAACTGAGGCCCATATTATGGTCCCACTGGGGCATGATGAAGGGAGAAACATGTGTACGCTCTTTCAGAAATCTATATACAATAGGGGATTTGAATAGTGACAGTTGATCTGGCAACCACAGAAGAGCAGAAAAGGCCAAAAGGTAGTCCTTTAGAGTGCCCAGGGCAGAACCCTGCTGGACAAGAGACAAGATGAAAAGGAGAATGTCAGCAAGTGAGGCAGAGGGTCAATAGACCATACTGTACAATATTTACAAACTTTTTGCCATCGGCAGGCATATATCCACTTAGTGGAGGGACGCCTGGTTGCCAGAATACCATTGCAAACTTTAGGAAGAAGGTTGAATGCTATCAACTGTCGCTGCTCAATCTCTATGCATGGAGGAGGATTGACAAGTTTGGGAGGAGGACCCTCCCCTGCTGCTGCGACAGAAGATCCTCTCGAAGGGGCAACCTCATCGGAGGATTGATGCTCCTGTGCAGGAGCTCAGGATACCAAACTCTCCATGCCCAGTCTGGAGCCACAATAATTCCCAATTGCTCCCGATTTTCTTGAGCACTCCAGACAGGAGTGTTATGGGCGGAAAGGCGTAGGTGAGACCGGAGCTCCACTCAAGACAAAAAGCGTCACAGAGCAGGAGGCGCCATCGAAACTCCACGGTGCAAAACTGCTGATATTGCGCATTCTCGACAGAGGCAAACAGATCTAAGCAAGGTTCTCCCCACTGATGAAAGAGTCCTTGCGCCACCATCAGATGGAGATGCCACTTGTGATCCGCTAGACACCGAAGGCTGAGTTAATCCACCCTGGCGTTCAGAGAACTGGCCAGGTGTTGAATCATCAGGGATATGCCCTCCTGTTCAGCAAAGTCCTGAGATGTATGGCCTCGTGACAGAGGATCCACGATCCCACTCAGCCCTGTTTGTCGCAGTACCACATGGAGGTCGTGTTGTCCGTGAACACCTGATGGAGCATTCCCTTGAAGGATGGTAAGAAGGTTTTCAGTGCCAATCGAATCACATGGTGCTCCAACAGGTTGATGTCCTCTGATCTCCACTTCCCCGAGATGGTTGCCTCCATCCCAGAAGTGATACATCGGTCACTACTGGGAGATCTGGTTGGGGAAGTGAGAGGGGTCTGCCTCTGATCCAACTGCGGTTTGTCAACCACCACTGCACATCTTTTGCAATTCTCTCCGAAATCTGGACCAGGTAGGTGAGATTTGCCTGATGCTGCACACATTGGAACTTCAGGTCCCACTGCAGAGCCCGCATGTGCCATCTGGCATGATTCACCAGCAATGTGCAGGAGGCCATGAGGCCCAGTCAGTCTCACTGAAATCCAGGATAGAGTCTGAAACATCAGTTTCATAGTCTGAATGTCCTGGACTCACCACTCGGGAGGATAGGCCCGAAACTGCACTATGTTACGAACAATACTGATGAAAGGTAGCATCTGAGAGGGAGTAAGGTGTGACTTCAGCACGTTGATAGCAACCCCAGTGAATGCAGGAGGTTTGCCCTAATCTGGAGACGACTGCCAGGGGTGAGTCCGCCTTCAACAGCTATTTGTCGAGACAGGAACCCCTGATCTGCGCAGATGAGCTGGAACCACCACCATATCCTTGGTGAGCACCGGAGGGGCACTGGTGAGGCCAAAAGGGAGCAAGGTAAACTGAAAGTGCTTGTGGCCCACCATAAACCGCAGGTAGCTGTGATGGTAGATAGGACGGTGGTATGGAATTAGGCATCCTGCAAGTCCAATATTACCATCAAGTCTCCAGATTCCAGGGCAGACAGTACCTGAAGAAGAGTGAGCATCTTGAACGTCTCTTCTCTGAGGAAGTAGTTGAGGACTCTGAGGTCAAGAATTGGATGAAGCCCTCCACTCTTTTTGGGAACCAGAAAATAGCGGGAATAGCAAACACAGCCTATTTCTGGCCAGGGAAACCTCTTTATAGCTCCCTTTGCCAAGACAGTCTTGACTTACTCTCGAAGCAAAGCAAGGTGATCCTCCATCAACCAATCATATGTTGGAGGCATGTAGGGAGGGATAGTCTTAAAGAGGAGGTAGTAAACCCTTCAGATTATTTGCAAAACCCACCTGTCTGAGGTGATGTCCTACCAGTGGTGGAAGTAATGGAGTATCCTGCCACCAACTGGGCGCCTATGATCTGGGAGTATCGGACTAGGAAGGTTTGGAGGCAATGGAGGGAGAGGAGATATTGGCCTGACCAGACATCTGGCCGCCCGACCCGACATCTGGCCGCCCAACCCAGGGGATCGGTGCGAACCACGCCCACGGCTGCACAGAGGTTGTGGCACTTGCGCGGTCCTCTGGCTAGGAAAGGGCTGGCACGGTTGGAAACCCCTTCTGTAGCCATGAAAGGAGCGAAAGGCGGACTCAGTACGGGATGATACAGAGAGGCCCAAGGACTTGGCCATAGCCCGCAACTCCTTGAAGCGCTCTAGTGCTGTGTCCGCCCTGTCTCCAAAGAGACGAGAGCCATCAAAGGGCATGTGAATCAGGTTTGCTTGGACATCCCCTGAAAAGACAGACATTCTCAGCCGGGATTGGCACCTAATGGCCACCTTCGAGGAAATCGCTCTGCCCAGCGAGTCTGTTGTCAAGGCCACAAAATATAGTAAACTTTGCTGCATCTTTCCTGTCTACATCAGCTTGGGAAAGGACAGCCCGGGCCCCCTCCAGGACTTGTGGCAGCACTTGCACCACTGTCTCCCGCAGGGAATGGGAGTAATGGCCCAATAGGCATGCAGTGTTTACTGACCGCAATGCTAGGCTGGTGGAAGAAAACATTTTCTTTCAGAAGCTATCCAGCCTCTTGGATTCACTATCCAGGGGTGCAAAAGGGAACGCGCCAAGGTAAGTAGGGGCTTGAACCACCAAGCTCTTAGGAGTTGAGTGAGAGGTGAGGAAAACTGGGTCACCCAGTGCGGGGCGGTGGTGGCGAGCAACTATTCTATTCACAGGCGCTCCTGTGCTAGGTTTAGACCAGGTCTCAGAAGAATATCGGTCAAGGCCTCATTAAATGGCAAGGGTTCTGAGGTGGCGATATCAGGCAGAAGGTCATCTGTCAAGACACTGGTCTTGACTGCCACAGTAGGAAGCTGTAGGTCCATAACCTTTGCAGACCTACACACCACCATGGTGAAGGAAGCTACCTCCTCCATAGCCAGGTAAGGAGGGAAAAGCATGCCAGGCTCTGGAGAGCTATCCAAACCACTGGCATCATTCGGTTCTTCTTACCAGTCCCTTTCTTCTGTGAAAGGTGGGATTCCTAAAGGGTCCTGCATCCCTTCCCAATCTTCCCCTAATCCTAGCCCTTCAGAATAAGGCAGAGGTTACAACATGGAGCCCAAAGGCTCAGTCGGCACCAGTGGATGCCCGACCGGCTCGGTGTCGTCGGGGATAAGAATGGGACTGTCGTCTATCCAGATCCAGGAGGAGCATTGAGTGCCTGAGCTGAACACAGAGGTGCTCCATCTGCTGAGCCTGCGGGGCTCAAAGGCGCACCAGCAGGGTCAGGCGAACGAAATATGGTGAACATGGCATCATAAAATTCTTTTACGTGGGCAGGGGTCACTCCCTGCCCCGGAAATGGTGGGGGGAAGAACAATTGTTACTTATCTGTAAACGGTGCTTCACCAGTATTGGTGTCTTTCATAGATTCACATGCTTGAATATTCCCCGTCGTCGAAGTGTGAGCCCCACGGTAAATAAAATAGCAATAAAACCAATAATATATGTATATAAAAACATAATTACATACATTCCAAAACCATAAATACTTATAAGTACCAAGGTTAGAATTAACACATAAGAATATCCATGTCATTAAGTTAGTCCAAACTATAGCCAATCAGGCGCAAGCACCCCTCTAGAACCTTCTCTTCAGAGGCTCAGGCCTCAGATTTTCATAGCAGAAGAGTGACAAAATAGTCTAGAAGGAGAAGCGAGCCTCTGAGGGGACGTGGGTGGGTCGCATGTGAATCTATGAAAGACCCCAATACTGGAGAACCACAGTTTACAGGTAAGTAGCAATTGTTCTTCTCCAGTATTGGGGTGTCTTTCATAGATTCACATGCTTGAATAGAATAGTGAGCAGTAATAGCTGGCCGCTAGACAAAATAGCAGTGCATTAGCAGGAAAATGCAATGAAATGACATAGAGCTGCCAGATAGATAATAGTAGAAACCATACAGGCGGAGGGAAGGAAAGAGGCTCACCTTATTTAAAAAGATTGCGAAGCACCGCTTGGCCCACTGCTGTATCAGCTTCGTTGATCGTCTCAAGGCAGTAGTGCTTTGTGAAAGTGTGCCTGCTGGACCACGTGGCTGCTCGACATATTTGTTGAATCGGCACACCAGCAAACAGGGCCGTAGAAGATGACATTGCCCTGGTGGAATGAGCTCTCACTGTAGATTGAAGAGGCTTGCCGGCCTTCTGATGACAGAATGAGATTGGTAAGGAAATCCAACGTGCAATAGTTGGCTTGGTAACAGAAAGCCTCTTGCGCATGCGTCCATAAGAAACGAACAGTTGATCAGACCTACGAAAGGGCGCTGTCCTGTCGATGTAGAATTTAAGGCATCTTTTAACGTCCAATGAAAGCAAACGTTACTCCGCCGGAGATTGGGGATTAGCGAAGAAAGTCTTTAAGAACACTGGTTCATTGAGGTGAAAATCCGTTGGCACCTTAGGCATGAATGCCGGGTTGGTGCGAAGTACAACACAGTCCGATTTTAATTGAAGGAAAGGAGGCTGAATGGTAAAGGCGTGGATATCACTTGCGCAACGTGAGGAAGTCAAAGCAAGAAGAAGGGCCACCTTCCAGGTCAAAACATTTCAAATCCGGTTTGTGGATGGGCTCAAAAGGCACCTTCATCAATTGCGCCAGAACAACATTGAGATGCCAGGTAGGAGGAGGACGTCAAATGGACGGGAACATCCTGAATAACCCCTTGAATATCTGATGAATGACTCTGGAAGAGTAGAGAGAGGAAGACCCATCCTGCCGAAAACAAGATATTGCCGCTAGGAAGACCTTCAAAGTGGAGTGGGAAAGTCCTGATTGAGCCAACTGCAGAAAGAACGGCAGAAGCTGAGCAGGAGAGGAGTGCACGGGATGGATGTTGGCAGATGCACACCAGTGACAGAACCTTTTCCACTTTAGCTGGTAAGTCTTTACTGTGGACAGAACCCTCGCATTGGCAAGAACATGTCTACATGCTGGCGAAATATTCAAGTGGGCAAATTCAAGGTGCTCAGGTTCCAGGCCGATGATTTGAGAGAGGAGAGGTCCGGATGACAGATCGGACCCTTGTCCATTGTGAAGAGATCCGCTTGAGGATGAAGGAGGATGGGTTCGCACTGTGAGAGAAGCAGCAGTTCAGAGAACCACGCTTGTCGAGGCCATCTGGGAGCGATCAGGAGAGTGTGGCATGGCTGTCTCTGCATTTTCCACAACACTCGAGGAACCAGCGGAATCGGCGGTAAAGCGTAGATTGCACCAGTCCATCAAAAGGGCATTCCCACGTGACCCTTGATGGGGAAGCCAGCTTGCATAAGACTGGCATTTCCTGTTCACAGGGCTCGCAAAAAGATCCATGTACGGGCAACCCCACAGCCAAAAGATGAAGTCCAGCGTCAGCTGATGCAACTCCCACTCGTGGGTCACGGACACGGACCTGCTGAGGGAATCAGCTAGGATATTGGAGATGCCTGGTAGGTGAACCGCTGTCAGGGTAATTTGGCGATGGAGGCCCAGTCCCAGATGCTCTGTGCCAGCTGAGAAAGGAGCGGTAACTTGGTGCCGCCCTGTTTGTTTACATAGCGATACTGGTGGTATGGTCGGTTTGAATGAGCACAGATTCTACCTGGAGTAGAAGATGGAAAGACTTGAGCGCCAGGAAAATGGCCATTATCTCCAGTCTGTTGATGTGCCAGGAACGTTGAGACAGGGTCCACTTGCCCTTTATGCATAGCTGCTGAAGATGTGCGCCCCAACCTACCAGGGAGGCATCCGAGCTCCGGAGCGATGGTTAGGAAAGAAGTACCGGCAGCGATGTTTGGCGCTTGAGCCCACAATTGGAGAGCGGACCTCATCCGAACGATCACCAGGACCAGATCTTTGAAAGAGCCTGTGACCTGACCCCACTGTTTGTCCAGTTCCTCCTGAATTGGGCGATTCTTGAGCCTGCAATTTGGGATCAGGGAGATGCAGGAGGACGCCATCCCAAGAAAGGACTTCAATACACGAACGGAAACGTACCCTTTTGAACGGATGAGAGCCACTAGCCGTAGAATCCGCAGCTGACACTCGTGAGACACGAATGCCTTCACCAGCGAAGTATTCAGAGTGGCACCTAGAAAGGTCCTGCAGGGAGCTGGATCGACCTGAGGCTTCTTGGTGTTGATGGAGAGACCGAGGGAGTGGAATAGAGTCTGACAGAATCGAGTATCCAGAGACGCCTGATGGCGAGATTGCAACTTGATGAGACAGTCATCCAGGTAGGGAAATATTTGAATGCCCTTCAAACGTAGATATGCCACCACCGGGGCCAGGACTTTCGTGAAGACGCGAGGGGCGGAGCGAAGGCCGAAAGGCAAAACCTTGAATTGAAAGTCTCTGCGCCCTACCCGGAAGCGCAAGTACTTCCGGTGTTTTGGAAGTATCGGCACGTGGAAATAAGCGTCGTGGAGATCGATTGTGGTCATGAAGTCGTCCTTCGAGAGAAGGCGGAGAATTTCCGCGAGCGTGAGCATGCGGAAGGATTGGCACTTCAGGTACTTGTTCAGGGCTCTTAAGTCAAGCATCAGACGCCATTCACCGGACTTCTTGAGGATGAAGAAAAACCGGGAATAGAATCCCTTCACCTTCTGAGACTTGGGAACCACTTCGATGGCACCTTTCTGAATCATGAGTCGAATTTGTTGAAAGAGCTCCTTGAGGTGAGCCGGAGGTGGACCAGTTGGAGGAGTGCTTGGAGGGAACTTGACAAACTCCAAAGCATGGCCTTTTGATACAATGTCCAGCACCCAACGGTCCGAGGTGATTGAAGACCAATTGGAAAAGAAAAGGGAGATTCGACCTCCAACTTTGAGCGGGGAAGGCAAGTCATTGCTTCTTAGAAGCGGAACCTCTGTAGGAAGATTTTCCTCTGTAAGACTTGGTAGAATGTTGCCGATAGGACAGCTGTGACAGGGAGGAATATTTCTGATTCCCTTGCCGTAGGAGCGGTACTGGCTGGATCCGCGGCGAAAAGAAGAGGAGGTGCTGCCCGCAACTCGAAAAGGCTGCTTGCGACACTGCAAAGTGCCTAGGGCACGAGCTGTCTCGGTGTCCTTTTTGATGGTTAGAAGTGCGTCATCCACATGCTGGCCAAAGAGCGATTCGCAGTCATAGGGCATGTCGAGGATTTTCGCCTGAACCTCCTGGCGAAAAGAGGTGAACGAAGCCAGCCCTGACTACGTAAAACAGCTGCCCCCGCAAGCTGACGAAAACCAGTGCACGCAATGTCCAGAGAGCAGTCGATAATCTCTGATGACACTCTCTCTCCCTCCTGAAGAATCTTGAGAGCCTCTGCACTGGAGGGCTCAGGAATGAGGTCGATAAAAGAAGACATATCCAACCACAGCTGGTGGTCGTAGAGCCCCAGAACGGCCAGAGAATTTGCAGCCCTCACGGTGGTAGAACCCATAGCGGAAAATTTTTGTCCAATGGCATCAAGACGACGTCCCTCACGGTCAGGAGGAGTGGTAATAGGAGAAGACGGATTCCAGGAACGGCGCTGTGCGGCCTGGGTGATCACGGAATCAGGTTTAGGCTGCGCTACCAGGCAAGCTGGAGAACCCTGGGGCGCCCTATATTTCTTCTCCAAATGAGGAAGAAGCGCCGGAACAGAATTTGGCGTCTGCATCAGTTTGACACCATTGTTCCAAATGAAGTCAATTATGGGCACTGCCCGGACCGGTTTAAAAGGTTGACTCTTGAAATCATAAAGAAAACAGTCCTCGTCCTTCAGAACCATAGGAAGCTTAAAGCGCAGCGCCGCTCGTTCCATAAGTTGGTGAAAACCAGCTATATCCACAGGAGGGGAATCCCCTGGACCCGAAGGTGGCGGGGACGGTGTCTGGATCTGATAATCGTCCCAATCCGCTATGTTCCCATCATCATCATCAACTTCGCTGTCTTCCCGATCTGGGCGAACGTCATCATCCTCATTAACCGTTGCATGGACCTGAATAGAGCTTGTAGATGGTGCAGTTGGCTCTGGCAGTGTAGTAGAGGGAGGAGTTGCTGTAGTTGCAGGCTCCCTAGGTTGAGGAGACCCCTGGTGAGACGGTGGACATCGTCTATTATAATCCTCTAACATGTATTGAAGATTAGAAATGAGGGAGAGCGGTATTTGTGCTGTGGGAACCTGAGCAGAAGGTTCCTCCACATGGAAGTAAGGATCTTCCTGATCATCCTCATAGTCCTGACATTTAATGACCAGCTCCGAAGGGCTTCGAGCTGCCCCGGAATCTATCATCTTCCTCCTCATCAGAACCAGAGTCCTGCTCCGAACCCGTGGCAAAAAGAGGTGATGGAGGCTGAGAGTTGCAAAAAACACAGTTGATGGACAGAATGCAGAACAATGTCTTACATTCACCCCAGTACAAAGATCTGGGCCTAAATCCATCGTTTTTTTGCACTCCACACCACCCTAGGTCAGACACTGGCTATATGCAAATCAGCCCTGACCCTGTGCCTCATGGGAACAGTCCAGCCCGAACTACCAAGCCATGTCTTTCCTAGACCGGAATCAAGCATCCAAAGACCGGTTTCTGGCTATCAGCCTTCGTCAGCCTGGATAGCTTGACTCCAGTGATGTGGAGAGCCTGGGATTCACGTCTGAGCATACCCAGCCCACTCGGGGTGAAAATTGCAAAAAACACAGTTGATGGACAGAATGCAGAACAATGTCTTACATTCACCCCAGTACAAAGATCTGGGCCTAAATCCATCGTTTATTTTGCACTCCACACCATCCTAGGTCAGACACTGGCTATATGCAAATCAGCCTTGACCCTGTGCCTCAGGCTGAGAGTGACGTGAATCGGAAGCTGATCCAAAGGCACATGTCGACGTTGGTGCAGAGGGTCAACAGCAGGAGCCCCAGAACCGGATGAAGAAATTGGCACCAGTGGCAATGATGCGAAGGTAGACGTCGACGACAGTAACACCGTCGACGGGACAACCACAGTCGACGAAGCTGTCGACGGCAAGACCAAAGCTGTCAACAGTGCCACCGTTGACCGAGCCGCCGCCGCCGAAACAGCCGTGGACGGAGCACCCGCCGACACAGAGGCTCTCTTCACAGTAAGCTTCGACAAAGATTTCGATGTCGACGAGACTCCCTTTTTAGACGTCGACGAGGAGATTGGAATCGTCGACGAGACAGATTTGAAGCTCTCACACACCATCGTCAACACGGACTACGTCGACGCAGCTGCCGTCGACGACCCGCTGGCACAAGTCATCAGAGAGCTGGAGACAGCAGATTTAGTTGTCGGAACGATTGTCGACGCTCCCGTCGATGATTTAGCATGTTTTTTTAGTGGAAACATGCATAGAAGGAGCCGTGGATGCCTGAGAGTCAGATCCCGGGGGCGTAGGCGTAGCAGGAAGAGGAGGAGACACAGCAGGAGCCTTCTGGAGTTGAAGTTTCCTCTTCTTTAGGAAAGGAGATGGCAAATCCTGCACACTGCTACGTTTAGAAGTGGCTCTAGACACACCTGACGCAAGGCTTTCTGCATCAGAACGAGGTGAATCCTTATCCTTCAACCTCTGCAACTACAGGAGAAGACGGCCTTCACTGTCCTTAAGGGTCCTGGTTGAGAAAGTCCTGCAAATTATACATTTTCCTACCTCATGCTCTGGATAGAGGCAGTAAATACACTTCTTGTGAGGGTCCTCCGAGAAGAGCTGCAAATTCCCACAAGAAGCACATGGTCGAAACAAAGATTTCTCACTTGAAGACATCCCAGAAAACTGTAGAAATCCAGAAAGAAGTTGAAAACTGAGCAGAGCTCAGGGAGACTCCCTTCACACGACGTGCGGTAGAAAATCTGCGGGCCTGAGCCCCTGAGAAGGTTCTAGAGGGGTGCTTGCGCCTGATTGGCTGTAGTTTGGACTAACATAATGACATGGATATGCTATAAAAGTGTTCTTTTCTTCTAATGTATTCCTATGTGTTGATGCTAACCTTGGTACTTATAAGTATTTATGGTTTTGGAATGTATGTAATTATGTTTTTATATACATATATTATTGGTTTTATTGCCATTTTATTTACCGTGGGGCTACCACTTCGACGACGGGTAGTATTCAAGCATGTGAATCTATGAAAGACACCCCAATACTGGAGAACGAGGGGTCGACCCAGGCACCCGCTCTATGGAGCGTGGCCTGTTAAACCGAGACTCCTCCGTCACGTCCGGAGATGGACAGGGCGAAGTCTAAACATGCTTCGATGTCTTGTGTTTCTTATGGAGCTTCTTACCTGACCCCTTTGAAGATTTTGTATAGGAGGATGAAGACTTGGATCCCCAGAGCAGTGCTTGGACCTACCTCCCAACCAAGACTGGTAGCGAGATCTCGGAGGACCTCAACCAACTTCAGGGACCGCTCCCTCAAAGCTTTCGGCACCATGGCCCGGCAGTCACAGCACGATGTTGGGTCGTAGTTGCGCTCCAGGCCCAAAGGTGCAGTGAGGGTCCATAACCGACATGGCACGCAGTGAATAGAGCCACACTGTTTGACCCCAAGATCTTCTTGGCCATCTTACACACAAAAAGTGTTACATGGCAAAAACCTGGCCTCACAAAAAATGGACATCCTTCTGCAGAACAATTAATCTGAATGATGCCTTTCAAATACAGCCTGCCTAAGAAGAAAGCTCCAGAAGAAGACCAGGATAGCACTGGGTTCCCTCTGTAAGGAATAGGCTCACATGGAGAGAAAATATAATAAATGAATTAGAGCTGACAAACCGGAATACATGTCACTTCCAGTCCTAACTTAAACTGTCCTGTAACTACTTAAAACATCCCCTTCCTTCCAACCCAGAAGCTTCTCCCCATTACCATTACTGGTGGCATCACAGCGTCACCACAGCATCACAATCTCCCCCCTTTTATAAAAAAAAGAAAAGAAAGAAAAAGTGGCCAAAATGATAACTACATGGCGAAACGAGAGGGGCTGTTGGCGAACTAGCCCAAAATCACCTATTTGGTATTCCTGGTTTTGACAATTTCTTCCATTTTCTGCATAGTATTTCATGTTGTCCTTTCCCTCTTTATCTCTTTGCGTTACTTTCTTGTAACCCTTTGGCAGACCTGCTGGCAGGTGTGGTAGACGAGTTTGCCTTGATTGACCAAACATTAGATCCGAAGGGCATTTCCCAGTTGACATATGTGGAGTATTTCTGTAATCTCGCAAAACTTGACACAACGCCTGGTTTATCCATATTTGCGAACATTTTTCTCTCTGCACCGCCTTTTTAATGGTGGCCATCAACCTTTCCACCATTCCCTAAGCTTGAAGCCACATTTGAGTTTTTCTTCTGTGTACTATTCCCAGATAATTCATGAACCTTTGAAACTCACTTCCATTAAACGGTGGCCCATGGTCAGTTTTCAAAGTGTTAGGTATTCTTTAAGTAGAAAATATTTCATCCAGAATTGGAAGTATTGCTGATGTAGATGTTGAGGACATCACTTTCACAATAGGGAACTGAGAATATTCATCTATTATCGCTAGTAGATAATGTCCCAAGTCTAAAGGTCCATAAAAGTCTGCTGCTATATTAGACTACACAGTGTTCGGTAGTTCAGACATATGCAATTCTTCCATCCCTCATTCCTTAGAGATACATTGACATATGTAACAAGACTGAACCACATCTTCCACTTGTCTGTCTAGTCTGGAACCCTAACTCCTCCCTCAAATAATTATTTGTGGCATATATACCTCAATGACTTTCATGTGCCAAATCAATGACAAACCATTGCAGACTTGCTGGAATGATTAGTGTGTTTCCCCGTAGAAGTATTCCAGAAGAAGCCACAGACAACTCAGAGTGTATGTTTTTGAATGCTAGTACATCATGTATCTTTATACTTGAACGAAACCGGCTTGCGTTGTTTACCAATCTCCAATTAATTTCATATAGCATTCTCTTCGCCTCTTGTACAGTCATCTGTTAGCGTTGCCTCAATTAACTCTTTCTCCGTAATAATTCCTGGTACTGCTGATTTGATTATGAAACATATATATTCCTCTGCTACTAATTGTTGCTCCAACCTCTTTTTAAATGGGTGTCTAGACAAGTAATCCACTGGATTATACTCCTATCCTGGTTTATGAATGATTCTAAAATCATAATACATCAACCTCATTCCCCATCTTTCCATCCTCATGGCATCCTTGTTTTTGGATTTCCAAACTTAGAAATAGGAGCCTAATGACCTGATATAATTACGAATGGCTTTCCATATATAAAATCATGATAATATTCACATGCGGAACAAGTGCCAAACTTCCATTTTCTGGTTGAGAATATCTTTGTTCTACCTCGGATAGGCTTTTGCTGGCATGAGAGATCACATATCTAAGCGTTTCCCTCCCAGGTTTGTGTTGCACCAAAATTGCACCCAGCCCTACAGGACTGACATCCACTACCAACTCTGTACACAGATGTGTATCAGAGTACTTTTGATTAGCTGTGTTTGACATCTCTAGTTTTAAAACAGTAAATGCATGTTCACATTCATCACTCCAATAAAATCTCCATCCTTTCTTTGTTAGTTCTCCGAGTGGTGAGCTTACGGTTGCAAACTTTTTACCATATTGTGCACAATAGCTAGCCATTCCTAAAAATGTTTGCAACTCTGTTACATCCTTAGACCTTGGAATTACATTTAGAGCTGTTCTTTGACAGGGTCTGGCCCCATTCCTTCACAAGAAAATATGTGTTCAAAAAATGTCAACTCGGTTTGATTTATTTCACTTTTTTATTTAATTGAGCATCATCCCAGCTCTCTGCAGCGGTTGACACACTCCATCTAATGCCTGGTCATGTTCCTCCTGAGTTTTACCAAAGAATAACATTTTATCACCTATAGTTCATACTTTTTTACAATGGCCTTATGAAATTCTTTAGGATTTCTCGAAAAATCTCAGCAACTGAACATATTCCAAAGTTTAATCGTTTGTAACTAAATCGTCCCAAATGCATAATGTCGTGATATACACCGACTGCTTATCAATTTCCAATTGATGATATCTTTTGCATAAATCAAGTTTTGAAAAACCAACAGCCACATTGATATCACTAATCATATCTTTCTCTCTCAATGGTTGTGTTTGGAATGCTTATATCAACACAGATTCTAATGTCCTCACTATCTTTTTTGGAACAATTACAATCAGTGACACCCAAGGTGTTGATCCTGTTACTTCTTCCATTATGTCCTGATCAAGAACTTTTTTTATTTCTCTCTCTACCTTTGCCTGCATATGGACTGGAACCCTTCTATATGTTTGAGAAATGGGTCTCGCCGTTTCATGTATATGCAATGCAGAGTAACTGCTTTATCTTTTAGTTTACCTAAACCATCAAATGATTCTGGATATTTCCACAGAACTGGATAATCTGTTGAAATGTTGCAGATCATTGCTAACAAACCCATGAACTGAGCAATAACATTGCACAACAGGTATGGTCGTGGAACTTCACCTTTTAAAACATTTATTTATTCTTTGCTCACATCTCCGCACTGCAGTGTTTCTTTAAATTTTCCTAAACACAAATTATCACACCCCTGTCTTGTGCAGATTGCGTTTGCATAAACTGGAATCTATGGTCTCTGTCTCCTGCTCTCAGTTTCAGTCTTCCAACTTAGGAAAAATATTTTTAAATAACTGAACTATATACTTTCTTGTATCATTCCCTTCCACACCTTTGGCCACACCCAGAACTCTGAGATTATTAAGTCGCAGACTGTTTTCAAATTCTTCCAATTTCCATTGGGTATCAACTAATTGCGATCGATGTGCCACAGCAGAATTCTTGTAAGCCACCACATCAGCCTCCAGAGTTGCCACCCTGTTTTCGAAAACTTCCATACTATCAAATAATTCTGAGCATGTCTTTGCCACCACATCTTTGCAGTTTCCTGGTGGTCATCTGGGCCCTGCGGTGATCTGTATGAATTTCTTCTCTGTGGAACATAATCCCCTGGTAAATAGCATAGACTGTGCCCGAGTTGGTTGACCCACCCTGATTAGATTTCTCCTGGACTTCCATTTCTTTATCATGTTTTTTAACTCCTGCGGCACTCCACCGCATGCTGGGATCCACTCGCCCTTCACCACTTCCAATCACATTACCCCCTCTAGGTTTTGGCAGGCCCATGTTCTTTGGCCCCATTGCGTTCACCATTGCCCTCGGGTGTGCCTTCTTGTTCCTCCAGCTGATCCTGCTCTACATATTCTGGATAACAGAAGCAACAGTTTTGTTGCCTTTAGCACTCCACTGGGCCGATTTTTGAACAGTTTGGTTTCACCTTACGGCAGACGTATGCTGTATGTAGCAAGCTCATGGCCCCTGGGGAGGAAGTGCTCCATCAGGCAATCCTCAGTAATCTGCTCTAGCAGGGTGGAGGTCCGCCATCTTGTTCAAAAAGCAGAATGCTAATGAGAATGACAATCTGATTTAAAATGTATTATGTAAAACAATTAACAGGCTGTCATTTTTCCAGTGTTTATTTATTGTGGTTTTCAATGTTGTTTTCTCAGTGTTTTCAAAATCTTTTGAAATCCATGCTTATCGTTGTTTATTCAGCTACATAACCCACAAAATGGACGAAAATTGTGTTTTTCCACTGTTGACAAAACATGTTGGGTTATTTGGAGTGCTTGTTTTAAAGCACAAATGTAATGTGGGGTATGTAGACAGTGTGTTCAATTGAATTATTTTAGACTGCTTAAAGAGAGAAAGTCTGTATTGCACTCACACTCGCATCCAATTACCCTCTCACAGTTCATTACCTCTCACACTTACTCTGCGAGGAGTCTGTCTGGGTTACAGGACTAATACACAAATTCCAAAACACAGTTGGGGGCTATTCGCCTACTCCTTAGTGTATATTATGAAATTGTATGGGTGTTCAACCCTGCCAACAGCATAATACTTTGTTAAATCCTTTTAAATTGTAAATTACAATGGATTAATTATATGCATTCTAAGGCACCTGAAACTTGATGCTTTAAGCATGCCTAACAC
Organism: Lissotriton vulgaris; assembly: GCF_964263255.1. Classification (NCBI taxonomy): domain Eukaryota; kingdom Metazoa; phylum Chordata; class Amphibia; order Caudata; family Salamandridae; genus Lissotriton; species Lissotriton vulgaris. The sequence continues at coordinate 1,412,171,257 of NC_141687.1, forward strand.
TGCTTTTCTACACTCTTTGTCCGACTACATTGAGGTGGTGCAGCTGCTGCGTGGACATTTTTATAGCTGCTGATTGCCTGCACTGCAAATGTCACCAACCAAAGAAATGCAAACCCATGATTCAAGCGTCTCAATTTAAGTCAGTTGTGCCTTTTAATAGACATCACATTGTATTCTGAGGTTTGATTTTTTTTTCTGTTAACATTTACCTATGGGCTCAAAACCCCAGCAGTGAAGTGTAGCTGGGTAAAAAGGCAGGATTTGCGGAAAGTTTCACACATAACAATGGGACATCTTGCAGTTATGAATTATGTTGGTATGTGAAAAGTCTTTTGTCATGTTTTCACCAACATCCCATGTTCATGGCAATAGCACACAGGTACCTGTAACTACACCTTGCATTGACCATTTAAAAACTGGGATGATTGGCAGATGACATGCTATTAACACTGACTAGTTAGAGAAGAGGCTGATGTATCAGAGTTTTACATTGTGTCTGTAAGTAAATGTTATACTACACATTGGTCATGATTATTACGAGCAAGCTATTTCACCAGTCAGTGAAAGAATGTTACACAGCCTAAAGATCAAATATGATTTTTATATTCCCAGAATTCTACAGTGTATAAAATAATTTGATCAGACCCAATCATGCTTCTAAACACTGCACCTTTAATCCAAGCACACAACACTGGAGGAAACAAAAGGAAGAAGTAATAAGGAAACAAAAGGAAGAAGAACCAATATTTTAGTTACATCCCTGAACAACAAACCTCAAGCAGAATAATCTTAGACCAATCATTCTTTCTGCTATCATTTATAACAAAGCTACATTGTGTTGACCCCTTCAGAAACAGAAAAAATGACTCATTCACGCTAGGTTTCCTTTCTTTGAATGGAATTTTGGATTGTAATTGTGCAAGTGTTTATCAGTCTTTATATGTTTACATTGATGAGGGCTGTTTGTCTTTTGGTGGAGTTTTATCAGTAGGTATAGATTCACAACTAAAGCAGGACAGCCTAACAACAAAAAACATCAATTGCCACTCAGATCTGAGAAAGTTGTTCATACATACATGTCACTTCTACACAGAGGGGAAAACAATTAGAAGGGCACGGGTCTCCTTTTATTCTAGTGGAAGAAATGCCTAAGTGTCATTGAAGCATTGCATTGCTCATTCATTTTTTCACCAAATCATTAAGATTATGCACTACAATCCTTTTCTAGGGGAAAAGTATTTGAGAATAGCAAACTTATCTTCGTTTAGTTGTCAGAGGGGTCAGTGTTAATTTTGCTTTGTTTGAGCCATTTTAGAGGCAAATGAAAAGGAGTCATGTGAAAATGTGCAACTGGATTGCCTGGATATGTCTGAGCACTTCAGAGTTTCGGTGTGTTATTTTGGTGAAAATGTTTGTCTAAATATTGGGTTTGACATTGGCACTCATGTTCTGCAAGCTACTGAGGTGATACACTGCGTGAATAGTATCAAATCCGTTTTTTCTAAGTCTGAATTCAATTCAGATGGACCTCTACTCTAAAAAGAGCCTGTCTAGCCTGAGCAGCTGGCCACACCCAAAGTGGCAACACATGCAGACCGAGACATGCTTGTGCCTCTATGGGCTTTACCAGGGGGCTATAGATTGAGGTTTGTAGGCACAGTAAGTATTGACATCCACATCTGTATACACCATACTGACTGAAATAGCAATTTAAAGCCAAAAGTTTGGCAACTATGTATTGCATGTTAATGGGAATGTATCTTCTGAGCTCCAAATAAGGTTTTGCGGTGGAGCACAACCATAGTCAGAAATATCTCTGGGGTTAATTATGCTCTGTTTAAAGAGAATGCAGCAAAGTAATTCATGATTAGGAAACCGTTATGATTTTGAAGTAAGACTGGCATTCACAGAGTTGGCTGCTCCTTAAGCAGACTTGGAGACGACATCAGATTTTACAGGAAGCAGCCCAGAGGCCACATATTGTTACATTGAATATTTATCCATAGTCTACTGGTACAGACGTTCATGGTAGCAATTCTGAACATATGATGGAAGCAGATTGAACCTCGTGCAGTTTAGACAAGCTGTCCTCCCTGGACAATAATCACTCCCTTTCGAGTCCAGAGGAAATCCTGATTTGACAAGTAATGGAAACATCAAAACTCTGATGTCATTCCCCCCAAATCCAATAATCTTATGGATTGCAGCCCCGTTGAGGTCCAACTCCTAGAACTCCAAGGTTGAAAGTCAGATATGTGACCCTGTAGGCGCATGCCTATGTTTTATATATGTTTGTGACATACATGGAATTCACAAAGAATTCCATGAGTGCTACTCGGAATCGCCGACTGTGTATTCCGAGGAGTAATCAGACTTATTCACAAGCAAATGTACCAGCATACACTGGTATATGTAGAAATGAAACGGTAAACTTTTCACCGTCGTGCAGCATTTCTTTCTTTGACAGATTCAGATCTCCAATTTTAAATCTCGAAAATAACGATTTTATTATCTGTATTTTTAAGAGCAACATATTTTCTACTTTTTTCTTAATTGAAGTCTGACACAGTGACTTTTTTGTTTTTCGTGTTTTTTACACAAAATGAATCAAATGATGTAATAATGTAATGCTGCATACAGAGCCAAATACGAGCTGTAAAATAATCTAATCTTTTGAAGCAGGTTTGAAAAGTGTATTCATAATGAAAGGAAATGCAAAATTAAATTTAGAAGGATAAATGAAGTCTTTTTGTTCTGCAGGAAAACATTGATGGTTGTTTGACTATTCAGAGGACAAAACAATTCTATACATATACTATACACATCTCTATATGTTTCGAGCATTTGGTAGAAGTCAATATTGCTCACCAACAATGAAAAAAACGGAAAGTACATAATATTTATTATTGTAATAATACATTGGAATTGCTTTACAAGTTCTATCACATCAGTTGCATACTACAGATGACATGGCCGAGCTGTTAAAAAGACAGCTCTGGCATACATCGAGAGCTTACGGAACTAGTGCAATAACCCCAAAAGCAAGGCTAAAATTTCTAGGTCTTAAAAAATTTAAATTAACAAACGTACCACACATGTATTGCACTTTCCTCTGAATGAGATTAGACCTTATCCCATACACATCAAACCAAAGTCTCTTCAAAGTCACTTGTATTACAAGAAAATAAAGCTGATATTTATTGTACAGTAGAGCACGTTTTTATCTTAAACACAACACAAATGGAATAATTCCTTTTAAAGCAGTGTTAATATACAAGGACTTGTCAAAAACGTAGACTACTTTAGTATATATTTCTGTGTTAGTATTTTTTTAGATAATTCTTATGAATTCTAAGAACAGGTTCTTTATCTTAGAACAGGTCTCTTTCAACGATTTGGCAGACTGTTGATCCACGTTTGAGTGGCGTGAAGACATTGAGAGACTTTCCCAGAATGATATTTGAAAGACAAACAGGAGAATTGATACACACAGAGGACATATTGCACATTTTCTTTTAAGACCGGAGTTTTTCTTGTCTATGGTGAGGTCCCTAGCTTCTTTGCATTGGATAGCCAAAGGGAGAATATATACAGAAATTCTGTTTAAAAAATGGAGCCCGTATGTTTCCATGCTTATTATTACTCCATCATAGCATGTCCCGATCCACCTGTTCTTTAAAGGGTTTAATGTTGATGCTTATTAAAAAAGAGGCACAGTCAAACCTTCAAATCGAGACTTCACCACAAATGGATGCAAACAAAAACCTATATGAATCCCCTTGTTCCTGGCATACTTGCTTCGGCCTGCAGACTGACCACATTAATTTAAAATTCTTCACGTTGCACGTGTTTCGTTGAGAAAGCCATTGAGCACCATGAAGACAAAAGCCCACTGAAATTGAGGTTGTAATGAATTGTGCCCGTATTCAGTCCAGCAGCTGACGTGTTTGTAAAAAGGAACAAAGGAGCAGCTGGTGAGTGGGTTCTTGTCATGGGGACTTTTTAGGTTGCCCTCTTTTGTTTTTAACAGCCTGGTCTTTCTGTGGACCTATAGGTTAATTCTTGGAATGGCAAGAGTGAAACTGCAATTCGCAGAATACCCGCTGATAATGGATAAAAAAAAAATATGGCTGGCTGAAGGTGTGAACAGCATGGGTCTACTGAGGGGGTATGAAAATGGTACCTGCTGTATGCCTCAACGGAATTCCCCTTGGTTTTATTTTACTTGGTGCATTTAAAGTGTCTTACCTGCCTTCGGTTAGTGAGCATTCTAACCTGACAAGATGGTACATGGATGAGCTGAGTACATTTATCAGAGAATTTCAAGTTAACTGGACCATTGTATGCTTCTACGACTGCACTGAACCAAAGATACAACCTCAGTAGGGCTGTAGTAGGTAGAGACCGCAAATTGATAAATTGTGTTCTGGAGACAGCCATCGGCTTACCCTAGGTACATCAAGGTTCGAATACATTTACTTGGTGCTCCACAGGTGGCCTCGCTGACTGATACTTTGAGGCACTGCAGTGTGTAATTGTTAATTGATATTCTGTTTAAACTCCAGAGTGTGGTACACTGGGGTATGCAGTGGATGCCACATTTTCTAAGCCAGCCAACATTAAGCGGAGGGGCATCGGAGTGCTTTATTCTTGGAATCTGGACTGTTATTCAGACAGCATCTGCTCACAACCACACAATGTGTTTCTCTGCTAACCCAGGAACTGGGACTCGCTCTGTCTCCAACTCCTGCTCCTTCTTTGCTGAACCGCACCAGTAGCCACTACATGAGCAATCCACCCCTCTCACCCAAACATCAGGCCAATCGTGTCCATCAACTAATACTGGTATGCTTCTGCCCAAATACAATCAAAACAGCAGTCGAATATTAAATAAGTTCTCAAAACGAATATATGGTGTAAACATCACCTTTATTTTATGGTGACATTACAATATACTGTAAAGTATTTTGCTAAACACACTATTTGCTTGATGTGCTAGCCATATTTTGAATTTCCTTGCCGATTGCTTCAGAAACCATGGCACAAACTCAACCACATGTAAGGTTAGTAAATTACTCGTACACTTATCACATAGGCCAGCAAAGTTATTAGTGGAATGGGCCAAGAACTCCAACTTTCATTTGTGATCAAGAGACGTTAGCATGCTCCATTTAGAACAACCAGAGGGTGTGCACAAGTCTGAACATTATGGGTATATTGACTGCGAACAGGTCTTACATGTTAAATGTATCTTTGAGTTACCCAAAGTTTTCATAGATAATGCTGGATGGTTGACAGAATGCTCCTGTACTAGACTTTCAATGAATAGACTATTGCATTCTGGGAATGGTACTGGTTGATCTCATCAAGGGAGCTTGAGTACCAGGTTACAAAAACTGGTACAGGCAATTGTCCAAAAGAGAGGAATGTGTTATTAATAAAATTGTGTCATCCTGTAGACTGACAAAATGTCAAACAGAAACATCTTGAGCATTAAAAAGGTAGCATCAGATTGGTTTAGTAAATATTTCAGTAACAGAATTCAACAGAAAGAAACTGATATCAAACCTGAAGACCGCCAAAGTACAGACTCAATATTGCTTCACAAAATGTTCAAATAAATTGAGCCATATCATATAGGGGACAAGTCCTTGTTAGTGCGAGTATGTGTGATTTTTTTTGTAGTGATACACTTATGTGTGGTCAAAATGTATGCCTACATCTCCCAGCCCATGTTTTTCCAATGTAGGTGTTCTCAGTTTGTGGTCACATCATACCTCTTTGTTACATATTTGCATATTTAATGCAGCTGGGGAATGATATGAGAGGTTAGACCTTTCAAATGAGTGGAACAAAGCACCAAGACAATTGGTTCAACAATGTGTCAGTCATCTGTTCGTCCACCAATTGAGTGTCTACTAAGCATCAGACCTATTCCAATGGATGTGCAAAGTTCCAGTCACACTGGTCAAAGTAGATAAAGTTCACCTTTAACTTTCCACAGAAGTCATATTATTGGACTGTGCAGGTGATTACTCTCACAAGACAGAAGGAACTCTAATCCAGGATAGAGAGAGAAATTGTAGATTTTTTCTCACGCCAAGCTCATTTTTGAAGACTGCAATCCCCACAAAAAATAGGGAAAAACTTTATAAAGTGTAAGGAGAAAGACTTGCAAAAGTAGCCAAGTATTGGGAATGGGAGTCGGGCTCATTCACACACACACACACCTCTTCTTATAACAGGTTTGGGTGCAGTGGATATAACACGGGCAAACTCCATAAAGAGTTTTCTACAGGATATGTACTATTTCAGTGAGGACTGGATAAATGCTGGAATTCGGTCTATTGCCTTCTTTATAGTTTAACATCTGGCAGGACCCTACCATCTCCACTTCACTCACACAGGAGTATTATTTTGTGTTGCCAGACTGGGGTAAAACCCAACTCAAAAAATCCTTACTCAGTTCGTAGCTGGCACCATTTGTAAGGCCAGATTTCCCGTATGAAATAGGTTCGACTACAGGGCCAGGAATCTACCTTGCCTTTTGTAAGCCAATTCAAATGATTGTATTGCAAGTGCATTTTTTAAACCATTAAGAACTTAGGACCAGATGTAGTAAGAAAAAGGTCGCACAAACGTAGTTGCAAACTGCAGCCACTGTTTATTACTAGTCTCCCATTTTGCAATGTAAATTATGTAATAATAGGTCACTTGGCAAAATCAAGGGTTGGGGGGGCTGCCTACCTACGAAGTATTGATTGCGTAGGTCGGCGACCTGCAAACCCATCCATGAGTTTGCAGTCCCAAATGGAAAACAACTTGTTATAAGGCAGCCTGTGTTCTTTAAAGAGACCAGTGTAGCTTTACAAAAAAGAAAAAATTCCCATTAGGGAAAATTTCGAAGGGAGCAGGCGGTGGGACTCTAATGTCACCCAGCACCATTCGCAAAGGGGAAGGTGTTCCGAAGGGGCACTTTTTCCTTGCAAAACTGGTTAGCATCTCCTTTGAGGTGCTGGTAACTGATCCATGGTTTACGACTGCAACTGCAGTCATAAACCACTGCTACACACCACATCTAATCACAATTAGGAGGGCACACCCCTTTCATGACTTGTCATAACTGCGATTCGGTATTGGTCGAGAACCAATTTTGCAAGTGAGAAAGGCTTTTCTGACTCGCAAAATGGGTTCAATACATACTTAGCACCACTTATGACTGCTAATCATCTGATTTTGCAAATCAGAGAGGATGGGTCGTAAAATGGCTTTGTATGTCTCGCCCTTACAGCTAAACTAAACATACCTAAACACACATAAGCAAAACACAACCCAAGTCAAGGCAGACGAAAAAGGTTTCCTTGATCTATTTAAAACAAATGCTGTTACAACCAATTTCAATACAAAGATATTTCAGATATTTGTTTCCCATACTGTAACTATCTCACTTTACACAATAACTGTCCAGGATTAATGAAGAGGAATCACATTTCTGAGAGGACAATGTGTCCATCATATTATGAGGTCTGGCATAGCATTTTTTTTAAACATGTCGGTACAGTATATTTAAAGTTAACAGGTGATCGCCAACAGTGGCGGAGCTCTTTTTTTTCCATGAAAGGCGAAGTTGGTGTGATAACATGAAAACGTAATCCTGAGAGCCCCATTTCATTAGAAGAGTAGCTTCCCAATCAGGATGTGAAGACCGAAGATCTTCTCTTTAAAGTGACATATTAATAAATACCTCTTACTGACCAATTCCACTAGATGAAACTAGTGGTGGGGAAATTTGTGAAGCTTTGATCAGCCACATACGTTTGAGTGTTCGAGCATAATCAGTCTTGTGCTTCCTGTGGGTAGGCACTAACTAGGAAGAAGCTAAGGCCACATACTGGCCATTTTATTGCTGCTGTGCTATATGAATATGGTATATGACTATGAACAAAACCCCTTTAGATCCTAAAAAGGGGAGCTTTTCATGTGAATGTTAAAATAGGCCTTAGCAGTCTCATACTAAAGAGACAACCCAACATCTAGAGAAAATCAGCAGCATCTCTACATGGATAATCTGACAAGTGACCAATTTTGGTCCACTCCCTGCAACCCCCTGGAAGTAATCGGTCGTTAAGTTCACTAATAGGACAGTGATGCCTCTGCTGTCAAAGTGTACAGCATGCTATACCCAAAATCACACACACAGCACTCCTATGGAAGAACATTTCTACTTTGGCCCTAGCTTCAGGGGCTCTGTGACAGTAGCATCTTTTACAGGACTCTTTCAGAGAACACCAATCGATCTGATGCTAAGAGCGCAACAGTTAACTGGGCACGTATAGGACATGCTCATGGCTCTACTCTGGTCTTACAGGGAAAATCAGATGGGGATCCTGCAATGCCCAGCTTCAGGTCATACTAGGAGCTGCCACCCACAGTTGTTTTTACAATTGTTTATAAAAATGTACAGGAGAGATGTGTATAACGTTTAAGAATGTGGTAAAAGGGACTGACCAAACTGGAAAACCTAATGGAATACACTGAACCCCATGAAAAAGCAATATTGATAGCAATTGGATAACTTATTAATGGGCAACCCAAAAAGAAGGTGCAATACCATCAAAAAATGTATGAACTGGCAAATGCTGCAGGCGAAACTGAAGAACCCAACTAGCCAGATAATTACCATCGTTCTCAAAGACATATTTACAAGACTGGATTTGCAGAGCTCAATCCCTCGTTTTCATTGTTCGTTCTTTTTCCCTGAAAAATGCTGTTTTGTTCAAAAAAAGAAAAACTTTGCATGAAAATGTTTATTTCAATACTGTGTGTTTGATTTATCTATGGGCCACAGGCCATCTTTCCCCTTCAGCATCATCCATACTATAAGCAGGCAGAATGTTTGTTTAACCGCTCTACATAGTTCATAAGTCCATAACAGTACATAAATGAGAAACGTGCCACATTTTGAGAAGATCAGTAGACTATGGTGAAGAAGCAACAATTTTATAGTATGCACCATCGCAAAAGATCATGAATCAAGTTTAACAAATCATGTTGAAAGCTTTAAAACCTGTTGCTATCTCCATCGAGTGTTCTGATCCACCATTTGCAGGGGTATCGCTAATGTCCGTAAGTGTGAACTACATTAGTGGCATAAGACCGGGGGTCTGCAAAACACTATCTTTACTCGTGAGCTGTCCTCAAAAAAGGAATCTTGCTGGGACCATAATTTAACACAGGACAAACATTATATCAGTTTTTAAAAATGTCAGGTGTTCTCATATAAGCTTTGGAAATAAAGAAAATAATCAAACCAACAGATTTCAGGCCAGACTGGCAAAACAGCATGTGACGAAATACAATGACTCAAATCCGCTGTGAAATGTGACTTAAGTGGAACCAAGATGAGACAGATGGCAAAAAAGCCAATATTTACCTTGACTTATTTACTACGCTTTGCTTATCTGCAAATCCAGCGATACATGGAGAGTATCTAAGAGATTCGTGTGCAGAGAGAATTCCCAAAGATTCGCTCATTTGTATCATGAATTGGCTCCAGTGCCAAGCTTGGTAGATAACGTCTGCATGTGGCATCGCTCTTTGATGCTCAGTTTGTCATTTAGGATGCTCGGGTGCAAATTTTCGTTAAGTTGACCCATTGTACTCAAGTAAAAGAACATTAGCAATGGAAGTGCTGCTGCCAAAATACCTAATTGGGCTTTTCTACACAAAAGACTGAAACAGTGCTTACATGTGACAGACTACCATAGCCTCTGTTTTGCAGGCGTTTCTTGAGTTCCTCTATGGCCCAGTCTGCCACTGTGCCTCCCTGATTTGAAAAGAAAATTACCCCCAATGAATTAAAAAAATCATACAACCCTCCTAATACCATTGTTAATAACACATCGACAGTTCTTGACATTAAATATTATTAAATATTGCTGTAATACTTCTTAAACTTTTTAGACAGAAGCAATCAAAACACTGAAGTCATTTAAAACACTTTAGGGTTCCACACAGTGGAACACAAACCTAAACTCTGAAGGGACTTTGGCTGTAGCCTCGACGCAAACGGTCTAATTTTCTTCATAAAAGAAAAAGCATATATCTGAAAAGATAAAGAACAGAAGAAGGCACAGCACTATCACACGCCACTTTTTTTTTTTAAACACTGGCTGCTTTGTATTCATATTGTCTAAAACCCTAAATTGTCCATAAATTTACAAAGCTTAATAAACAACCAACAACACGGTAGACTGTAAGTTCAAAATACAGTTAATATTATCTTGTTTTCAAAAGCAAACAAAGGACAGTCTTGTAACAAATGCATCTCCAGTGACCAGAGATGGGCTGGATATATACTGCCTCCACAAGAGGCTGCTGTGGAGAGAAGGTCTCCTTTAGTAAGGGTCACTCTGACGTCGTTTCCTGCTCACGTTATTCCTCACTGCAACTCAGCTGGTACTTCGATATTTCTTGGTCCCTAGGGTTCTTCAATCCTAGTTTAATGCCATTAATATTCTTCAGTTACATTTCAGCTACAGTTTTGCCCCAATACTGCAGATTTCGTTCTCTGAACACTTTATGACAATATACTACTTGGGTGGGTTGCAGGGGGCTATCTAGGCATCAGTCTTGTCCTAGTCGCCGTCCCTTGTTTGTGCTAAGAGGTACTCTCATCTGCCAACTACAAGTAAATTACAATGTTTAAGGTGCCACAATCGATGGCCAGTTCAATCTGTTGCATTCCAGCATCCTTTAGTGGGTACTAACGGACTGTTGACAACCAGTAGCGCCCAACACACAATGTCATTCTGTTGTGCATTAGAATGATTTAGATTCTGCCTTACAGCTACCAAAGTGGTACCCAGAAATCGATATTGCTATTATTGCCAGTAACTCCAATGGTCTTTCTCCACTACACATAATCTCCATGTTAAATGTGCATTACCAAGTTGGATTTGGTTAAATGTGAGTATCTTATGAGCTCCGCCTTGGAGTCTATGTCCACTTCCTATACACAAATTCCAAATACTCAGCCCAGTAAATGTGCAAGATCCATCCTTCCTCTCAGACTCTTGACTGAACCAAGCTTACAACATAGGGTGCCTAGTCGCGAATGGCATCAGCCCACCAGCCGCCTGGTAACAGCCATGCCCCCGACAAGGACTCTTGGACAGCTCTTCCAAACCTCTATGAGCTTCCAGTTAGGAAAATTAGGCATGAATTTTTCTTCAAGGATTGGAACAAAACAAAAAATTCACACTCTTTTCCTTCACTCATTTCACCTGTTTTCCACATGAAGACAGTAACACTGTTGGGATGAGGCTAATTAACGAGAACATAGCCACTATGTTGGGAGTCAACAGTCTCCATCATTTCGCAGTCAAAGATTTGAGGTAGCTCAGAGGGTGCTAAAGTCTCATAGGCTGATTGAGGTTCTTGTGTAGCTGAGCCAGTTTGACCATCGGCCAGAAGCGTCTTGTCACTATGGTGGGCTTGGTTCATGGGGTACTGGCACTGTGTATCATACTTGTGCTCCGGCACTGGAGCACCTGACATTTCACAGGCCTGGTAAGAGTATGTTAGAGATTGCGGCTGTAGGTGGGAAGGAGGAGCGAGGTGGGCTTGATTCGACGGTGGATGGTTCTGTATTTGCTGGGTTTGGAGTTGAAGGTTGTGGTACTGACTGAGGTAAGGGTCGTATTGCATGTCGTCAGCGGTGGGCTCCATGACTGGGCTCAAAGGCTGCGACAGGCTGAACTGTCCGGTCTGCTGTTGTGCATCCTGATGAGATAGTGGCAGCTGTTGAGTTGACCGCGGGTATGTGTTTTCAGCGATTTGCATCTGGTTAAAGTATGCTTGCAGCGTGGACTGCTTCTGGAGCAAGAGGCGCTTCTGGTACAACCTGAACAAAACAAAAGAGTAAGCTCAAACAAAAACAATAGTTCATTTTTACACTACTGTAACATTTTATAGTTGTGGATCTTCAACAGGCGAAGGAGAGAACTTAGTAAATGGATCATTGACTGGTGGTGGCTGTTACAATAAACAGTTCATTTATGATATTCCATTTTGTCAACCTTAATATAAGTTCTTTTAATCTGGACATGAAAAACAACCATTCATAATTCATATAATGGTGCGAATTTCAAATGTGGCTAGACAGGGTGTTTAATCAATAGCGTTGAAACAAATTTTATACATCAAATAAAAGCATATCAGTTTTCCAATGTTGTTACAAGTACAACTAAATAAAATAAGTACTTCCAGACATGGCTTGTCTGAGAATTGTAAAATACATGCTTCCATAAGCATAAAAAAGCTTGATGAATACTATGTAATATTTACATCAGACAATGAACACTTGCAAATTTGATAGGATTTAGCACTAGGAGCGTTGTAATTTTTGTACAAGGTTTATTATTTGCTATAAAGTACAAATTTAATAAAACGAAATCTTACATAACAATAGTAAGAACTCATTATGGTAGATAGACTAACTACTGATTCTTCACCTTTTAAATCCCACTGGGGCCAGACTGGATCTGGAAATTATTCATGCAATAGCTTCCATGAGCTAGCAGGTTGTACCATTGGGCAGTTGCGTACCAAATATGGAAGTGACTATGTGAAGCCACATAAAGGGGTGCCATCCCTGCTCATTACAAGGTTCACAAGCAACGTCTGCAACCACAGAAGCGGAGTGACTGACAAATTATCAGACAGTGGGCTTAACCTAAATTGGGTCCTTATGACTAAACAGAAGTCTGCCTGCAAAACAAGGAAGAGGGAGCAGAGTAAAGAATCTGTGGTTAGAGTAGCCATTAAAAAGACCATTAAGAAGACATGTAACTTTTTCTTCTGATGGATACTTTTAACCACAGATGCCTCACCTTTTGAATTAATAGTAAGGTGGTAGCAGCATGGTGAAGATGGGGAGTGGACTTCACACCAGAAAGTCCTGCAGGACCAAAAGAGCAAAATGCCTCTCTCTGCAGACCTGAGGAAAAAGTTACTTACCTTCGGCAATGATATATCTGTAAGAGAGATATATAAGTTATAGATTCCTTACTTTGAATTACCCCCAGGCGTCAGACTGGATCTGGAGAATTTTTTCTCAGCAGTACCTCTGGACGTCGGTAGGTGGCGCCGGTCGACTCCACGTTCGTCGTCGGGGTTGTGATCGTTGGGATGATGTTGCGGTATCTACTAAGACGCCGTTCCTGAACGCTCATGTCAGTTCTTTTACACAACATTCCATGTCAGAAGAGCAGAGCCATGCAAGACACTGACCACTGGTGCACAGAATTAGGGCCCTGTAAGGGAGTCCCTCACTATAGAAGTCAGTTTGCAGAATGGGGAGGATGGGTGGGCGGTAAGGAATCTATAACTAATATATCTCTTACAGCTATATCGTTACAAAAGGTAAGTAACTTGTTCATCTGAAAGAGACTATTTGTTATAGATTCCTTACCTTAGAATAGATACCCCAACAATACCAACCCCGGAGGTGGGTCTGCAAACTAAGTTCACACCAGAAAGTCCTGGAGAACTGAACAGCCAAAGAAGCCATTGCTCCGGACTGGACTATCCGGGCAGTAATGTTTAGTGAACGTGTGTAGTGATGCCCAGTGGCTGCCTGGCAGATGTCACTGAGGAGGACTCCACGTCCCAAAGCAGTAGTGTCTACTGTCGCCCTGGTGGAATGGGTGCGCAGTTCAATCAGAAGCCAATTTTTCACCAAGGAATAACATATCTTAATGCACAGGACGACACATCAAGAGATTGTCCGTTTTTTGCACGGCCCAACCTTTCTTGGCACCCACATAGAGTTTATCGTCCACCCGGAATAGTTTTGTGCGATCCAGATAAAATGATAATGCACGTTTTGGATTCAGACAGTGGAGCCTTTCCTCCTCCTTGGAAGGATGCAGGGGAGGGAAGAAGGTGGGCAAAGTATGGTCTGTCCTAAGTGGCAAGAGGTAACCACTTTGGGTAGAAAAGAAGGCCCAATTCGAAGGACAACCTTGTCCAGATGGACTGCAAGGAAAGGAGGTTTAGAAGATAGTGCCTGAAGTTCACTCACCCTGTGAGCAGAGGTGATGGCAACCAGAAAAGCAGTTTTTACAGTAAAGAGTCTGAGAGGACAATTATGTAGTGGCTCGAAAGGAGCACACATAAGGTAAGTTAAGACAAGATTCAAGTCCCACTGGGGCATAACAAAAGGAATAGGAGCAAAGAGGTGAGTAATGTCCTTAAAAAACATAGGGGACTTGAAAAGAGAAGGCTGATCAGGAAGGCGAAGAAAGGCCAAAAGATAGCTTTTAAGGGTGCCCAGGGCAGAGCCCTGTTGGGCCAAAGAGAGTATGAAGAGGAGAACCTCAGAAAGAGGGGCAGAAAGGGGATCCTCAGCCTTTCCTGTGCACCATGCCACAAATTTGTTCCATGGACAGCTGTATAATGTTTTAGTAGAGGGATGCCTGGCTGCCAAGATGACATAGACTTCGGGAGGGACGTCAAAAGCTGTCAACTGTCGCCGCTCAATCTCCACGCAAGAAGGTGGAGGCTGTACAGGTTAGGGTGGAGGACCGTCCCCTGCTGCTACGACAGAAAATCTTCCCGAAGAGGCAGTCTAATCGGAGGATCGATGGCCATACTATTTCTATTTTTATTTCTATTTAGGGGGTTTTATAGAGCGCTTGGTGACGCACAGCGGCGTGTCCCCGCGCTAAGGAGCTAATACCTGCTGGAACTTACAAGTGCGGAAGGAACTACTGTGTAAATAAAGCAGTCTTCAGCTTGGCTCTAAAGATTGGTTCTGAAGGTTCTAATCGCAGGGCCATAGGTAGTTTGTTCCATCTTGATGCTGCGAGGAGCCTAAAAGATCTTCCACCCATCCGGGCTCTGGACACCTTAGGAATTGCCAGGAGTCCTGAGCCGGAAGATCTCAAGGATCGAGACGGCTCATAGGGTGTCAGCAATCCTAAATACTAAATAGCTCAGGATACCACACTTTATGTGCCCAGTCTAGAGCCACAAGAATGACTTGCGCCCGGTCGTGCTTGATCTTCAGCACTCTGGGCAGAAGTGGTATAGGTGGAAAGGCATATAGAAGACGGCAATTCCACTCGCGACGAAAAGCGTCGCTGACAGAGGGCCGCCTTGGAAAATCCAACAAGCAGAACTGCTGACATTGCGCATTCTCTTCGGTGGCGAACAGATCTAACCAAGGCTCTCGCCACTGCTTAATGAGACCTTGCACCACCTCTGACAGCAGTCCTAAGCTTGCGGAAGAAAACATCTTCTTCCTAAGATGGTCCAGCTTCTTGGCTTCCCTATTTTGAGGAGCTGTAGGAAAAGCGCTTCCTCTCGAGGATGAAGCTTGGACTACCAAGCTCTCAGGGGTAGGGTGTTGGGAAAGGAAAAGTGGGTCGGCTGGGAGGTGGTGTCTGGCAATCATCCTATCCACAGGAGCCCCTGTGCTGGGCTTGGACCAGGAGCCCAGAAGGACGTTAGTGAGGGCCTCATTCAAAGGCAGCAAGGTCTCCGAAGAGGCTGCTGCCGGCTGAAGTACCTCAGTCAGGAGGTTAGTCCTGACTGCCACCGTAGGAAGCTCAAGGCCCAAGGCCTCAGCCACCCTACGCAACACCAGTGTAGGAAACTCCCTCCTACGTAGCCACAGTAGGGGGAGAAAGCATGCCAAGGTATGGGAAGGTATCCAGACCACTGGCATCACCCAACTCCTCTATCTAGTGCAGCTCTTCAAGCTGGTCTGCCAGAGGGTCAACAGACCCCTCCCAGTCCTCCTCACCCTCCTCTGGCTGCCACTCAGGGCGATACTGAACACCAGGGAAGAATAGTGGTACAAAAGTACCCTCTGGCGCTGGTACCAGCGTCGGTCGACGCCGATCTGGGTCAGTGTCCAAGTCGAGCGGGAAGCTGGGGTCGACGACGGCCGGAGGCACAACCAGCATCGGAGGCGTCATCAGGGGAATCGGCTCCGGGTACGTACCGTGAGGTCGACCGGCGACGATCCGGATCCAGGCCTGGATCCTTGGGGGCCCTGCAGCACCGAGGCTGGAGCCGCTGGCATTGAAGGCCTAAAGCCCCCAGCCGAGTCCGTTGGGCCTGAAGGCGAGTCGGGCTGCCCTAAGATAGAGTGGGGGGCTTTGTAAAATGCTCGAAGCTGGGCAGGGGACGCTCCGGCTCCTGGAAAGGGAGGGAAGCGCAGAGCCGTCCCAACAGCCGGAGAGTGACAACCCTCCGTGCCCCATGTTGTGTCGACCGAGGAGAAGGTGAAGATGCTTCTTCGCCTTCTTCTTGTGCTTCGACTTACCCTATGACGAAGACTTCGATGATGAATGGTGGGGGTGGCTCAGCAACCGGTCCCATAACCCTCCCCTCAACTGGGACGGAGCCGACTGCCGGGCCTCCACAAGCTTTCGGGACCGCTTCCGCAAAAACTCAGGGTTCAGGGCCCGGCAGTCGGAGCACGACTTCGGCTTGTGGTTGCACTCCAGGAACCAAAGGCACATGAGGTGCGGATCTGTGACCGACATCAGCTTGTGACAGGAGTCCCAAGGCTTGAAACCGGGTCAACGAATTGACATCCCTTGTGCACCAGGAGCCGTAAGACTTCAAAAAGGTATGCCGACAAAAAGTCAAAAAAGTTTAGTCAAAAAATTACTAAGGGTACGGCTCTCTCCGGATCTGCGCTGGCTGGCGCGGAAAAGAAAGAAGTGACATCAGCGCACAGACGCAGCTTCTAAGTAGATACAGCAACGTCATCCCAGCAATCACGACGCCGATGACTAACGCGGAGTAGGCCGACACCACCTGCTGTCTTGCAGGGGTACTGCTGAGAAAAAATTCTCCAGATCCAGTCTGACGCCTGAGGGTAATTCTAAGGTAAGGAATCTATAACTAATAGTCTCTTTCAGATTTACTATTTTTAATTCCACAACCATGTAACTTGAAAATATATATATCGCCAAGGTACATAAAAGTGGATTTATATATAGTAAAACTTTGCTTACCTATAGAAACTTACCTTCGCGATATTTGCCCTCGTTATTCTCAACACAATATTCTGTCCCACAATATTTTTGTCTAAATACCAAGTGGCCACTCTAGGATGCCAAAGGTTTGACACTGAATGTTCTTAGCTGTAGTAAAAAGTTCTAGCCAAGGCATGTCCACTGGGCAAAGATGTCTCAAAGCACCTCTGGGTGCAGACGCTAATTCTGGCTTGGTGGTTGTCATGTAGGAGAAGGAAAGGAGGAGGACTGCTAAATCTGCTTGTGGCCACAGTCCTTGCCATGGCCTCTCTCAGCTATGAAAGGATTGGGTTGGCTGCTGGAGAGGCCAGAAGGACTGCCAATGCCCGAAGGCCAAGCCTGGGACTAGGCTTGGAACTTCTGTTATTGCTGGTGGAATTGGTGGCCAGGACATTGCAACCCCAGCAAACCGTGGCCTGGCTATTGTTAAAGCACTGCAGGGCTGTATCTGCTTTCTCTCGAAAGAGCCTGAAGCCATCCATTGGTTCCCATCCAGGATACCTGAACATTCCTGGAAAATCCGGTGGCAAGCATCCCGCATGGCATTGAATAACCCTCGTAGCCATGCTGTGGCCGACAGATTTGATCATCAATGTTCCTTCTATGAAAGAAAGGGCAATAAAGATCTCCCTGGCCATATTCCACAGTGCATGTCTGTAATGGCCCAAAAGACTCCCAGCATTCACAGCATTCAAAAACAATAGGGCAAATAGTAGAGGAGAAAACCCTCCTGCCAAGGACATCAATTCATTTAGTCTGTCGTAATTGGCCCGTTCGCATTAGCGATTAGCTGAACCTACACATTGTCCTCCTTAACTTAGCTATATATGAAAACGCCATTTTCTATGTTTCAGCGGCCATCTTAGACCATGAGCGGCCTCGTGGCCGACGTGCCCTTTAGTCCGTTGTCCGTTCCGCTGACCACTCCTTTTCTGCCCAGCAACAGGCTATTTTTAGTACTGGTCAAACCGCACATGCGCAGTTCCCACTGACCCGTAATCCTCCTGGAATGTGCATCAAACTGACCAGCGGAGTTGTGCCCCCTCCAATGAGCTGGCAGTATTCCAAAACATGACCATATATGTCCTTAAATGTGTCTTAAACTTGTGCCGCCTATCTTTTATTGCCCCAAAACTGTATATAAACGGGGTCACACCGGTGTTCGGTGTGATACCTCTAGCATTACCGAAGGGTGCTGTTTGAGTGTACCACCACCCCATGGGGTCTTAATAAACTTATTTGCCTTTTACAGCTTCCGTGCCAACAGTTCTTGAGTGTGAATGGGTTATCTTTGGAGCGTGTAGGCCTTGAGAACCCTGAATTACTTCAATTGGCGACCACGAAGGGACTCATCGGCGACTCGGATGCCCGAAGGAGAGGTCGTGACGAAGGCTTGGAAACTCGCCATGGACGCGCGCTGCCACGAGTGACCCGAGTCTTGGCTGCCACGGTGTTTTTTCCTTTCCTTCCGATCTGACCTTCCAGGTGGCGCCGGTCTCCGACTGAGTTTCCGAAGTGTCTGCATCGCCGAGAGAGTGCCGTTTGGCTGATTTGGCTTACAAGACCTTGGCAGTTGGAATCTGGACATTTGGGAATTTGGGTAAGCTTTGTGTTCGGTAAGGTAGTCTTCGGACGCTTACTGAAGTTCTGCGATTTGTGTTCGGTAAGGTAGTCTTCGGACGCTTACTGAAAATCTGTGCTTTGTGATCGGTAAGGTAGTCCTCGGACGCTTGCCAAAGTCCTATGATCTTTGATTTGAGTTAGCTAACATTGTGAATTTGTGATCTTTGAACTTATATGTGTAGTGCACTTCACATAGGCAGGCATGTAGAGATGTTTCTCTAACTTTGTTTTTTTCCTTTGAGCGGCACAATCGTGTGGAGAACTGTAAAGTGCCATTTTGTCTGGTGTCACGCTTTCGTGATACTTTTTGAACATGCCTGTTTTCAGCACACTCCGAGGAATGTGTTGTCTTGGTGAGGGTACCTCAATTAGGTTAGCGGAATCACAGCCGGCTCCCCCAGAGGGAACCCCAAATAGGGACATGTACATAAAATTCGGCCTTCCCCCTATTATGTACAGTAAATTATGGCATAAATACACCAAGGCCGATTCTGAATTGCAATGGCCTCTACACGGGTCGTATGATTTGAGTAAAATACAATTTGTAGAGCAATGTATGTTTCAACGCAGGTCTAGACAAAACATGTTTGATTGTGTGCGAATGTGGGAGAAAGCGGCGCGTGAGCGAATGAAGCGTGAGGTTGCCTTGGCGGACAAAGAGCAGCGCAAGGCTGCTCGGGATAAGGCTTTACAGCTTGAGGAAAAGGAGGCTCAGGAGAAGAAAGAAAGGGAGGAACGGGAACGTAATTTGCAAACGACTGGTCAGTTTCCTATTCGCCGACCACTTTATCCTGTCCTTAATAATGAAATTGATGATTTTTCTTTGTTAGATCGGTCACCGCCTCCGTACGTTTCGCCAACGGCTCCGGCTGCAGATTCCGAGGGTGATGGACAGGATTCGTTGAGCAAGAAGGGGGTATCGGCTCTCAGGTTTACTGCGGAGAGGTCCGCTCATTTACGTAGTTGGGCTCGTAAAGTGAATAAGCATTGTGTTACCCAGGAGCAGTTGTTAACAGAAAAGAAAGGGTGGTCGGATCTTGAATTAATGTATTTTCTGTCCAGTCTGGCGGATGAAGTTGTAAATGCATATCGTGATCTTTCTGATACGTTAGAGCCTAAAGTGTTGTCGGTGCATCGTGAGAATTTAGCTAAAGGTGATTTTGATCTTTCAGATGTTGACGACCTGTTCAAGCAATTGATCAAGCTGCGGGATGAGACAACCCAATTGCGGGAGGAACGGAAACGGAGGCAAAAGGAGTCCGAATCGGAGAATAATGGGCGGGCTAAGGAGTGTTCTCTCCGTGGTTCAGATAAGAGTTCTGCGTTGCATGTTATGCCTATGCGTGAAGCCGCGCCTTTGTATGTTCCACCAAAGGGGGAAGGTACGGATGATGATAAATTGTCAAAGGATGCGAAAGGGTATTTTGTGTATAATTGGGTATATACGCCATGGAATAGAGCAGATGTCATGGCATTGAAAAATTCGTTACCTGATCTTCGGAAGAATCCGGCGGCATTTTATGAGGGAGTAGAGGGGGCTATATCGTCTTGCGTGATGACTCTGGTGGATATAGACTTGTTTTTTGGGCTAATATTACCACCCGATATGTGGAGGCAGATTCGAAAGAATAATGATGAAACGGTACTGGGGGGGACGTGGAAGGAAATAAATGCCGCAGATTTAGACAGAGAACCAGCCTGTAAGCCTTGCCAGTTGATTCTAGATCTGCCGGCAGCTATCTTGAATAAATTAAAAACGCTTGTTCCCTCCAAAAAGATTGATTGGACTATGTTAACATCGTGCAAGCAGAAACCCGATGAAACGGTTTCAGATTTCTTTACACGGTTCGAGGAAGCTTTTCATGATTACAGTGGTCAATCTTTAACAGATGATACGGGTCGGCATTTGTTTGTAGATAAGTATGTAGCTAATCTCCTACCAGAGATTGCAAAGCGATTGAAGTTGAGTGAAAGTTCCTGGGCCACGGCGACCCCTGCGTCTTTATTGACTATGGCTCAGTATTATGAGCGGCAGGAAGTGGAGGCTAAAGAAAGTGTAGAGAAAAAGGCGAAGGAATTGAAAACGAAGGTGATGTTGGCGCAGGTTCGGGGAACACAGGGTAGAGGGAATGAGAGAGGTAGACGGGGTGGAGGAAACGCGTCGTATGGTCGTACGGACATTGCGGAGGATCAGTGTGCTTATTGTAAGGAGTTTGGGCATTGGGCCGAAGATTGTCCGGTACTTCGTGAACAGCGTAGTCAGCGTGGTCGAGGAAGTGGAAGGTCGAGAGGAGGTTATACTGGAGCGAGGGGTAGCGGAGGTGATCGTAGACAGGTTGAGGAGAGGGGCTGTGGCCAGGACGAACGAAATACGTTTGATAGACGGAATCAATATCAGATTTTGGAAGGAGCGAATGTGGAACACCAGGACTATGTGCATGCATAGGATTGCGTAGGATGGGGTAAGGAATCAGTTGAAGTGCCGGTAGATCAGCAAGGTCCATATGTAACAGCGGGTATTTTGGGTTCTACTGATCAATTTCTAGTCGACACAGGAGCTACTCGTAGCGCTCTGTCGAAAAACTTGGTTCCGAGGGCTCCCCTGTCTGGCGAAATGATTACGTGTGTAGGGTTTGATGGCACACCCTCCCCCAGCCCATTGTCCAAGCCCCTTGCACTATGCATTGACAAATATTTCAGTTTTGGCCAATTTTTGTTATCACCCCATACCCCAGACAATATCCTGGGTATTGATTTACTTAAATATTTTCGAGCGACAATACGGTGCGCTCCAGAGGGAGTGCGGGTTATTCTGAATGACAATTACCCTGACCCCGATGATTGCCCTGACCCTGACAGATTTTATGCCATTTTAGACATTCCTGCTTTGGCCTCTCTGCCGCACACGTTGTGGGCGACCTCAGATACGGATGTGGGAGAGATGCGTATTCCACCGATACATATTACTGTTAAGGAGGGGGCCCCTCTACCACGAGTGCCACAGTATAAGATTTCGAAAGAGGGTGAAATTGCATTGACACATATCGTTCAGGATTTGATTTCTGCAGGGGTGGTGGAGGAGGTCCCTTATAATATTTGTAACAGCCCTATTCTACCGATTCTTAAGAGAGACACTGATGGCAAGATCTATCGATTTATTATCGATTTGCGAGAGATCAACAAAATTGTCATTCCCCAATATCCGGTGGTGTCTGATATTACGACCTTGCTCACCTTAGTTCCACCGACAGCCACCACTTTTAGTGTTATTGATTTAAAGAATGCGTTCTTTTCCATTCCTGTTCATCCTGATAGCAGATATCTGTTTGGTTTTACGCTCAATAATAAATCGTATAGATTTTGCCGTGTTCCCCAAGGAAATACTGAAAGTCCTAGCATCTATAGCCAGGCTTTGAAAAGGCAGCTAGATTCGTTTAAATTGCAGTCCGGGGTAGCGCTCATCCAGTATGTGGATGACCTTCTGCTTGCCGCTGATTCCTATGCACAATGTGAACAGAGTACACTTGCATTGCTTTCTTTTCTGGCGCAGAACAATCACAAGGTTTCGAAGAAGAAGCTCCAATATTGTAGACCCCAGGTGACGTACCTCGGTCATCTGTTGTCTAAGGAGGGGCGTGCATTAACATCTGATCGAATTCAAGCAATCTTAGATACACCAGTCCCCCGCACGCAGAGAGATGTACGTGCCTTTATAGGGTTGACGTCCTTTTGTAGGCAATGGATCATGGGTTTTTCACATATCATAAAACCTTTGTTAGCATTACTGTCCAAAGCCACACCAATGCCTCTTGAGTGGACAGATGAATGTCAGAAAGCTTTTGAGCAGTTGAGGCAGGCCCTTTGTTCCGCACCCGTGTTAGGTACACCAGACTATACGAAACTTTTCACATTGTACGTGCATGAGAATGATGGGTGTGCGTTGTCAGTGTTAGTGCAATTACACGGAGATAAGCAGAGACCATGTGCATACTTCTCTGCAATTTTGGATCCTGTAGCACGAGGGTTGCCAGGGTGTTTTCGAGCGGTAGCAGCAACAGCGGTAGCCATACGACAGAGTGAGGGCATAGTGTTATCACACAAATTGTTGGTGCTAGTCCCTCACGCAGTAGATGCCCTGTTAAATCAAACAAAGACCCAATACCTTACGAGTGCACGACTTACAGGATACGAGCTGACACTCTTGGCGCCACACATTACATTGAAAAGATGCGCTACTTTGAACCCTGCCACTTTATTGCCCTATCCGGCCGAGGAGGGTCAGGAAGAAAAACATCATGATTGTGTTTTCCTGACCGAGGAACAGACAAAGGGTCGTGTTGACTTACAGGATGTGCCACTTCCAGATGTGGACGGGGAACTGTGGGTTGATGGATCGTGCCTAAGGCTACCAGATGGCACGACTTCCGCAGCATATGCGATCACGACACTTAAGACAGTGGTAGAAACAGCTAGGATACCACAAAAATCAGCTCAGGCAGCAGAGCTGATAGCTTTAACAAGAGCCTGTGAATTGAGTGCCGGATTATGTGTGAACATATACACGGACAGCCGGTATGCTTTTGGAGTGGCCCACGATTTCGGGCTTCTTTGGAGAGAGCGTGGGTTTCTGACATCGCACGGAGAGCACATTATGCACGGAGAGCTAGTGCGTGATCTCCTAAATGCGTTGCTTGGCCCTAAGAAAGTAGCGATAGTAAAGTGCAGCGCCCATAAAAAGATTACGGATAGAGTGGGTCAAGGAAATGCCTTTGCAGACAGTATAGCAAGGCAAACGGCTATGTCCCGAACTAGCTCCCCCATGTACGTGGTACAATCACAGGCTGAGTGATGCTAGAGCAGAGATACGGGATATCCAAAAATCAGCCACAGAATCTGAACTTGCGGCTTGGGCAGCAGATGGGGTACTAGATGATGAGGGTTGTTGGAGAAGCAAAGACATGGAGAAGTGGAAATTGCCTGCGGCTTACTTGCAGGCGATGGTCCAGATGACACATGGACTGGCTCATGTCGGAGCTCTTGCAATAACTCGGCTTTTAACACGAGTTTGGGAACATCCTGAGATTGCTAATACGGCAACGAGAGTAGTGCAGACCTGCCTGGTGTGTTTGCAACACAATCCTGGAAAGGGGACCCATACTCCGAAAGGAGGCTTCGTTCCACCTTCAGCACCATTTGAAGTGCTTCAAATGGACTACATCCAGCTTGAGCGATGCAACAACCTGAAGTACGTCTTAGTAGTGGTGTGTGCTTTTAGCAAATGGGTTGAGGCCTACCCCACGAAAGACAATACAGCTTTGACAACAGCTAAGGTGTTGCTTAAGGAATTCTTCCCTCGCTTTGGAGTTTGCAAATTTTTGTGGAGCGATAATGGGCCCCATTTCGTTGGAAAGATTGTGGAATATGTACTGAAGGGGTTAGGGATTCAGCAAAAGTTCCACGCTGTATTCCACCCTCAGTCAGCAGGTTTGGTCGAGCGGTACAATGCCACGTTGAAGCTTAAGCTGGCCAAAATTGTGGCGTCTACATCATTGAAGTGGCCAGATGCGTTGCCGCTAGCACTACTATCTCTTAGATCAGTACCCCACTCACGAACCGGCCTTACGCCCTATGAGGTGGTGTTTGGCCGCCCTATGAATATTTGGGGGGTGCCCAAGCCGCGATTAATACATGATGTGCCTTGTGTTATGATGAATGATTATTTGGCACGATTAACAAATGATTTGCTCTCTATTCATCAACAGGTTCGAGAAGCGCTCCCTGACAACTCTACTGGAGAAGGCCATGATCTTCGTCCTGGTGATCATGTGATGGTCCGCTCGTTTGAGAGAGCAAGCAGTTTGGAGCCCAGGTGGAAGGGTCCTGAGCAGGTCCTCCTGGCGACCCGCACCGCAGTACGAGTGACAAACAGGAAGCGGTGGGTGCATTCGACACATTGTCGCCGTGTCTCTCCGGATCTGGTGACTCCTGCTGTGTTGACTGATTACAAGGAGATTTTGGAGAAAGAAAAGAGCCCAGCTGTGACGTCGGCCGAAGTGGAGGGAGCCTTCCCGGACCAAACTACGACTGGGAAAGAGCGCTACAACTTACGCCCACGATAAGAAGATTTTTGTGTCCTTTTTAAATGACTGGTTGGTTACCGCTCCAGGTTTGTGAAACGGAAACCGGGAATTCCAAGGGGGGGGGATCAGTTCTGCCAGAGTAGCGACACCCGTCTTGGCCCGGAGAAGAAAACAACGGCTACCTCGGAGTTCAGCACCGCATTTTTCTTTTTTGTTAGGTATACACGTACGTGTATCTGGGACAATTTGTGAACAATTTATGCCACTTGTGACTTTGCACTAACTTTCTTGAACTATGGCATTAACGGCATCTCGTGATAAGAAAATATTGGGTGCCTTTCTCTTTGTCTTGACTATTGTGGTGATAGCTGTTATAGCCTGGGTAGTCGAACTTGTGGTGCCTGTACGTGAACATTTGCTGCCGACTACCCCGGCACCGTCTGAACATTTTCATTTTACATTGCCATTCCATGAAGAGCGCCATCGCCAAACATATTTGAATAACAGCTTCATTCAGATTCTTCACCACACGCATAATATGACCAATACTTCTAATTGTTGGGTGTGTGGAATGTTGCCTGGGCACCAGAAAAGAGGGGGCACCCCACTTATTCCACTCCCGTTTTCACACAATGGGTCATGCAATGCCTGGTACACCCTCCTTTTTACTCTGAGGTGGCCAACTAAAGGGGGGGTGCTTTTTCGCTTGAATAAAATATGTTTCCATGATAAGGATGGGTTTCCCCGGGCTGAGGGCACACGTTTCGAATGGGAAGAGTACAGGCCTGACAATGTATCTGCCCCACGTGTATACAGCAATCAACGAAATGTGAATGTATCTAGTGCTCATGTCATAAATGTTAATGCTACCAAAGCCGATTTATGTATTAGAAACAAGGGCACGATTGCAGTGGGGAAGAGTGAATGTAGCATTACTCTCACGTTTGATGGCCCGAATGGCATTTCATTTGTTGCATCTCGAAACACATACTTTATCTGTGGAACGAAGGGGTACCATCAGCTCCCAGTGGGGTGGTTGGGCACGTGCTATGTATCGTTTGTGCTACCTCCTGTATTCATTGCCCCTCCAATGTACCACAACGATTACACGTTATATCACGATTTCGTTTTGAACAGGGTTAAACGAACTGTTGCCCTAGAGGACATTGATCAAACGGACACTGCATTACAACAATATGTGGATTTTAATCTGGGACTATTCTCCTTTGTGGGGGCTGCATTGAACAGCCGGAAAATCAGACGACTGACACGTGTTGTCGAGGCTGTTGCGAATGACACTGCCGTTGCCCTGGGGAATATTACTGAGGAACTACAGATTTCCAGAATTGTCACCCTCCAAAACAGGATGGTGTTGGACGTTGTTTTGGCTGATCGCGGGGGGGCATGTAGAATTATTGGAAGTAGCTGTTGCGTATACGTCCCGGACAATTCCCCATCCGTGTATGATGCTATTTCCAAGCTGCATAAGATAGCTGCTGAGATACACCCGGAAAATGGGACTTGGACACTTTCAGGATGGTTTTGGTCCATGATTGCAATTTGGGGATGGAAACTGTTGACAATTCTCTGTATACTTGTGGGAGCAATGTTTTTTATATGCTTATGTATTCAATGTGGCCCCGCCTTATGTTCAATGTGTTTATCAGCTTGCTTACCATCGAGGCAAGCTCTTGCCCACGACAAAATGATGCTACACAAAGAGGTGACACAAATTATGTTAATTGACATCGAGGACGAACATCCTGACTATGTTCATTATGAGGTAGATTCAGCTAAACGCTAAAAGGGTCGTCTGTCGTAATTGGCCCGTTCGCATTAGCGATTAGCTGAACCTACACATTGTCCTCCTTAACTTAGCTATATATGAAAACGCCATTTTCTATGTTTCAGCGGCCATCTTAGACCATGAGCGGCCTCGTGGCCGACGTGCCCTTTAGTCCGTTGTCCGTTCCGCTGACCACTCCTTTTCTGCCCAGCAACAGGCTATTTTTAGTACTGGTCAAACCGCACATGCGCAGTTCCCACTGACCCGTAATCCTCCTGGAATGTGCATCAAACTGACCAGCGGAGTTGTGCCCCCTCCAATGAGCTGGCAGTATTCCAAAACATGACCATATATGTCCTTAAATGTGTCTTAAACTTGTGCCGCCTATCTTTTATTGCCCCAAAACTGTATATAAACGGGGTCACACCGGTGTTCGGTGTGATACCTCTAGCATTACCGAAGGGTGCTGTTTGAGTGTACCACCACCCCATGGGGTCTTAATAAACTTGTTATTTGCCTTTTACAGCTTCCGTGCCAACAGTTCTTGAGTGTGAATGGGTTATCTTTGGAGCGTGTAGGCCTTGAGAACCCTGAATTACTTCAAGGAGTGGTTGAAAAGGCATTTGGGTTCACGTTAATTGCGGACACCTTTAAAACCAGTCTGTTTGGTGTCGGAAGCTGCATCGAGAAGGCCGGATGCCAAGAAACTGGCCAATGGTGTTGAGTTATTGGACAGCTCACTTGTGGTGCTGGGCATGGCTTGGCAGAGGCCACCACGACAGCCTTAGTCAGAGCCTCAGTGAAAAGCAGCAAAGGTTCAGATGTGGAAGAGTCTGTTGCAAAAAGTTCAGGGAGGTTATCCTCACTCCTTGTGCTTTGCTAAACCTGGGGCATCCAAAATCGACCCAACTTTGCTTTTAAAATACTGAGAGTCAAACTTTAATGGGGAGCATCAAAAGACATCAGCTCCAGTATTTGAACAATCACCCTATTGATATTTGCATTATATACCCTGTATAGTCTATCATGTGGTTATGATCATGAGGGTACTGCTTTCTTTGAATCACGTCTAAAGCGCTCGATATTTCCTTATATGTGCATACAGCCATTATATTATACATCCAACCCCTAAGCTGATCAGCTGTCCTTGCTGTTTGACCAGTGCTACTGTATCAAAATTACCCAATGTAGTCCTTTCTCATATGCAAACAATGTTTATTTGTACAGATTCACATCCTTAGATTGCATGAAAAAAGACTCCTCTATATGCATGACATTTTTACCTTGAATTAAAATTTCCAATTGTGGGCACTCTTTTTTCTTTCAAATTAAGGTCTCCTTAATTCCCATCTTCTGCATGCCCCTGTCCCCCTGAGCACAGCCTACTCTAAGCGACGGGCATATTTTCCTTAATCTCTATTACTGTATGTCTGCAAATTGCTCACACCTCATTTCACGGAGCACAGTCTATCTTTCTTTGAATGTGATACAACTGGAACCTAAAAATACCTTATCTCCTCTTGTTCATCTATTAATCCCACCAACCAGCAGCATGAACTCACATCCCTCCAGCCCCCAACTAAGGATCACACCTAACTCATATTAATTTAATCTACAACAAAGAAACTGAAGTAAATGCTTGCAAGAGCTTCCTGCAGCAAACAAGACTAATCGCAACAACCAACAATAACCAATGCCTAACGTAATCCCTAACAGTGTCCCCTTACTTAACGCACGTAAGTATAAACTTTCAACAGTCTTCTTACCTGTGCTCCTGTAACTGCTGCTCTAGGCTTCTGGGCACTTCTTTACAGTACAACTGGCAACTGTTCTGGGCATTTGCAAGCAAGCTGACTTTCTGCAACAGTCACAAAAATACAAGGGATGACAGACGGCATCAAACTATGAAGGCAAATGCTTTTGACATCTCTAGCAGCCTAAGTGTCTGCACACCACCAGGGCTGTGAAACGTGCGTCGCAAATGTGCTGGAATGAACAGAGACGAGGTTATGTGGTTACCACTATCACAGTGTGTGTCCTTTTTAAAGAATGTCTTACTACTTTTGGAAAGTGTTTCTTTCAGAATACACATGGGTTTGATAATGAGTACATGGCGGAACTGAGTAGAACTAAGAAGGAGTATTCCCTGGGAGTAAGTGGGTCTCCTCCTGCGACATATGGGATGTGAGAGGTTTGCCCTAGTGCACCTGATGGACTTATTAAGTGTCTTCAGTGTGCACTGTGGGATGGAGTGGGTTTGTTCTGAGTGAACCGTGGAAGTGTGTGCCAGTGTACACCGGGGGAAGCAGCCTGTGTATCCCTGATTATACTGTGACAGTATGTGAGTGGGTCTGATCTGGTGTACTCTATAGGAGTTAGTAGGTTTGTTCCAGAGTTCCAGTGGATGCCCAATCACACACTGGACGTAGTTGGCATAGTCCCCAAGTAGACTGAGGGAGTGAGTAGATGTTTTTTCTGAGGACACTGTAGGAATGAGTGTTTCTCAGTGTACACATAGGATGCGAGTCTTTGATAATGCTGTGGGAATAGGTTGAAGCGCTTGTTTCTAATTACACAGTCACGCGGTGGAATGGCCCCCCGATTAGACCATGGGAGGTGACAAGTCTGTCCATTGTTACACTATGGAAGTAGTCCCTGTTTCCACTCTAGGAGTGAGGTGTCGCTTTTCAGTCTTGTCTTGGCTATGCCCAGTTTCCATTTAAGGGTGCATTTGTCATTGCTGAGGAAACATCCTTTCAAAACTGGTAAGACTGCTTAAATGAACAACAAATGTATGAATCACCAGAGGACTCACTCCGCCTTTAAATCATTCAGCACTTGGTGAATATCTACCATTATTTTGATCTAGTTATGGCTTGCCCACATCATACCAGACTATGTGGTTCTATGCCAAACCTTTGGTTTTCTTGTGATCCATCGGTCAAAACACTTACATTTATACACAGGCTAACACCAGTATGAAAAGTGATTTAAAAATTTAATGAAAAGTTTGCTTATCCCAAAATTTCAGAGACTTTTGTTTCTTAGAGAACCTCCCACTAACCCAGAGGGACATTACTGCTCTGTACTTGATTCACATGTTTCAGGTCAACATACCTGCAATCTGTGCTGCAAATAATGTGTTTCCAGGCTTTGACGCCTGGACAGCAATTCAGGATGAACTCCGTTGGGGAAGGCGGTCACATTCTTCATCTGTTGAGCAAAATCATCCTACAAACAGAAGAACCAAAATAAAGGGTGCGCAATAAGGTTCGTAACTGGTGTGAAACTCAAACTTTGCGAGGGAGGTTTATTTTAACTTTGTATTTTAATTGTTCTCTGGAACCTGGTCTATGGTCAGATAATAGTCTATTCAAATCTAGTCAAGCTAAAGAAGAGCCCAGTTATTGACAACCCTTTATGTCTACAATAATGAATTACTACATAGCCCTTGTTGGCGATATTTTCATTTTGCAACACACCATTCTTGCATGTCTTTGGAGGCTCTCCTCCCCCCCGGCCCCCCACCCCCCAAGACCTTGCTAGGTAACAGTAGATGGGTTTGGACACCACACGTAGGCTTGGCATAAGTTATTTAGGGAGGGGTGTTGATTTTGTGTTTTAATAAGTCACAAACTGAACCACTTAAAATGGAATTTTTAATTATGCTTGTGATGACTTCTACAAGGGTTGGGACAACTTTCCTCGTGGATTGCGCTGGATTAGACTTCACAGGAAGCTATGGGGACTTCATTTTTTGGGCCAGCAGTGCAATTTTTTCTTCCGACGAAAGATGAAAGGAGCAAAAATACGGTTGAGGGGGATGGATGACAAAACGAGTACATTGTGTTGCTTGGAGTAAACCAGAGTTATTTGAGATCCTAGCCTTAGCCATTTTCACAGTGTTGTTGTAAAGTATTGGGAGAGTTGTTCAGCATTGCAGGAATTAACTTTCCTTGATGAATGCTAGAGGTCGCTTTTGGCTTATTGATCTATGCTATAAATAAGGAAGTACTTAAGTCTAGTTCACAATGCAAACATAAAACCTTTATCCAGATTCCTTTAATGAGTTACATAGTGCATGGAGAAAAATGTAGCGGTCCCATCCTTGTGATTATAAAGTACCAGGAAAGGAATCATTTTGTGAGTCGCCATCTGTCAGACGCCTATCCGCAACGTCCCTAGCTGTAAGGTGATGCGTCTTCCTCTGCAAGCGTGGGTAGCTGTATTTCACCAAATCTAAAGTGAGGCAAAATGCACTCATCGACTATCCTTCAAAAAAGGATTTTGTAAACAGCAGCAAAAACAAAAGGTGATGGAGATGAAGAAAAACTCTCTATGACCGTGAGAGGAAAAATATTAGTCTATTTTGCATCTGTTTTTTTAGATTGCAGCTGGAATTCATAAGAAGATCCTTATACTGTCAATTCCAGGTCTACTACGCTGCCTACAAAACAACCAACCAGAAATATTTTCAAAGAGAACCCTTCAACAGCTGAAAAGCTGGGTCTACATTCGACTAAATCATGTACCTGGGGCAGTGACCAGCATTCATTTAAAGAAGAAAGAAAAACCTCTTTAACGAGAGACCATAATGCACCAAAAATATTTTTTCCTCAAAAATTGATGAAAGAAATAGGGATTTTACAAAATAAGTGAGACATTGTTAAAGAGATTATTATATTCTTTCCACCATTTCAGTTCTGGACTAAATATTTGGATTCCCCCAGTGTGTAATGCAATGTACCTGAGGGTGGTCATTAATAAGGTCTTGAAGATGGGGCGATGTAGATGCCAGGTTGGGATCTTCATCAGAGCCGATGTGCTCGTACATCATTTGGACCTTGTTGAGCTCCAGAATGCCTTTGGTTCTTGCCAGATTCTGAAGGTGCTGACGAAATGCCACAATTCCTAATCAAGATCCAAAGATTGTAGATTGTAAATGTTAACAATTGCACTTTAGCAAGTTCAAAGCAGTGGAGGTTAAACAATAAGTCTACGTCCCTTGCTTTAACAAACATGTAATTTGCTGACCTTGCAAAAAGTGCATTAATCCCACAAACGACCTAACACACAACATATCACCCTTTCCCTCCTTGGATGACAGTATAATTGTGAAAAATAGAACGTCATCAACCAGCACTGCTGCAATAAGCATCCATCTGCATCTCCCCCTAAACAAACATAGAACTGATTTCCTCATTGGTCCTCGACAATAGCTGGATCCACCAAAAATCATGCTCTCTTTACGACTGTTAATTACACCTTGGAATTAAGGTCTGCCTTTGCTCCAGCAAAACTATACATCTATGCACAAGAGGCCTTCAGGAATTATTTTACCAAGCACTGTCCCCAATCCTTGGTAGACTTAAGTTCTTGTTTATCTGTTAATATTACTGGGATGAACTTCTTAAGGTAGCTTCGACTACTCTAGCACCAAACTTTGTCTCTTGACTTCTCGTTCACAGACCACACCTCCACTTGAGGTCTGCTCTCTTCTACTGCACCCACAACAATCTGGTGATAAGGCTGCTGTTTTTCAGTCCTTCAGCCTAGCCCTGTATTTAATCAGCAATAGAGGAAAGAGGTTAGTGAAGCAGCATATCCCTCTAACAGACTCTCCATAGCGATGAAGACTGGCCTCAATGCCTTAAGAAGATCTGTCTCCTTTTTTGACTCTCCATGTTATGGTCTCTTACAGTTTGCCTTTGGCCAACTGACAGCCTTCCCTGTATATCTTTGCTTTTATACGTAAATGTTCAGTTCACCTGCAATGGGTTGTTTGCATCGGTGTTGAGGTTTCAACTAAAGCAACTGAATCTCTGCACTTCTTGACTTCTTGATGCATTAACTCTGATTGAAATATTGCTTTCATTTATCCTTTAGTCATACATGTAAATATGACGTGATACTGTGTCACACAATCACCTGAATCAAACAGCGTTCATGCAGCTGAGAGAAAGAAAGTATCATAAGAGGCTCATACGCAGAGATGAGGCAAGGGCGGCATGATAGT
Organism: Lissotriton vulgaris; assembly: GCF_964263255.1. Taxonomy (NCBI): domain Eukaryota; kingdom Metazoa; phylum Chordata; class Amphibia; order Caudata; family Salamandridae; genus Lissotriton; species Lissotriton vulgaris. The sequence continues at coordinate 1,412,203,819 of NC_141687.1, forward strand.
ACAATTGATACAAGGAGATTTGACTTAAGTGCACATTACATTGACTACCTCTCTTGCCACTGATTTACCAGTAATCTGGATCTATCTGTCAGATCTGCAGCATGTATAGGTCTTTGGGAAAGGAACATCGGCTCTATACATAAAAGACAGGACACTTAAATGAGTTGCACACACCACCACTTGCCACGTTTCACCTCAGCAGGTGACGGTATACAGTGCAGTTGTTAGTAATAGTATTTGAGTTTCCGTCTCCTGGCTCCTCCACATCTCATTGATCAGCACTGATCAATGCAACAAACACCAGACACAGATATATTTGCCACTCCGATCGATATCATCAGGAAACCATCCCCCAGATTCATCAAGAACACATTTTGCGATTCCTTAATAGCGAAAAATACCGATTCGCTATTAAGGAATAGCAAAATGCTATTCATCAAGAAATCACTTCAAAAATAGCGATTTCTAATAATTCCTTAATTGCAACTCGCAAATTGCGAGTCGCAATTCAGGAATATCTCCCCATTCATTCCTATGGGCCTTGAGGCCCATAGGAATGAATGGGAAGACATTCTCAATTTGCTAATCACAATTAGCGATTCGCAAATTGAGATTGCGATTTCAAGGGTGCAGGGGTGTCCAAAGGACACCCTGTTGCACTCCTGAAATTGATGTGTGCACATATGTTGCGCACACACATGCCCCCGCAATTTTTAAATGGTTCATGAATTGCATTTAAGGAATCTCAAATTGAGATTCCTTAAATGCAATTAATCGCAATTTAGCGATTTCTAGATTTGCGATTGTTGCATTTGGGATGATGAATCCCAAATGCAAAAATAGCGCTCGTTAAGGGCCAGATTTTCAGAATCTGGCTCTTTGCGAGCCGATTTCGGCTTGATGAATCTACCTACATGTTTCCAGTCCCGGCTTTTCTATTCTCAGTCACTATGAACAGGAAACGTCGATCCAAATGGTTTATAGGAAGCACACCAAGACAGCTACCATAGTGCATGGAATTAAAGTACAACTGGACATATGGGGTCTGTTTAAAAGGAGCTTAGGTTTCCTAAATAAGGGCATGGCTTGATTGGACATTAGTTTACCATTCTTAACAGGTTGTAGTGTGCAGAGGTCAAAAGAAATCGTCTAACTAAATACGTATTTAAACAGAAAGGATACTAAAATGGGTACACATGAGTTGCACACGATACCACTATCTATTTCCATCCCGGCACGCGACCATATTGAATGCAGTATTTAGATTCAGATTCAAATGTATAGAGCCTTTAAAAATTTAGCATTTGCTACTCTAGTTGCCAGAAGCGGATTATTATAACACTAGCAGTGACCACGAGGACTACATGAGGACTAGAGAAAAAATGTTGTTTATAAACTATCTTTCGGGTGGAGTGACTGGATCCAGCAAACTTAACATACCTAGACTACAAAAATGCAATTTATAATGGATCCTCCGAAAATGTTAATTACAAAGTGTATAAACTCAGGAGGCCAGTATGTGCCCTTGTATTAAAAAAGAAGCACATACAAAGTACACCCTCAAATGCTCAATCAGCACCCTGTGGCGTATAAGTTGCAGTGTTTAAGAAGTTGGATTCTGCCAATTTCATAGAGATATTTTTTTTAACTTCGACAACTTTATGCAATTGCTGACATTGAAAAAAATATCCAATGTCAAAAGTCATGGTCAAAATGTTTTGAAGGATGGAAAAACAGCAAGATCCACTTCTTTTACGATCAATAAATATATTTGAATTGAAAAATGTTGCATCCAATATTTTTTATGCCCTAAACTTCATCCACAGTACATCTTCGAGAAATTATAATTTTGTACACCCTTCCTAGAGGAGAAATTTCGAAATAACTAGTACCAGGCCTTCCAAAGAGTCCTGGGTTACTTGGAGAAAATGGCCCTCTGCCACTTTACAAGAGAACATAAGTCTAGGTATATTTTGATGAACAGCCAATCACAGTTCACGCTGACCAAACGTGCTGGGCTGGTGTAAGACTGCCATCCTAACTTCTCACTAAAGTGCTCCAACATCCGATTGGATAATGCCGGCGCTATAAAAACAAAAATGAACTAAATACGTTTAGAAGGATTTAAGTATGCTTCCAGATATTCCAACCAAGATCTTCAACAAAGCCCCTCAAGCCCTATCCCCATCCATTAGGCTGAATACTAACACCTTTTCTACTTGTGAGCACTAGTGTCAAAATCTCACAATCAAGCATTTGTCGACAAGTTTGTACTGTGATTTGGCTATAAAATATTATACTTTCTAAACCATTAAAAATATTCACCTGAAGGTAAACTAAAAGTATTGGCACCCAAAAATAAACTATAACACATTGAAGTATCTACTTAAAAAAAACACCTGAAATTTCATACAAAAACATCGATAGATTAGCTTTATTCAGTAATATGAAACAGTTCGCGTATAAGTGTGCTAGTCATACATTTTTTGCTTCTTGCCTATAACCACACCTCTACATTCTAGAATCATACAGATGTGAGAGAAAGCCATGACCTAGAACGAAAAAAGTATTTTCAAGCATTCTAGAATTATTCTGATAGTCAAGAAAATGCTTTTGTATGTGTTCTAGGATGAACTGAAAGGGTGAGAAGACACTCTAGTGCGCAGTTTACAACACTGACCAGACTTATATATTGTAGAGTGATCGAATATATCAGAGACAGTTAGGTGCATATGCTAGACTGATCTAGTAGTGTGAGAAACTGCTTCCCCATTTTAGGAAACTAGAAGAAAAATTAATTTCTTGCAGATATTCTGGAATTATCTGAATGTTGAAAATATGCTTCAGTTCATATTCTATACTGATCTAAAACCTTGGAAACTGCTACTGTGCGCATTCTAGAGCAGGGAAAGAACATTTCATGCATTTTTTAATGTTAAGATGATTTTATATGCTTTCTACATTGAATCTTATCTCTTACCTTGTGTTAAAGAAGTATCTGATGCTCTTCTCCCCTCTCGGAAGCTAACCGGAGATCTGTTGTGTGCTTCACGTTTTTGAGATGTTAACACCTGCATTGCAGCAGGGTTGACGGGTCGCATACCCAGGAAGGGCGGAGTCATGCGGGCCACTGGCTGGTTCACAAGCACCACCTCCTTCATTGCCGGAACCTCTTCGAGGAAGTTGAGGTCATTTTGTATGGAGCCCATATCATACTCTGAGTCCACGCTTCCCAATGATGGGTTGTTGGCTATGCCCAAGTGTTTTCCTTGTGAAGTAAAAGGGAAAGGATTTTGTTAAGACTGCTGTAATTTATGGAAGTAAATTAACCCGCTGATTTAAACAAAAAAATATAGTACTGTGTGCAATAATTTCATATAACGAGTTGCGTTTTTTTAAATCTGTGAGATCGCCAAATTTTGTTTGAGGGGATTTAAAGGGCATTGCTTCATGGTATGATTTTTTTTTTTACTAAAGGGGCTGCAGACCTCTAGTATCACCAAAAAAGTAAGGGAAACTAGGCAAGGAGACAAATGATATTTTAAGGCAGTCTTTTCACCAACAACGTGCCTGAAGCCCACTCTTCAATCTCAATTTTTGGGGTTAATGAAAACAGCAACCAGCATCTTATCGGTCATTTCAGTAAAGTTAATTTAAAGGCTGCTGCTTCTGGAATTCCCAGCATAGTTGGAAAAAAAAGTTTGCAGAAACCTTTACTTAATGTTTCAAACAAATGTGTGGCACATGAAATCCCACCTGCAGCCAAAGGTACAAAGAAGTGAAAAAGAGCGTGGACTGAGCTAGATACAGCGCTAGAGGAATGAGGAGGCATGAATTGGAACAATATGCAGACTGGAAAAGCCTGTGGGGCCCTGCTCACTGTCCAACATACCAGATCTGGACATTAATCAGAACTATTAGTGTGACTATGTACAACTGGAGTGCTTTACCAAATGATACATTCTGAGTGAAATCAGCACCAAACTACAATTTCGCCATAGTTGGGCCTGAAGACTCAGCTGACGCACCATTATTACGGTAAACCAGGATGCTGAATGCAGATCGGACATTAATTTTCACACATCTGCACTCCTTGTGCAACCTCAAGATTTATCATTTTTCTCTGGTTTAGCGCCTAATGAGATATGGGCCTATGAATCCCCCTGTTGGGAAAAGTTAATTACTCTGCTGGCCTGCTGGAGGATCAAAGGCTGCACAATAGGATAATTAGCCATCAGTTAGGCTTGCTCCTGGGAAGGGAGAGGGTGGGGACAAACCCGCCTGCACTAATAACTTCTCACACTGCAGTTGGCCTGGGAAGACTCAACCCCTCAGAAGGAATGTCCGGTAGCCAAGACTATTTAAGCCAGCCACTGAAGGGGCTGCCCTTTGAAGCATTGGAGGGAAAGGACCGGGCAGCTGTAGCAATTAGGGGCAGGGCTTAGGCTCTCAGGGAAGGTCCTTAAAGAGATCATTTGCCAGCGCCGTCTTGAAAACTCCCAACATGCAGTGTAGAAGGATTGGGGGTTGATATGGCACCCTAGGATTTGACAGGGGTGCATTCCTTCTAGAATGTTCTACTGTCACTTAAAAAAATCCCTGCACGAGGAAGAGACTGTTGAGAAGCATCTGGGCCTGGGGAAGGGATGCCAGAGGAATGCCCAGCTAGAAGAAGTCTCACTCCTGCTGAGAAGGGCTCTAGGACTTTTGGGCTTCATCTGGCACCAAGGGACTTTGATTTGTTCATCCAGGGCCAGTGGTGCTTCCCTTCCCCTACATTCTATGAGGGACAGTAGAGGCATGGACCTGCGTAGGTGGGATGTGGGGGGACCATAGAGAGTTACTCTGCTCTTTTGTATACTAGTAAAACAGGTGTGTTCTCCAAAAGGAGGAGGCCCCTGGCTGTTACTGACACACAGGTGCTTTGCAAGGGCCTAGGAAGCCACACGGTCTGGGGAGTGCAGGTATGGAGGGCACTCTGCCTTTTGGGCCCTGCGGGTGCTGCTGAGAAAGACCCTGGTCCAGGAAAGGGGCAAGGTACCCAGATAGCATTTAGGTCTTGTGGAAGGAGGGAGTGCAAAAAGAGCACGCTCCTACAGATATATACAATTTTAGAGGACAGGAGGTGTTAAAAATCCACTACTGGTTGATGGAGCATGCAACCAGGTGCAAACCCAAACTCTCCCAGTGACTTGTTAGGAGGGTGTCACATAGGTATTTTAACCTGTCAGCATGAAGACGATTGTAAATTGAAATGTAGTATTGAATAATGTGTGCTTAGTAAAGTACTTAACCTTTTGGAAGAAAAAGCACTGATTGGCCAGTAATCTATTGGGTGTTGTTTATTGTGTGCCTGTGCACTGGAGCACTAGCCTCAAAAACACAAAGAGCACACTGATGGGTTATACGCCTGCAATTAGCTGATGCATATGGAGTAACAGTGATGTTCCCAGAATCGCACGTTTTTCTTTTTTGCTTAATACTAAAACCAGGATCCGAACCCTATCTTCATCTCCGCCCCCATTGCCATGTGTCTCTTACCACTGGGGCTTAGAATGTGTTCCTTTTATCCGTCCTCACTCACCATCTCCTCTGAGTATACCTTTCGCTGCGCTGCCTCACTAACCTGAAAGAGTCAAGTACTACAATGGGGTACCTGGGTCCCAGTAGATCCACATCATTCACAACTTAGAACCGCCTTTCTAACAAAAACTATTTTTTCTGAGTGAGTAGTCCAAAACTGAAATGATTCATTTCCTACTTCAGTCTCTCTTATAAGACCTGTAAAGATTTTCTCCCTCGCTTACATCAGCCAACAATTTGAGAGCAATTTAATCCTCTTTCCTCAAGCACAAATCCGTCACAAGGAATGACACCACTACCCCACGCGGCACGGGGAGGGTATCTGCCACTATTTGGCCCCCTTTCATTTCCACTTCAGGCCACAGGCAAGTAACAGGGGATATGGAGTCTAGCCACCAAGCATGGACTTCACCACACCGCACCGCTCAGAACAGGAAGCTCTTCAAAAGACACCATGTGGCCTTCCATGACTACAGGGTGCATTGTATGAAATAACCCAATGCTAGGTGTTGGTTGACACCTGAAATATCATGCAATGTGTATGTTTTAAAATCTTTCTAACACAATTGAATAGATCTATCAGATAAACATTTTTATATTATTTTTTGACTTCTACTATATTTTTGGGTGATTGTCTGATTGCTTGAATGTGGTGTGTAAACAGTGTGGTATGCTTTTGAGGAATCCCAAAGGGAATCGGTTTTTGACGTACTTCCATGACTGTATACAGGACTGAATACACTTGTACAGAGATTGGTTTGACACAGTAGTGACATCACAGGCACGCTATAGCACCTTGGTCACCTGTTTCAAAAGGGTCTATGAATTTTTTGGATATGGTATATGCAGTCAGTGAAGGTACTGATAAAGTGATAATGTATGGGTAAGAAGGCAAACCTGTTTGGGAGCAGTTATAGGTTAGAATAAAAATGTGTGTGATTCAAGGATATATATATATATTTTTAACGTTGACACTAGCATTGCATGTGTTTAAAAAAGAAATATGACAGGGCAGCAGGAGGGAGCATAACGGAATATTTAAAGGAAGGCGAAAGAGAAAAAGTTAACCCAATTAATTAATTCTGCTTAACATATGTAGCTCAAATCTTTGTGGAAGGATAAGGAAACTAGAACGTGATGGAAGGCTGTGAATGTGTATTTTAAGAGCACACTGATGGGTTATACGCCTGCAATTAGCTGATGCATATGGAGTAACAGTGATGTTCCCAGAATCGCACGTTTTTTTTTTTTTTGCTTAATACTAAAACCAGGATCCGAACCCTATCTTCATCTCCGCCCCCATTGCCATGTGTCTCTTACCACTGGGGCTTAGAATGTGTTCCTTTTATCCGTCCTCACTCCCCGTCCCCGTGTGTTTTATGTGTTTACATCTCTAAGTGTCTCCTTGTTTAAATTGTGGCTTAAACTGCGCGCCATTTGATTATTTATATTTTTGTTCTTACGTCAAATGTCCGAGTGGAAGTCTTTTAAACAACCCCTGTGTAATCTCCATTTAAAGTCAAAATTAAAAACTCGGACACTAGTGACTGGGTCCCAAAAAAGTATTTTCTGCAAAAGTGACAGGGCAGATATCTTCCGGAATTCATGTACAATGGTAGTTGTGAAAATCCTAAAGCTGAGCAGGGACACATTTAAATATGGTGAAAATCACATAAATATCCTTGAAAAGTCATTCTTAATGCTCCTGTGTTACATGTTGGTATCTGTATAGCGTGAACCTAGTCAAAGGCATCACAACGATGTAGAGGGTCAAAGGCAAGAACACAATAACAGGAAATTTGAGAAGTAGCTGGATTGTGCACTGTTACAGCGTTCCTTAAAGATGTGTGTCTTTAACCCTCACTGAACTGAAACAGGGTTGGGCTGTCCTTATGGGTACAGGGATGCTGTTCTGGATATTATACTAGAGTTACATGTGAAAATGTGGAACACAAAACAGTCGGATAAAAAAAAGTTGAAAAGCAAAAGGCAGAGTGAACATATCAAACTGCAAAAATAAAAACTTCTTTTTAAAAATCCAAACCATGGTGTGATCACTTTTTGCGTGTTGTAGCGCTTATTTAAATCACAATTCGAATAACCACAATGAGGTACTCTGAAAATGGATCTTTGAGCCGCCTCTAAATGTCTCTCAAATTCATGCACAGAGGATTGCTCTGAAATTATTCAGATTAATAGGACATAAGCATGTGACCCTCCTCACGGCTGAAACATTCCCCTGTCTTTTTAACCCTACGGACTGGGGGACAAAAATAAATGTATTAGTCCACTTGTAGGTACTTTCAGTCTCCACACATAGGCCCCCGCTCTTCTTGCCAATCGAGCATCTATGCCGGAGTCATCATTCGGGCACCGACATCTAACCCATTATGCTGACCTTTCAGTTGGGAGCTTTCTATTACCCTGCAAGCCATTCTTTTCTTTGCTGGACTTTGGCCCTGGACGATTTCCCTGCGAGTCCTCCCGCTGCCGCTTTCCACACTGCTGCGGTCCCAGAGTGGAGGACTCGCCCCCCACAAGATCCGTTGCGGCGCTGATTGATGTCGTCACCCCTGCGCCCGGAGGCGCTATAAACTTCCCTGCAGTCCCCGCGTCGCTGGAACGTGCGCGGGACACGCTGGGCTAAGCCCGGGCAAAGGGCGGGCCCTCTGTGGCCCTCAGAGGTCTGTGGAGGTTGGGCTGGGCCATCCCCCATACATCTTCTATATCCCCTTTCCGTACTCTCAAGTAAGATCTGCTGCTGGAACTATTATTGTCGTGGACATTGTTCTATTACTGGAGAACTACTTTCATTCCATAATGCCCACGAAATCTAGCACGGCTGGTAAATCGTCAGGGGGGGGGGGCCTACTACCTCCTTTAAGGGGACCCTAGATAATTACATCACTAGGGCAGTTTGTTGTGGAGCGGGAAATAGCGCAGGCTGAAAGGCGTATTTCCTCAGAGTGGTTAAATATCCCTTGCTCCTTTGGGCTTACCCAGAAACTACTCTCTACTCCAGAGTACAATCCAGGTCCCGTTCTATTGCCTGATCCAGGCATCCCGCGTCTCCTACAAGATCTTTCCGATTGCCCGCCCAGCTTGGTGCTAAACAATACCGTAGCCCATATCATAACTGATTCCCTCACGGACAGCTCTCTTGATGAGCAGCTCCCAGCAAAACCTCCCAGTACTGTAAAGGCCGCGCCTTCTGTTGCATCTAGAGCATTTAACGAGATCCTTACTGCTGCCTCTCTTTGAGCGTGTCAAACGAATAGCAGTCCAACTCGGGGAAGTTCAAGCCGCGTGTACTTCGAATATGAAGTTACTCAGCGAATTGACTGCTAGCAGGCAACCTTTGAAAATTCCCCCCCCCCCAGTGAAAAATCTAAACTAGGTAAGAGTCCACCCAAGGCAAAGCCCATGCCTATGACATCACCTCAAGTTAACCCCCCCCACTAGTCACTCCCTTAACCCAGCTCCAACTATTTATAATTCCAGAGATAGAAGAAAATTAGAACGAAATAATTTCCATAAACAAGACTCTGATAACATTCACGGGGGAGGCCTAGGGTGATTAAAAACTTAAGAGGGAAGGTGCTGCATGTAAACCTCCCGCCCGAAGCAGAACCCTATGTAATAGTGCTAACTGGGGTTTCAATACTGAAGCCTGGCCAATTTGAAAAGTACCAGACCTTGAAAAACAAGGTCACGCATTGGCTTAGCAACAATAGGCCACTGCCGGCAAGTATAGATGGTAAAATCCTACATGTTAGGAGGTTACCTTGGCTGGGACAAAGACCCAAGGACATCCTTGGGGACAGTATAATTATAAAATTTAAGGACTACAGGGCTACTAATTTTATTAGAGATTGGTATAGCGCCAGCTATGAGGGAGGCATATCTACCAAATCTTTAAGCTATTTTTACACCAGACCTCTTGTAGAAAACCTCACTCCGATGAACCCGATGAGTTATTCGGCCTCAATCTTCAACATCGCTACCTTCAATTGTTTTGCGGCTTTATCTAGTTTAGAGGGGGTGGATTGACTTGTAAATAAGTATGTTAAGACCCCGAAGCATAAACTGACTCTGAAGGTCCTTATAACCCCAAATAATATAATTGCTGGGAATCCAGAGGATTCTATTTTGGTTGCCTCCATACATAACCCTTTTATTGTGAGCACTGATAACGTGCAGAATATGTACCAATCCCATGTGGCGGATAGTTTGTCCAATCCCAGGCAAAATTATTCCGCCCCTGACCCTCTGTCTGTAACGGAAGTCCCTCATGTACCTACTTCTGCTACCATTGTATCACCGGGTGAGCTAACACTTAACATAATTTACTGGAACATAGCAGCGTTACGCACTAAAATCGACCAAGTTACCTAGCTTGAAATAATTCGAGAACATTCTGTAGTCTGTCTGCAGGAAACTTGGCTGATTTCTCCCATCCACATTCAGGGTTATAAAACGTTTCACTTGAATGCCCTCCCCTCTACCTTCGGTAGACCTAAAGGAGGCCTAATTATCTATCTATCTACTGATCTTACGTTAAAGGAAATTTCCGTACTGAAGATTGCTGAGAATGATCAAATCTTAAAAATAACAGTTAAAGGGTGTACGTACTTTTTGGTCAACATGTATAACAATTTGCCCTTTTCTGATGTTGTTATTGTTTTGAATGAATTGTTACATGTTTTAATGGAGCAACGGGCTAGACTCCCTGTTTCTTCTTTTAACTTGATATGGGGTGGTGATTTTAATACCCCTTTGTATGCAAGCTATGATTTAACTAAATGCAGTGTTATAGATGAAAGTGGGTGTCCTTTAACTCACTTTACTCATTCTATCCCAGGGAATTGTCTTAATGAACTGCTTTTCTTGTTAGATCTGGGCTTTGCAAATGACTTAGTTGATCCCCCCCGTAGCATTCTCTCCTAATTTTCATGGAAGGGGGCTATCTAGTGTTATTTATTATATATTATGTACCTATAATTCGCATTTTCACTTATCAAAATTCATAACGGGGGCCGATATTAGTAGTCACCATTATTCTAATGGTCTTACTATCACGATCCAGGGTATTCGTCATCAAACTAGGATTGCTAACTTACTTAACCAACAGGCCCTGACAATAGCTAAGCCAAATGGGTACTCAGTTAAATGGCCGAGTGCAGACCCTAATGCTCTGTCAGCTAAGGTAATTAAAAGAGCACTCCCTTTATTGGAAATATGTTTAGACTTACAATCCCCTGTGGATTTGATTTTGACCAGTTTTGCAGAGATCACCAAAATAATAAGAGGAACTATTCCGCAAGCAGAAGTCCAATCCCTCTCAAGGGATAGGTTGGTTTAACACCCAGTGTCGTAAGGCTCTTTCTTTTTTGAAGGAGGCCTTACGTAACCCTATCAGGGATGTTCTTGTAGTGAGAAAACTTAGAAAGGAATATAACTTGGCCATCAAAAATTGTAGATGCGAAATAAAAAAGGACCTATGAGAACTTCCGATCCAAAGATAGCTCTGCATTTTGGCGCGTAATAAAATCTCCTTTACTCTCAGAGTCTAGCTCAGCACCTAGGATAGAAGTAGCTGTCTCTGCTGAGAATTGGGTTACCCATTTTTCAAATTTTTTCTCTGGGGATCAATTATCACAAAATGTTGGTGAGCAAACAAGGGTGGGCGCCTCCTCCACTTCCAAATCGTACCCTATGCAGTTAGTCTTTAGTCATAATGAAGTCATCGCTGCATTGTCAGCCTCAAAGTCCGGTAAAGCTCCTGGCCCGGACAGGGTTCCCTTGGACATCTTTACTCATTACCAGGAGCTCTGGTCTCCTATTTTGACCCGTGTTTTTGAGACTGCTACAGCCGTGGTGTTAATTGACTCATGGTCAACGTCTACGTTACTCCGCATTTTTAAAAAAGGTGATCGTAACGACCCTGCCTGCTACAGGCCCATATCCCTCCTTGATTCTCTTGGCAAAGTGGCAGGTCGATTGGTTCTCGAGCGATTACATGACTGGGCCGAAGCCAATAAAATGATGACCGACCTTCAATATGGGTTTCAGGAGGGGCTGGGCACGGTAGAGCAGGCGTTAAACCTTTCCCTTTTTATTGGCAAATATGTGGGGGCTAAGAATGGTAATCTTCATCTTGTATACGTAGACCTCTCCGCAGCTTTTGACTGCGTGTCACACTCAAAATTATGGTCAATTTTAACTGAACTGGGTGTTGACCAGCCCCTGGTCACATTTCTACGTGAACTGGACTCATGCGCTTCGGCGAGGGTGAGATACGGGATCCATGGTGATCTCACATCGTCATTTGCCATTTCCAGGGGAGTTAGACAGGGCTGTGTACTGGCTCCCTTCCTTTTTAATCTTTCTACTAATGGACTGGAATTGGCTAGGACCACCTCAAAATAGCCCATCGCCCTATTCCTGCATTATTATATGCAGACGACTGTGATAATGGCAAGAACCCCTAACCAGCTGCAGCACCTACTTAACAACTATTGTAATTTTATGTCTTCTTTGGACCTAATGGTCAATATTAAAAAGACGTTTGTTATGCATCTGGGCAAGCGGTTAAAGAAACCCAAACCGATTGTTATCGCCAACGACAAGCTGGATTGTACTAACACCTATACCTATCTAGGCATTCTATTCGACAGTAAAATGTCTTGGAGGCAGGCTATGTGGAGTAGGAAACTACTGTTTCTACGAGCCACAACAGCCCTGGTAGCCTTTGCAAGAAAGTTTGGAAAGCCTCCCCCCAAAGAACTTTTGAAAATGTATTACGCCAAATGCCATAGCGTGGCAGTATATGGCGCGGGGGTTTGGGGCTATGCTGTTGCAGACGCTCTTCAGGCTGTAGAAAATCCTTTTATTAGGTATGTGCTGGCAGTTCCTAAAAGTGCCCCAACTTACGGTAGCCATATTGAGTTGGGTATGGACTATATTATTGATAACATCAAAATTCAGCCCATTCTCTTATGGCACCGAGTGTGGACCACAGAGCAGTGTCATTTGACTCGTACCCTTATTACTGACTGCCTGGGCTTGGCATACTGGGCCAAAATCCCTTGGTTGGCTTATGTGAATAATTTTCTGGTGGACTTAGATCTGTCTGTGTATTTTCTCGAGCCATTAACTATGTTAAACATCTCAAGGAAAAATTAGAAAATTTTATGTTTATCACATTTAAGGGAGTTGCGTTTATCTCAAGAAATTATCAAGCCCTCTAATATTCAGATTCTAACTGTCCAAACCACTTTAGGTATCCAACCGTATTTATAATATCATTTGAATGCACATGAAAAATATCTTCTTACAAGGTTTCGTTTTAATACCTTCTTTCGTATGATTTCTTTTCCGAAAAAACAGGATTGGTCTAAATCTATCATTAAATGCCCATGTGACGACTCCTCTGACCAATCCACAATTCACGTTATACTATTTTGCAAGTTTTACGAATTGTCTCAAAAGCGTTGGATCATCCCTTTACTCTCACTCATGGGCCTGAGATCCTGTCCTCCCGCTTTTCTGGCTTTGCAATATTTGGATTCTGTATTCATTGCCAAATATGTAGCATGTTTTCTTAAAATGTGTATAAAATACCGACGCAACTACGATTAATTGGCTGTTTTAACGTACTAGCACTTTATTCCCACACCCTCTGCCTTTTTTAACAATTTTAGCAAATTGTAATCCTTTTTTAAATGTAATTATGTTTCTCGGAAATACTTCTACTGTTGACTAAATGTTATAAACTGTATGCTGTAATGTACTTTTTATGGTTCCTACAAAATTATGGCAACCGAATAAAAGATTTATGACTGACTGACCCATTATGCGCTCTCCAAAGTTGTACTCCACATTGCTAACCATCCTAATAATGTGAGGAGAAGCCATATGATGCAGGATGCCACCCTCTGGGTGGTGGAGGACTTACAGCCTATAAATAAGAAGGATGTCTGAGCAATTCTGTCTCTGTGAATTTAAAAGGCATTTAAAGGTGTCCTATAGAACCAATTCCTGAGTACCTCACTGAAGTTATTGTTACAGGTTTGGGAGGATCAAGGTTTCTCTCTTCCCGTCCTCACTAATTACTATGAGAACTTCAATCCTCAAATATTTGGGGTGACAAAGCGGTTTAAAAAATATATTTTTGCAGGTCTGTTTCCCTCAAATTTTTGAGGGTGACAAAGGTGGTGGTTTTTAAAATCTATTTTTGCAGGTCTGTTTTCACTCGCTAACTGAACAGAGAAGAAGCATGAAGAAAGGTATTTTAGATTTAATACAAAACATGTTTAAGTAACAGATACACTTGGCTCTCTGTAGGCTTTATGGTTTGTTGACGTGCTGCAGGCATCTGCATGGGTGTTCAGCCCACTGGGTATCCTACAATGTGAACTAATGCACTGTTTAGGAACCTATGTTTAAAAAAAAAAAAAAAAGCACCATATTATGAAAAAGCCTGGAGTGATTTTTTAAAGTTATGCACAAAGTGACTTCCTACTCTTTGAATGCACAAAGGTGGTTGTGGTTGTAGCAGAGCAGATAACATTTCACTGACATTCACTAAGCAGAAGCAAGTCCTTTGCTGCCAACCGAACTTCAAAGCCATGCTGACTCGAAAAAATAATGAAGCAGAACAAAGACATGTATTCGTGAGCAGGAAAGGTGGGCACAGGTACCAGAGACTGAAGTATCAGCCCCGGAAGTAGGAGACTGGCATTTTGGTCCATGATACAGAGCAGGGCAAATTGTGTGATCCTGGGCAAATCTCTACACATCAATTTCGTATTAGTGAAGAAGCTGGGAGCACACAGAAGTGGGCTAAGTGTTTGTACAAATATAGATATGCGTTCAAACGCAATGTTACAGAAGACAAGTTAAAGGAGCATTTTGCATGACAGTCACATAAACCTCCTCCTCATGCACCCCTTCATGATAGGGGTCACTGCGTAACCAAACACGTGGAAAGTAAACCAAAACACCTGCAGACTATATATAACCTTTAAGACAAATTTCACCAACATTTGGTATCCTGTTCGTATCCTTTTAAATAAACTTTGCAGTGGTTGATAAAGAACATTCTCTGCTGCTTGCGTAATGGAAACTGGTCTAAGCAGAACTTTCTACGGCCGATACTAAAAGATATTCCGTGCAAGTGCACACAGTAGAATGCGAAACCATTGCAACATAGTTAACACATGAACTGCTTGTAAATCATGTTACATGTGCATTAATCCTTTAAGAAAGCACGTCCTTGAATCATTATTGTCTAAAAATACATGAAAACAGAGTACTGCTTTAGAAATTATACAAGCTGTGGCTGTCACAGGGTGCTAACTTTCGTGCTATGATAAATTTCCTTCTTATTTCCGGACTAGATGTGGCCCGATAAAACTCGTCCCCACCTGTGTCTCTGCTGTTTAATTCATTTTTAAAGCCCTGGCTATACCGCTGTACCACACAGCTCTACATCTGCCCTACTTTCCAAAAGATGTGAAGCTGGACCTACAATGCCTTATTTGTCCGTTTTTTTCACAGCATGGCGTATGTCCTACAAAGCAACCTCATGCATCCATCTGAAGGAAGTACCACAAACTATACAACTAGTAAAGCGCGGATACCTTCCATCTCCGTGCTCGCGCTCGGCAGCATGACAAGCTGGTTGGTGACTTCGGCCAGCGTGTGACGTCTTTGTCCCGAGCGGGCGGCTTGGAAGGCCTTGAACGTATGCGCCGGGTCGTCCTCGGTGTCGTCCTCCGTTTCAATGCCCTCATCGATCGAAGTTTCCATCATGTTGCTAGGCAACGACTGGCATCCTTTCCTCATCACCACTGGTGGCAAGGGGTCAAGCATGCACCCGTTCACCTATGTAAAAGAAGGTGAGAAAAGTACACAGTTAGTGAATGAGTTTATTCTCAAGTGTCACATAACTAGGTGCTGTCAAAATAAATCTTATGATGAAAAGCAGCAAAAGACAAAATTACTGGGCTGGAACCACAAATTAGTATTTTTCAAACATACCACAGTTAAGAAATCTTGGCAAACATTTCAACCTTCCCCATACTTTGTGATTGCTCTATAATTTACAGAGCACAACATGAAACTAATTGAAATTTGATTATGTAATATACTTTTTTTTAATAATCTTCATTATTTAAAGTTTAGTCCTACATTTTGAAACTGCTCGTCAATTATTTTTAAAAACTTCATGCCATTTGCATTTTTTTTATGGAACTAAAACTGGATTTTTTGTCTTAAGAGCAATTCTCTAGTGAATGAATAATCAATTGGAAAATGCCTTTTATACAGGCTTGATCAAATGGTGTGATTTAGTGCGAATAACTATCTCCATATTCCTAGTTCTTGTTTTCTGCCAATCAGGAACACGTACATTCAATGCTAAACCCACCAAGAGCTATATGAAGAAATTAACCGCTTGTCACATCAGCAGAACCCAAATGCCCTGCAATACATTTACATTTGAAACATCTATTCCGTGTCTCTGCTCACAATGTGCGTCTTTCAGTCTTTGACTCCCACCTCAGCAAAGGAAAGGTCCAGAAATATTGGCATCTTTATTGCTTCCAAAGTTAGAATCAATTTATTTTCAACTACTGTTGCTCATCGAGCTCAAACCCAGACCTACCAGCTCACACGAGTGTACATTAAGTGTATCAAAGAGTCCTAGGGGAAAAACAGTAAAATCCCAGTTACGAGTGGTGATCAAAGCCGTTTGTTACAAATCATTTGGGAGGAGGTGGGCAAATAATCTAGTATTTTGCAACAAAACATGTCACTTGCATTGCACCATTTATGACTATGAAGGCAACTGGTCTGTTGGATCCCTTCACACGGCCACCCGTTGTGGAAGCCAGGGCTCGAGTCAGGGTACCACGCGGGTGGACGGCGTCCCCCCACTTATTTTACCGGGTGGACGCCGTTCCCCCTGCCAAACAGCTGGACTTCACTCTTTGGCCTCTCTGGGACGAGATCGGAGCTCACAGCACGCTGCTCACACGCCGACTTCTCAGATGCAATCGCATCTCAGCAGTGAGCCAGGGGAGGCAATGAGCCCGATGGTGCAAGCCACCTTTCGTGACGTCACTTCCTGTCGTGACGTCACTTCCGGCGACAGCGTCCCCCCACTTTTTTTTAGGACTTGTGCCCTGGTGGAAGCTATATCATATGTGAGAGATAGTGAGATGAAAACCCCTTTGCAAGGGGGGTGGTGGGTTCCGTTCATCCTTGAGGGCTATAAGCAGTCAATCTTCATTAAGGTTTGTGAAAACACCCCAGGACATCGGCGGCAACCTCATCCAGCTTTTGCTTTTTGAGAGATTACAGAAGGTTGCTGGGGATTGGGGGAGGAAGAAGTGCCTTTAAGACAAGTTCTTCGCATGACAACTCATCCCTTGTCCGAAAGGTCCAACCCCCTCCCTCTTCTCACAGTGTAATGTCTTTTCAGGGGGCAAGGTCTGCCAACCTGAGATTCAGGTGCTGCCCCCCTCCGAAAATGGAGACTAATGCCTCGTATGTCAGATCATACTCGATGTTCAAGAACCTTATGCTTATTCCTGGTATGCAAAGTGAGTTCCAAAGAACGGCTGATAAATGTGTTTCCACCTATAATGGAAACCCCAGCCCCCGACTAACTGAGAACTGACTGGCCGAGGCAGTCATGTGTAGTGCCCTAGATTATCCCTAGCAAACTGCATGGTAAAGTGACTGGTTCATGGGAGATTTGAGCACTTAGTGACGTAAAGAAAAGTGATAAACACCCCCCCCCCCCCCCCCCCACACACACACAAAATATGATGAGGGAGGCAGAGTCTCCCATATTGTCTTGAGCTCAGTCGGGGCCTCGTAACTCGTTGGGGTTCCAGTCAACAGCTGAGATCCCACCTGCGCTGCAGAGGCTGGAGGGGCATGCATTATGCCTCTAAGAACTCCCTGTAGGTCTCAGTGGACCTTATTTTGTCATGTCGTAACAATCAGAGCGGCCGTCTGGAGATGAGCAACCAGGATCGATCCTCTATGTCAGCACAACATCCTGTGATTCTGGGCAAATCATGTAATCTCTAAGTGCCTACCCAAATAAACAAATGAGTCCTTGTGTAACGTAACTGGTGCTCATGCAAAACGCTCTCATACCCTTAGGTCGAGTTTGCGCTATATAAAAACTGCAACAAAAAAAAAAGAACTACCTGAACAACGGATTCTGCTAATCTCTCGGATTCGCCTCAGCAACTAATTTTGAGAGGCTTTTTGTAGCCCAATTTTTCTCCACAGGATAATTTTTTTTTTTTTAAAGGGGATTTTGCAATTTTTCTTCATTTAGCAAAATAGTTTCGACCAGCCCATGTTTTCAGCTACCACCTTTTCACTTCTTTGTCTCTCAAAGCCTTCTTAGGAAGGTTCCCGCGCCTGCTTTCCTTCGTACTATTTTCCCATACAGGCCACGCGCTGAACTTTAAGTCAGTAAACAAGTGCCAGCTTTTGTTTAACTGTGAATTTAATGCTGTCTATCCATGACGTATACAGAGGATAACAAGGAGACTGAAACTTGGGTTGGGGGAGGGGGGGCTGGGCTGATAATGATGCAGCGTTTTCTTCTTGTTGGAACTGCTCGCTCCGATCGCCAGCTCACGAAACTACTTGTCAGCCATCTAAACAAGCATCTCTAATGCAATAGGTCTCGCATTTATGCAAGTTTAGCTATTGGCATTGGGGCCCATTGGCGAAAGGGGGGGGGGGGGGGGAGAAAGCACCGACCCGCGGCTCATGTAAGTGTGATAAAGGCCGCTTTATTGGAAGCAGGTGCATTCTACACAATAACATCTTTGGCCTGCGCCGCACAATCTAAACCTTATGCATATGTAATTTCCTGCCTCACCCCCTCCCCTAACTGATTCCCACAATCCACAACAGTAACAATTAGCATAACGTCAATTTGCCTCTCCACCTGGCTAAATACTTTATTGTGCTTGACCTACCCCCCGATAATCCAAACAGTTCTCCTGCTCTTCCCCCATATATTAGGAAGAACCGCCCCTACAAACAGAATGCATCCCCACACCTGCTCCAGCGACAAGGAACCCCCCCCCACCCAATCCAAACACCCCCTGATTGCACCAGCCTCCAACAAAACACTGCCCAAAATCCCCGTCACCCCCAAAACTCCCCCGCAAAGGGAGCTCCCCCGTAAGTAGCGATGCCTGCCCATGGGCCCCCCGCCCCCGAATCATGACCCAGGGAGGGTGGGAGGGAAAAATTGTCTAAACGCCACCCCCCGCCCGGCGGCCGAGACACCTCACTTAAAATGGTGTCTCTGCCGCGTGGCGGGCGGAACCCACAGCCCAGTCCAAAGGAAGCCCAACCAAGCCCCGCCCCCCAGCCCAAAAGCTACAAAACCTAAACCTGTCCCCGGGCGGCGCCATCTCTACCCCCTTTCCCCCCCCTTTCCCCGGCCCCCAAATTCCCCCGGGCGGGGCAGGCCTCCCTTCGGTCGGTCGCGCCCCCCCCCCCCCCCCCCCGCCCCCCCCCCCCCCCAAGACCCCATTGTAAATTGCAATGCCTTTCATTAATGTCTTGGTTTTTAAAACATAAATAAAAGGCATGGTCATTTACAATGCCAATAGCTTAAACTCTCGCAAATGTGAGACCTGCTGCATTTCAAATGCTTGAAGGCATCGCTGAGTTGCTCCCTTCTGGCCCCTGAAGAGCCCCCCATTTGCTATGAATTAAATAAACAATCCGGTGATCACAACTGCGCATGAGAGATCCTCTTGCAGTAAGAGAAACTCATTAAAGAAAATAGTGCTTACAGATTAAAGCAGACATACTGTGTAACGACCGAAGTAAAAGGGCCAGTCCTCATTGGAGGTTACAAATGAAAACAGGCGATACTAAGGAAGGACTAAAAAGCCTAATAACGAATCAGAAGCCAGCATTTACAAAGGACAATGACACACGCCAATGACAAATATGGGCGTGGAGTGGGTGGGGCTTCAAGTACATACTCCAATACAGCATGGCTCACAGAGAAGCTCATGCGCTGTCCAGGCTCGACCTAAAAAAAATAAAGTCTACTGACCAATACAAATTGCAACCAGCAGTTGTGGAAAGAACAATGCCTATCCCACAGATGACATTCCTAATCAGTTAACATAAACCCAGGAAACCCACAATGAAACGCTGCTGAGTCACAAATCACCTTCAATCCCGCCCAACTGTAAATAGTAGGAGCCATAAAATTGTCCTTACAATAACCACTTGCAGCAGACAGCACATTAAGTGTATCAAAGAGTCTTAGGGGAAATCCAGCAAAATCCAAGTTACAAGTGGTGTACAAAGCCATTTGTTACGAATCGTTAGGTATGAGGTATGAGGTGGGCAAAAGCATTGTCCACTCGGGTTTCATCACTTATGACCATATGAAGGCAACTGGTGTGTTAGGACTAGTAGATAAAGACACATCGTCACATCTCACAGTGGAAGACTGGTTTTGCCTACGGAGAAAATAGGCGGTGGAGGAGCACGGTAACACGCAGAGTGGTAGGTGGTGAATCGGCCCATCCCTGAAAATACCTCAAGTTCTTGTGATTTCGGTGAAGAGGGTGCATGCTGCATTACCCTACTTTAAACAAAACGAAATAGCCCGGCTACATCTTCAGTTGGAATGTGCAGTCTTTCACACAATTGTACCCCTTAAGGTACGTGTAGATGAAAGTAGAGAAGAAATTGAGAATTGTAGCAGAGCTTCAAGCAGAGAGAGTGCTATACAAAGGTTGGCTGGTGATAGAGGGGATACAGGCAATGCAAAAATGAGGTGTTTCCTGGAGAAGATGGGGGAGTTTTCCACATTTGAGTAGAACATAAAAACGAGGCATGGGGAGGGACATGGTGATAGCTGGATATGCCCAGGATCACACAATTTGTTCTATTGGGAAAAGAAGGCTAAGGATCCCAGTCTCCATTCTCAAATTTCCACACACATTCACGATGAAGCCATTTGTGAAGCCATATTCAGTACAATGTTGGAAGGAGGAGTTTATGGATAGCAATCATTCAAACCCCTAAAAAAAACACATAAAAACGAACCCCATTCATCAAAGAATCAAAATGCACAGGAGTAATATGTAATAATTGGGCAAATACTGCCTCTTTTCTTCCAAGACCGATATTCTTTACCCTTCACCCCACTCTTCCACGTTTAGTGTTCTCACTGAAGTGAAATAAAAAAAAGGAAGGGGAAAAAAAATGTAAAACTAATATTTTTTTCGGATTACTAGCCGGTTATATTATTGGGTAACCCCAAAACCCGTTGGCTCTTTTAAGGCTTTCATCAAATTATCCCCCAACCCCGGCCCGAGGGCGGGCATCACAGGGAGTGTGTGTAGTCGGTTTTTATTCACTTTAGAATCATCACTTCTGTTTGTGGGTTTGGTTTTAAAGAATGTCGTCTGCAAGGTTTCGGAGGCAGAAATACTGCTCTTTAAGTAACCGTCCTTTAGACTGAGCATTGCCACTACTAAAATATTTAGACAGTTTTTTTGTGGAGAAAGTGTGGTGGCGGCGTAGGGTGCGCAGTGAATAGGCATGTGCAAACGCAAGCATCCCCCCACTGTTCGAAAGGTCGTATCTCTAAGCAACATTAAGACACTCATCCCTGCACCCTACTGGTAGCACTGTAAGGCAGCTGCCTTACCCTACCTTAAACGCTCCACAAACCTGCGTAAACGAGTTCTAGCGCAGAAAGCAGTCTCTTTCTGTACATCCACCCTTCCCACTCGAAAAGGATAAATGTATTAAAATATGTAACCGAGCTCATTAAGGGACGAAGAGCTCCGGAAACTCGATTTCCCAAGTAAACGCCATGATTGCTCAGAACATTCCATCTCAGCGCTAGCACCGAGGCTGGGTACCTCAGTCTGCGCGCGCCTATGACGTCGAGTGCCCCGGAGGGATTATCGCCTATGATTGGGTAAAGTTCCCCCAGGCATAAATTCACAACAACCGCATCCCAGCTGAAAATGAGCAGCAGGAAGGCCAATTACCTCCCAATTAGATCCTTAGCGGCAGAAGGTTCACCTGCTCGGGCCTAAGGAAGTGGCGTCATGGGGGAACCGGGACCAATGACATGCCCTCTACCGAAACTGCATGTAGGACACAACACTTAGTAAACGTGAGGGACGCTAAATAGAAAAGAGAACTGTTCTACCGAGGGAGCAGGGCTTTAAAAAGTGGGTCGACCGAGGGAGCAGGGCTTTAAGTGGGCCGGGCCTTGCCAGTGCTCAGCACCGGCAGTTCTATAAAGAGGTGCGGAACCGGGTCTCTAGTGGGCAGTCCATTTTTGCATTCAGGGTGAAAGAAATCTTACCTCTGCAGCAGTTCTAGCCTTCACTGCTTTTGAGGTAACTTTAAAGAGGGTCGAAATTGTACTTTCACAGTCTCTTCATTTCAGAACTGAAGCAGTTTCAATATTTTTTACAAGGAAGCCATAGTTGTTGCGGATTTATCTCACACAAACTACAATCACTGGCAAAGCAAATAGCCCTGGCTTGTTGTAGGTGTAATATTACTTGTTGCATCCAGTGCTTGGAATGGTAAAAAAAAAAAAAAGTGCAGCTACTCTGTACCAGAGTACCTGCTTGTTTCTGAGAAGTGACGGTACTCTCCAATTAAAAGTATTACCTCTCTCTTGAGATGTGCCGGTACTCTCCCCCCTCTCAAAATAAAAAGTGCCGGTACTCACCGGCCCATTTAAAGCACTGGTTGCATCAGTATTCTATATCTTTATGCAATGACAGAGGCAGCAAAATACCAGGTGGGTCCCACACCATGTTGACCACAGATTTTTAGCTTGCGTATATTTAAGCCACACCCTTAATTACATCGGCCACACCTCTTTTAGAGACCCCCTAGTTTTTTCATTCCACTTAAGGCCCTGCCAGGGAGCCATACTGAATTCACAGGCAACAACACATCTAGGAGAAGCGTACCACGGTCTACAGTAGGAGAATGTCTATATGTCAACAGTTTAGCGACCAATTAGATGCCATCCAGCTAATTATTTGTAATTAATACCACCAATGGGACCCTGAATAGTCGTCATGACCAATGGTATTCTAGGTACCCACAGGAATTAGTATTGTTTGTGCACGGCCAACACTAGGTATTGCATCACCAATGGGATGCATAACCCCTCAAAAATCTAAAACGAATTGTCAGAGAAAAATTATATTCTATTCGAATAACTATTTTATCCAGCTTCTTTCACTGTTCTTGAGTAACGATTTTATGCCTTGTTCACAATAGTCGCAAGAAAGAAATATACCTTTATTAAGGAGTTTTTAGTCCTTGTAAACATTGCAATTGCACTTAATAAAAGTAAAACTCATTTATAGAGTTTACAACAAAAAATCTAAACATCGAAATCATTCCAAATAAATTAAACGCCACTATTAATGCCTACTTTGCTCCATGATATTCTAGTGACCACACCAAAAAATGTGAGCGTAATCAGAACATTTTCCAGAGCAAGACACCGGCACTTAAGGTCAAAGCAGAATATAACATGACATCCTAAGTACAAATTAGAATCTCTTCTGAAGTAATATCATGTGTTAATCGACACTTGTTCATGATATCATGAGGGATACAACCACATCCCCACTAAGGCGGTGCGACCAGTGAGGGTGCTGACTTCAGGGGGCGCCATGTTTGCAAGTTTATTTTGTTTTGAAGAGCCCCTGCAGCCGCGTTCTGTGCCACCAGCAACTTCCAGGCAACAATAAAAAATGTCAAGATAACTCCGGTGATTAATGTTGTTCATGGAGAGAGATCAGAGTTTTGTATAGTTGAGGTTTTGATTAATCATAAAATAGGGCACAGGGCTAAAATGCCTGGCACAAAGAATGTGTACCATGCAGATCACAAAGTGCATATAATTTAAATAGGTCAGTGGGCTACTGCTTTTCTAAGAGACATCATTTTCTTACTTGCAGCTTATTAGTTAAATCCTAATATAGAACAGTGAATTATTAACTGTCATCGAAGAACTGCATGCAAACTGAAAAGTATAGATTAGAGCATCGATTAATGGTGCAAAAAGAGTTCATTTGGGTGGAAATCGATTCTTATTATTAAAGAGAACCCCCAACTATGGTGTTCCATTTTTAATTCTGAGTTTGCGCTTCTTCAGACCAAGCACTCAACTATTCTGCCTACCAGTATGAATGACATGTCACTCTCACACCTTGTAGTCCTCTGGCTTATGTAACATTTCCTATACACTGATTTGCACAAGTATGATTGTGTGTGTGAGTGATGCAAAGTGCTCGGACACCCTACACTGGTATGAGTAGCGCTATATAACCAATTAAATCCATCTGAATGAGTGTGGTTATGTAGACTTGAGGGGCACTGTTAAAATGTGGTGGCGAGGGAATCCGTGGTGGTTGTCACCACCACCATGGATGGGGGGGGGTGCCAACAGACATTGTAGCACCAGGCGACACCAATGCTAAAGTCGGCCCTGTCCCCCACCCCCCTAAAAAAAATATATGATATTGTGGCTCCACTAAGGTAACGGAATGGTTTTGAGACCATGCTGTCCAAATCTAGCCAGAGTGCCAAAGGAGGACTAAGTGTCCAGGACCTCAAGGCAGGATGTCCTTCCAAATACAAAAGAGGGTATATGAATCCAAATGTTGCTACCAGACTCCTGGGGTAAACTGCATGTATTTTAGGCACCAAAACAGACAGTAAATCCAAAGCTAGGGTCAATGAGGCCCAATGCCACATTGGTGCCCCTGTGGGGGACTGATTATGTTGATTCAAGAAAACCAAAACTGGATGCCAGTCCAAAGACAAAGAGGGCTGCTGAGGCTCAAACCAGCAGCGATGCCCATGAGGGGCATGAACAGTGTTAACTCCAGGACACCAAGGCAGGCTGTTGTGCAAGGAAAAGCTGATGATGCCCAATCTACGTGTCAAAATGATGTCCCCTACTGTGCAATACACTTGAGTTTTTTTACCATGGTTTCCATATTTAGGAACTCTATCCTTACTAGGCCTGGGTGTGGAATTCCGCTCCACTTGCAGAGTTTTATCCCAATTCGCGTAGAGCCTGGAGTTCTGAAAAACTCCATGGCACAGTTTTTCCCCTCCCGCGGTTCTCCAACGTTAAGTTGGAAAGTGTGGAAAACCCTCCCAAGAAAGCAGTTGTTTCCCCCGTTCTAGACTCCGTCCATCTAGAGAGAGTCAAGGAATTCGATTATCTGGGCATACGACTTTCCGACTCTATGAGCTGGAGGGCACACCACCAGAAGGTGTTTCTTGCTCACAAGAGGGTAGCAGGAGCCCTGCTTAAACAACAGCGTGCCTCGCCATTGAAACCTATTGGGGCAGTCCTAGATATCTATAGGGCAAGGGTTGTAAGCGCTGCATTATATGGCGCAGAACTGTGGGGCACACAGAGAATTGATACCTTGGCCTCCCTTGATAATAATTTCCATAAAGACCTCATGAGGCTACCCCACAGTACTCCCACAATCCCCATTTTTCTAGATGCGGGCTCCCGCCCAATATGTGACCAAGCAAAACTACGCCCTCTCTTACTATGGTCCAGAATATGGAATGTCCCTGAACTCCACAGCTACGCAGATGCTCTGGAAGATCTTCTGTCCCTTCCAGGATGCTACAAGATCACCTGGCTTAGGGAAGTTAAGTGCCTCCTTTACAAATTGGGTTTAGGAGATGCTTGGGATAATAAATCAGCTCCCTCAAAACAAGTACTAAAAAAGGCATACTGGTCTTGGGTGGACAACGAAAGAATGTGCAACTCTAACCACTGTAAATCTGTCGCCCAGTTTCTGTTATTTAAAGAGCTCCCTTTTAGGGAACCCTATTTGGATTCAATCCACAATTCAGGTGACAGATCACTGTACATCAAATTCAGGTTAGGTGTACTCCCTCTCGGTCAATTTACCTCGACCTGGAAGCCGCCCTTACAAACTGTGCCATTTTGTCCCTTTTGCGATATGAGGGTTGAATCTGTTGCACACCTGTTGTTCGAGTGCAATACCTATGTAGCACCTAGAAAGTTGTGGCTGAAACCCCTATGCAGGAGTTTGGGAACAAGATCTCATCTGGAAGCCCTGCGCATTTTGCACTCTGATGCGAGACCCTTTTTCGCCTGCTGCATGGCAACATTTTTGGGCTGGGCCTGGCGTATAAGAACTGCAAAAAAATTGCTGATACAGTAGTATGTCCTTCTCTTCTTTTGCTTTTTCTTAGAAACAACTTGATTGCTTTTTATAATGTTTATTGTTAATTATGTTGGTCATCATACTGCTGTGCCAATTATATTTTTAACTGATGTGATGTGCTGCTTTTATGATATGTTTTTATATCGAAATAAAGCTATACTACTACTACTACTCCAGACCACCTCTCTCGAGATTTCTCAACACAGGCGGTCGTGGCTGGTCGCTACCGCTAGAAATGGGAAACCTTCCGCTCGCACTGAAGAACGTGCTGCTCTAGTAGAACATCTACTCGAGCAGCACAAAGAAGCATCTTCCTCTTGCCCTGTGCAAGGTGCTGTTCGCCTTGATTTTACAGCACTGGACAATGACCCAGCGTTCAAAATCAGCATGACATATCGCACTCCGCCGCTTGTGAACCTTTGCGTGGTGCAGCAGAATTTCTTTGGCTCCCTTCACGGAGTTTCACTAACTCCACCCATGCCTCGTCCTCACACTAGTGGATTGGTTTTTGAAAGTTCTCAATAATTCTGAATTTATTCCCTTATTTTAGTTTTCCAACTTTTAGAACTCACAGGGTCAATCACTGATCAGGGCCAAGTTTTATTTGCCAAATTGATTTTTTTTCATTGTTCCACCACAAGTTGCAAGCAGCGACGTGTATTTTTGTTGGAAAGACAAAATGAGCACTGCGGTAGTGCATTTGGTTTTGAGGCTCCAGAATTGGCAGAATCAGTTCGAGTCAGCCCATATTGTTCAGAATGAAGAGTCAGAAAATCCAGCAGGATTTGTTGCCAATTTAATATGTTCTAGTCTATAGGAAATATGTATGAAAGGCTTCATGTTTTGCATTGTATATATATTGTGCCAGATGGAGTTATTCCTAATGTTTGTGCCTAATTATTTAGGGGTGATATTTTGCCCCCTTTTTGCACTGTACCACACACACAACTAATACTTTTGAAAAGTAACTGTAATTATCAAACTATGATGTTTTACTTGCTGTGACATCTGTCCATAGTTGGCGTTCTTTTCCAGGATCTGCAGCCATTACCCACAGCTATCATGTGACCCACTGCGGCATCCATTTGTCAATACATGCAACCATTTAATAACTGTCGCCATCGTTCAGAAATATCTTATCCCAGTCAACAGCTTCAGCCATTTATCAATATTCATAGCCGTTTTCCAATAGATGGCCATTTACTAAGATTTCCAGCTGCTCACTCATCTTGGCAGTCATTTACTAGCAACCACAGTCATTGATTTATATCTGCATTAGTTCACTACTAACTGCATTCATCGACTCTTGGTGCATCTATTTACCCGTAAGAACAGACTTTTACTAATATATCTTCAGTCATTTACCCAAAGCTACAGCCATTTTCCAATATTTGAATTCACTCATCCTTAACCAAATTACCAACAGCTGCAGTCATTTAACACTTTTAGTAAATTGCCAATAGCTGAAGTCATATCTTTAAGGCAAATTACCAGTGCGTGCAGTCAGCTTCCAAT
Source organism: Lissotriton vulgaris (assembly GCF_964263255.1). Classification (NCBI taxonomy): domain Eukaryota; kingdom Metazoa; phylum Chordata; class Amphibia; order Caudata; family Salamandridae; genus Lissotriton; species Lissotriton vulgaris. Next base: position 1,412,231,211 of record NC_141687.1, read on the forward strand.
AGCTGCAGTAACGAACCCATACATACAGACAATAGATCATATTTGCAAACACCGACAACCATTAATCCTGAACTAAAGTGATAGAGAAATACACGGGGCTATTTACCCGTAACTGCAATCACTTAGAGTCATTTATCCTTAAACAGAGTTATTAACAAACAGCTGAAGTCGTTTAACTTTAGTATTTATTGAAAAACAATTGTAATGATTTACCAATAGCTGACATCATCCATCTTTAACTGCAGCCGATTATCAATCGCTGCAGTCATTTAGCAATTGATGCATTAAACTAGCTATAGCTGCAGTCAATAATCCATAATTGCAGTCATATGTCCTTAACTGTACTAATTTACAAATAGCCACAGTTATTTATCATTAAACCCATTTTATTTTTTACAAATTGCTCCAGTCCTTTATGCTTAAGTGCACTCACTGACCAAAAGCTGCAGGCAAAGCCTTCTTCTTTGAGCAGCAGGACTGGCAGGGTTGGATTGTGAATAAATATCGGCCAGGGCACGCTAAAAAAAAACAAAAAAAGTGGCCCACATTTGCATATTGCCTTTCCGCAAAACACTGCTTTGGCGAAATTTAATTTTGACAAAATGGGGGGAGGAGGGTAACAAAAAAAGCACGGATTAGTTTACACTGGTGAAACATACGTGAAAACAAGCGAGGCCACTCCTGCTCAGGCCCCCTTCCACCGCTCAACATGCATACATTAATGGACTGGCCCACCGAGAGAAAGGGAGTGACACCTCTGCCCGGTGATAAAAGGGAGGTAATGGACGCCCACCTGCCTTCAGATAGGCCCCTCAGGCACCCACTGGGCCGCTGGCGGTATCCAAACAATGCAGAAACCACCCAAAGCGGCCCCCTACACTGCTCACAAAAGCAGCCCACAGCTGGACCTGGACACCAGCCACTCGGGCATTGCCAGAATGCCCGCGTTACCAATCCGACCCGGAGGACTGGCACCTTCCACACAAACTCGGTGCAGTAGATATGATCTGATTTCAAACCCCTCACACAAATCCTGAGTGCGGTGAAGTCTTACGCCAGTAAGTACTTGAATGAAGTACGGCATGCCGGTCCTTGGAGCTGGTTGCAGTGGAGACATACTTCTGCCCACCTCTTGGCACCTGCCCTGAAACAGCATCAGTTCTTGGAACCAGTGAAGTAGTTTATGTTCTACATGTGGACAATGGCCTGACCCGAAGAGGTAATGAGGTGGAAACGAAATAGAGCAGGAAGCTGAAGAGATTCTGTGGCCTTTTTATTTGCTGCTCTCTATAAAAGCTTGCAGGATGGTACAGGAGCAAAATGAATCAGCAAGATTAAGTCACTATTCTTCCCTTCAAATTGTTGCACACTGCTAGGTGCGAACAGAGACCCCAGTAGTGTTCGTGGTGAATAGGCGGTCACTGCTGAAATGTGTGTGCAACTGGCTGTTCAGAGGTTCAAATCAAAGTTGGGTCATCTCATGCTTTTCACTGGTTAGTACCATTATGTTGGCTAATATGTGTATTTGTAAAGTGCGCGTTAACCTATAGGTATATTGGCTCTGAATAACAGATGTTTACTGCTACCCAACTCAATGGTATTAATTTTATCGACCTCAAAAGAATGAAAGGCTGAGTGGACCTGCTAAGATCTGAACCTTGGACCATGAGGTCAAATACAGGCCCCTACAGCGGACACATTAGTCCACTAAGTTCAGACCCGGCTATTATAAATAAAGGCTATTGCAGGGCACAAGTCCTATAAAAAGAAGTGGGGGGACTGACAATATTCAAATCACCTCATGACGTCACGTGCTGAACGTGTCCATGTGTCTGAAAATTACACCGGGACACGTCTAGCATATTTCTGTGGGGCCCACTTCTTGGCAGGGAGGACGGCGTCCACCCTGTGAAAAGAGTGGGGGGACGCCGTGTACCTGCGTGTACCCCCGACTCGAGCCCTGGGCTATTGATTATAGCACTGTGGAAATTGTAAATCTATGATAGTAAAAACTGCACAGAAACAAGTCCACTTTATTGCTATGAAATAAATGGGTGGGTTTTTATGGCGATAAATGAACTGGGAAGGGAGACTTTGCTGTCTAATCAGTCATCAACTTAAGCTCTGGTAATATGCATATTTTTTAAGGTAAGGTGCATTGTGGGTGTACCATAAGTGGTCAATGGCATTATCCTAAATCGACTCACTACGCTGAGGTACCTTTAATTCTCTTTCTGGAGAGGAGAGAGTGAGACCCTCTCCAGGTAGTGGCTGAAATAAGCCCTAGGAGCAGCATTTGGAATAACTGCAGCCCGGGGAGGGGTGAGGTGGGGGGGGCGGGGGGGCGGCAGCTCAGTGGAGTGGCTGGGCCATTTCTCTTTGTTATACTCAACAATGCTTTATCGCCAATTATTTAGAGATTATTATTACCATTGCTGCCAATTATTTAGAGGTTCGTAGGTAGAACATTCTATATTTACAAGTCTCAGGGTCCCTCAAACGTTCACAAGCGACCCAATATTGTTTCTCCCCTTCACCTCTCTGCCTCTATGTTTCTCTCTACTTCTTTCCGTTGCTCTTTTCCTCTCTCTTTCCCTATTGCATCTCTTTCTCTCTAGGTCCCTATCTTCCACTTATCCTGTTTCTCACTCTTTCCCTCTTTCTTTTTTCTTTTCTCGACAATCTTTATCTCACTCTTCTTTTTTGCCTTTTTTCTGCCTTTTACTTAATTCATGCTCTTACAGTTTCCCCATCTTTCTCCTTCTCCCCGTTTTTCTATCACTCTTTTTAGATGTCGCCTACCAGAGCGTGTAAGCTATCTGGTTGCAAAAGACCTTTTGTGGGCTATACTAAGTACTTACAGTGGGCTTGGAGCCCGCTCACTGCTTCGATTTGCTTTGTTGTCACTCATTTGCTTACTTCTTCTTCACTGGCTTTCCTTCCTCTTCTGGTGTTTGTCCCTCTCTTGGAGCCTAGCCTCTGACTGGCTGACCTGGATTCTTGCACTCACTTTTGGGCCATTACATTTTTCTTTTTCTTCTAGCACTTTGAGAAAACGTGAGTTTTCTAGCTAACTCCCTTTTGTGCTTCTCCCCCTGTGAAAAAAAGCCCATGCTCTGAAATATTCTCTACCATGTCTGCTGCTTCCCCCACCTCTCTCTCTATTCCCCGTTGCTTCCTCACCCCTTGCTCTCATTTACATGTTTTTTTGTAGCTTTGTTTTTGGAGGGCTCAGCAGCTCCCATTTGCCAATAGGCTTGCCGCTACAAGGAAAGATCTTTCGAGCACTTAACATTTTTTTTTCATTTACTAACGGAAGTGACACCCGCCCGTTTGGATCAGTCAGAATTTTTTTTTTTTTTAAATAAAGATGATGGTGCTGATGTCATTTTGTAGGCACCTGCATGTGTGCATTCATCATAACGAATGCATGCGCCTGTAGAATGACAAGGCTGGCAACGCCATAGCGCCGTTCTTTTCTTTCTTTTTTAACAGCATCCACAAAACGCATTGGCATAGCATATATGACTACAAGGGCGGGACTATTGACTTAGCAATGCTCGTTTCACTCATACTATTCCATTCTCTATTGTTCATGCTCTTTTTGTTTGTTGTTTTCTTACACAACTTTAAAAATTGGCGTTCTAATCTATTGCTCAGTTGAAACGCGGCTAAGCCCATACCACAAAAATATCTTTAAAAAATAACCTTTTTAGGTCGAGCCTAGACGAAAGCAAAGCGAAGCTTTGCTGTCTAGGTCGACAACTTATGTAATCACTTTCAGAGGAATGTGGACAGCAGACTGTCACGAGCGTCTCCTGCCTGAGATTCTACCTCGTGGGAGCGCACGCCCAGCCCGGCGCCGTGCACGTCCCCTGCCACAGACACACACATGCACACGCAGGCAGGAAGGGCCACACACACACACAGACACACGCGCACCCCCCCCGCACACACGCAGGAGCGCACCTACACGCACGCACACATACAGAGACACTCCCCCCCCCCCCCCCTGCCGCATACACAGAAGCGCCCCCGGCCGCCGCATACATACAGAGACACCACCTCCCCCCCTCCCCCGCCGCAGCTCTCCCCCCCACCTGACAACACTCACCGGGCTCTGCTGGCGGGGGCTACACGAGAGCTCCCGCTCCTCGGGGCTCTTTCCGCAGCACTTCTCTTTGCTCCCGGTGTGACTCCTCGGCTCTGCAGCTCTTCTCCGGGGCCGCGGGACAAAAGCTACTCCTCTCCGCAGCTCACGGGAGCCCCGGGCCGCGCGAAGACTTTTCCTCTCCTTTCTCGGGTGCTCGAGGAGGCGGGACTTCCGGCCGGGCCGCGATGCAATTGGCTGGCCGGCCGGGCGGCTGGTTGCTTTCGCTACCTTCTAACATCTGGGCAACTTGAGAACGGAGGCAACCATACGGCGTGCACTCCTGCTGCTTTACCGTGAAGTGCTTCCGTCTGTGACTCCGGCAAGCCGACATTACTGAATGTGCTTTTCGATAAGCTTTCACACTCAAGCAACGTGTTTTCTGTGCAGAATCAACTTTTAAATCGGAAGATAAAGCTACGTATTTGCACAACTTATTTGCGCACGCTTATTGGCCACATGCTGTGCATGGTATCAGCGGTGCCTGAGCAAGATGGTGGCCGAGCAGGAGGGGGGGGGGGGGGGAGAACAGTGGGCTATTCGCCCCCTTTCCCGTCCGCACTACCTGTTCTCTTGCTGCCGCCTTCATTCCCTACAAATGCAGTGTGTGTCTCGGTTCGAAAGGCGCTGAGGCCCAAAGCCCTTAGGAGCCGAAGGAGTTCATCCAGGAATGTTTATTGTTTGTGGCCTCCCAGGTGCTGCCTAGCATGAATCCGGAGCATGTGATACTCCTCTCCTGTATGTAGTTCTCGGACTTACGAACAGCTGTGTTTTTGGACCTGTTTCGTGCGACTTGCGGAGTGGGGGGAGGTGGGGTGGTGTCAGGGCTCTTATCAGCTCCCCGCGGCAGCTGTCAGAGGGCATGGGCGGTCTCTTGGAACAGTAAGTTTACATAAAGTTGTTGAGGGGATGAGGGGGGCTTACCACAGCCACAGGAAACTCGGGCCAGCATCTGTGTTGTGGGCAGGGCAGCCTAGTACACAAGATGTCAGTCCGCCTTGGATAGATTGGGTTTTCAGATGGACTGTTCGCCCAGTTTGCATTGCTTTCTTTACAATTCTTCCGGTATAGAATGCACCTTGAGGCCAATGTAACCTATTGCCAGTGAATTCTGGACCTTAAACTGTTTATTTTTCAATGGTGAGAAGAGGCCACTCGAACCGTGTTGAGCAAGAATGATTAATTACGACAGAGTGCAGAGAGTAAATCTGACTTGTTTTGAGGATGTATGCATGCATGCACTCCCCTTTAAGAAAGATGTTGTGACTCTCCTTCATTTTAAGGGAACTTGGAGTGACGTCAGCACGAGTGTGTAGAGCCTAGTCCAGTGAGCTCAGAACCGAAGCTGTGTCGTCCGATCTGCCCTTCCAAAAGAGGCGCACCTTCTGTGAGAGGCCCTGGGAGGGTTTGGGTCCAGGACTGCTGCTCCTACCACCCCCTTTTGTCACCACCCCCTTTTGTACCGCTCCTACCTAGGTAGCTGATCTTCCACACTATGTCAGCAGTCCCCAGCCCGCATACTTCACTGCCTGCATAATCACCTGTTTCCTCTACATCATGGCAGTGATTTGTGTATTTTTGTGCAAAGAGACCTGCATTGTGCGGTGGGAGTTCTCTTGAACCTAATCTCACTTGCTCTTTAGAATTGCTTGTTTAGAATACATTTACTTTACTACCAATTCTTAATTTGTTCTCCTCACACACCTCCACACACCCCCACACACACACACTTACTCTCCTATCACACATATAACACACTCCTTTAACTTATAAATACAGCACACACACACTCCGATCACTTACACAAACTCACAGTCCACACACACACACACGCATACACTCCTATCATTTAGACATACAGCATTCACACAAAATAACGCACCGATTATGTTTTGGGAAACTGAAGGCAGTGCATTAAGCTGCAAGGCTTGGAAAAAAAAGATGGCTGCTTGTCGTTTGGAGGTACTAGGCCTTGTGGGCGAGAAACTTTAGTAACACCAATACAGACTTTGCTACAAATGTAATGCAACCCATTGTCATATACAATGCCAATAACTCAAACTTTAATGCTGCGAGACCTATTGCATTGCAAATGCTTGTTGAAACATGGGCCTTCCTGGTTATTATGGTACTGTAGTACACAGCCTTTCTAAACAGAAGCTATCTCAATTTTTTCGCAAAATGACAAAAATATGCAAACAAAATCCGCTTCAATGTGCTGTACAAAATAGTATTCCACCAGTCTCCTGCGTCACATTTTCTGAGCACCTACTTCACTTTTTGTCAGAGTTATTCCTCATGACAAAGAATCTGCTGTTTGTATGCATGTTGTAACAGATAAAGTGCTTGACAAGTACAGTAATGTAAACAGCAGACCTTTTATAAGAGGTTCAACAGAGACAGGCATGATTTGCCCTGTTTGGGGCTCATGACTCTTACTCAGACGTGTTTTATGGGTGATTGAAACAATAGGATGGTGAATACAAAGACATTTAATTGTTATAAAGAGCAAAAACGGTCTTTCTAGATTCAAGGCCTGTAGTTTTTGTCCAGGATTGCGGTTATAAAGTGGTTGATATCGTCCAAGACATGGCCAGATTCCTTAACCTTCTCGCTAGACTGTGCAAATCAAAAATCATTCAAAAAATATGTTTATTGCTTTAGTTAATTAAAACCATAATAATTTTTGTTTTTATTGAAATACAATCTAAAATAAAAGAAGTGTGAAAGTGCAACTGTGCAGAATAACGTGCAGACTCTTCTACTGTAAGAGACCTTCTTGCTGGAGTGTGCACTAAGGGTACTGACATTTGCACATACTGCCCAGTGCAAAATCCGTACTTGTACCGACCAAATAGTAGACAAAAGAAAAAAAAACTGTTTTGCACCTGTCCGGTCAGTCATTGCTAGTGCATGAGCCGGCGTAGCTTTACGCAAGTTGGTCTGGCAAGAAGTGAGCAAAAAAACTTTGCCCTCGTTAAGGTGGGTGAATTTTTCTGACTTCGCCAACATGAAGATTTAGTGGCCGATTTACTGCAGCCAGATGTCTGCCCAGGGATGGCTGGCTACCTGGCCGCAGAGATTGCGTGTAGTGTTTTTCACTTGTTCGGGAGCTGTAGTTAATCCAGAGCTGCAGCTGGTAACTTCGCTGCTGAGCAATGGCACTCCCTCCCTTAGGGTAAGGTTTCCCGAAGTATAGAAACAGCAGTGCCCACTCGTGGTATGTCTCTGCCCAGTGTTTGAAATGGAAAAATAGAAGTGCAGGTATTCTGACTGAGTACCTGCTTGTTTGAGAAGTGCTGGTACTCTACAATTAAAAGTATTACTTTTTTCTTGAGAAGTGCTGGTACTCTCCCTCCCAAAATAAAAAAAAAGTCCAGGTGCTCAGTACCGGACTGTACCGGCCCATTTAAAGCACTGTGGGACCCCACCTTATGTTGAACATCACTAACTTCGCACTTTAAAATGTTTAAAAAATGAAGGCAGATCACAGACACTGTTCTTCCCAACTTATAGTTCTGACAAGAACTTGCAGACCTGTTGGGCATTATATGTGGCTACGGGGTAACAAAAACACGCTCTGCATCTAGATGGTAACGCTGCCGCAGTGATTTCATCGCTTACCTTGGGGGTGTTGACATTCTCCTCTTCCATGAACGGATGCTCAGCTTGACAGACCGAAGGTGGGAAGGAGAAAGCGTCTGTCGTGGACGTGTGCGACAGGACAGGGGACCTCATTAGTCTAATATTCTGCGACATCAAGTTCACAGAAGTGGTGACTGCATTGGCCTGTACATAAGTAAATACAAGTATATTATTTTAATTATTTAAAAAAACAAAACATTTCTCCCACAGTTACAGTGTGATCTTGTGTCAGCTGAGGCTGTAAATGGCTGAAAAACTAACGTGTTGACACATCCACAAATATTCTTTGCCTGTTCGACAATCAAAATTGAAGATCCATTTCAGACCCTTCCAATGACAGACTGTGCTCCGTCAGCTCTTTTATCCAATTTATTTGGTGACATGGCTTTTATTCATTACTACCTTTGGAGGTGACCTGGCATGTGGTCACTTGATAATTAGCTGTGAAAATGGTATTCCTCAAAACAGATTTATTCCTGGGCATTTATGTGCCCATTCTCTATTAAATGCAACATTCCGTCCATGATCTTGTGAGTTTTGCTGTTCGCCCTATGTGGTAAGGGTATGCCCAGATGTGTGTCCCGTGCTCACTATGCCACTGGAGTCAAGCTATCCTGGTTGATGCCGGCTGATAGCCAGAAACCGGTCCTAGGATGCTTGATTCTGGTCCAGGGAAGACATGGCTTGGCAGTTCGGGCTGGACTGTTCCCATGAGTCACACGGTCAAGACTGATTTGCATATGGCCATGTCTGAACTGGGGTGGCGTGGTGAGCAAAATAACGATGGATTAAACCAGATCTGTGACTGGGGGTGAATGTTTTGCCAATGTGCAACTTTCCGTCCATCATCTTGTGTGTTTTGCCATTCTCTATTAAGTAACACCGATTTGTGTCCATGCTTCATGGATAGAAAATTATTGTTCCACAATCTTTTCAGTTTCCCTAAAAAGGTGCTGCCTTGACTGACTTTTTTCCTTATAAAGACTCCATCACATAATACAAAGGAGGCTGAATTGTTATTTACTGTTTAGGACTAAACTACTTGATCGATTGTTGTTTAGAGACACAAGAAGAATATTTTACTCCAGCTACTGAACTCTAATAAAGGATTTTACAAAAACCTTACATACTTCATTTTTTTATCACGAGATACCATACTTTGTCTCTAAAATTTGAAACAGAAGTGACAGAGCAGTTTCTGATCCATCATCTTGCAAATTTTAGCACCCTTTCTTAGTCAAACGAATTGTTTAAGTTACCATGGATTCAATAAAGTTACTTTACATGTACACTATATTTTTGAGGCCACTCATGATGCTTTGTAATGGACTCCTGCTGATTTATTATTTTCTCAGACACATTGCGCCCAGAAACAATGCAATTTGGACATGGACTTATGGAGTTACTGCAAAAGCTTTTGAAAGGAACTGTAATTTTAATATTGTCATTGAAGATCAGGCATCCATGAACTTTAATGTGGACTTGCTTTGAGATGTAACTTCAAAGGGATGTGAAATGGGGATTAGAACGTCGGGAACACCACTGAGGACTATATAGTGGCCCTAGATGAATAATGCAAAAAGAACAATTGATGAACAGAATGCATAACAATGCAATACATTCACCCCAGTGCAGAGATCTGGGTCTACATCCATCGTTTTTTTTCTCCCCATGCCATTCCAGTTTGAACCCAGCCATATGTAAATCCGTCTTGACCCTGCACCCAATGGGAACAGTACAGCCCGAACTACCAGGCCCTCCCTGGACTGGAACCAAGCATCCTAGGACCAGTTTTAGGGTTTCACCCCTCATCAGCCAGAATAGCTTGACTCCAGTGGCATGGAGAGCATGGGACCCACGTCTGGGTATACCTGTCCCACTCGGGGTGACAAATGCAAAAAGAACAATTGATGGACAGAATGCAGAACAAGGTCATACGTTCACCCCAGTACAGAGATCTGGGCCTAAATCCATCGTTTTTTTGCTCCACATGCCATTCCAGTTTGAACCCAGCCATATGCAAATCAGTGTTGACCCTGCACCCAATGGGCACAGTCCAGCCCGAACTCCCAGGCCAGGTCCTCCCTGGCCCGGAACTAAGCATCCTAGGACCGATTTTGGGGTTACACCCCTAATCAGCAAGAATAGCTTGACTCCAGTGGCATGGAGAGCACGGGACCCATGTCTGGGTATACCCGTCCCACTCGGGGCAACAGATGCAAAAAGAACAATTGATGGACAGAATGCAGAATAATGTCATACATTCACACCAGTACAGAGATCTGGGCCTAAATCCATCGTTTTTTGCTCCCCATGTCATTCCAGTTTGAACCCAGCCATATCCAAATAAGTACTTAACCATGAGGCACAGGGTCAAGACTGATTTGCATATGCCCAGGTCCAAACTGAGGTGGCATGGTGAGCAAAAGAATGAGGGATTTTACCCAGATCTCTTGACTGGGGGTGAATGTTTGGATTTGTTCTGCATTCCGCCCATCAACTGTCTCTTTCGCTTTGTCACCCTAAGGGTGCCTGGTATGGCCCAGACGTGGGTCCCAAGCTCACTGTGCCACTGGATTCAAGCTATCCTGGCTGATGAGGGGTGAAACCCCGAAACCGGTCCTAGGATGCTTGTTTCTGGTCCAGGGAGGACCTGGCTTGGCAGTTCGGGCTGGACTGTTCTCATGAGGCACAGGGTCAAGACTAATTTGCATATGGCCAGGTCTAAACTGGGGTGGCATGGTGAGGAAAAGAATGATGGATTTCAGCCAGATCTCTTGACTGGGGGTAAATGTTTTGATTTGTTCTGCATGCCATCTATTAATTGTGTGACTTTTGCTTTCTTGTCCTAGACGAATAATGGCTGGTATAAGCCTTCTCCAATAAGTGTCTCTATTTCTCACTTTTTAATTTAGAACATTCTAACCAACGTGGGTGGAATGTTCTAACAACCTTCTAGCCCTTCTCCCTCGGGCTTTACAGTTGGTTCATGGCCTTTAACAACCAGTATAGCCCTCAGAAGCGGGTTATAAGGCTATACTGGACCTCAGACCCATAAAGGCTGGTACAGAAATTCTGTCCCAACATTCCAATGACTGTCTTTCTGTTTCCTAATTTTAATTAAGAACATTCCTCCCCCAGAGGGGGTATGTTCTAACAGCCTCATATTCCTTCAGTCTCAAGATATAACAGTTCCTAAAGGCCCCAGCTGCATTTGGGGGCTTTAACTGTTAACTGCCCACAACAGCGGGCTATAATGCTTAATTAGGACACATTTTTCTTGCTAATGTTGGTTAGGGGTATTAAAGAATGAAAATGTTATGACAGTTAATGCAAAACCGATATCTCTTTTCTATTGTATTTGATATTGAAGTTCCCATTGCCCTCAACAAAAATTGTACCAACAACAATTTTGTACAAAATCTGGAATTAACTATGCATACGCGTAACAGTCTGGGAGCAATCCTCCTCCATGAATAAGAATCTGTTTGGATTGTTATGTAACACACTGTGTAACATGGGCTTCTTAGAAGATAAAGTCAGATTAGAAACGTTCCAGATACGCCCAGCTCTTACACAAAATGTTTAGAGCTTTACCTTCTCAGCGGTGTTTTAGAGTAGGCATTCTAATTCATATAAAGGCTGCTTTTAAAAATAAATCTCCATCCGGCACCTGTTCTAGAAATTATTGGTAAAAGGAATGTAAAAGGCAAGAATGGCAAAAAAGAGTTGTTTGTTCAGCTTAAATTTTAAAAGTTTGCGACACACTTATTTTACGCCCAGGTATAAAGATTTTGAAAATGTGTTATTTGAAGGGCATTTTCAAGGCACATCATATTCGTATGGTAAGGAATGCAATGCAATTATATTTGGGGGGGTAAGACAAAATCCTATATCGGGCTTTAAAATATATAAAGGAAGCTTTAATACGCTGCAGCGCAGTTCTTAAATTCCAGACTTTAAAGAGTAATACGGTGGTCTTTATTGGTAACCATGGTGATGATTAATGGTCTGCGTTTCTGTACTGAGTGCATATTAGACACTTATGCCGTTGTTGGTGTTAATGTGGAAGCGCAAATGTTCCCTGTTGTTCAACATTTATGTGAACCATTAGCACATCAATGTCGCCAGTGGCTGAAATGGAAATATAAAAGTGTTGGTACTCACTTTTCCAGAGTAACGGTGTGCTATTGAGAAAGGACAGAACGTTTAAATTATTGCTCCTCTACTAAGAAGTGTAGGTACTCTCCCTTTCAAATTAAGGAAGTGCAGGTGCTCGGTACCTGCACATTTAAAGCAGTGTGTGTACCATTACTTCACACATGCAAAACTGGCTAAGCAGATTTCGATGTTAAAAAATAGCATGAATAGTTAGTGTGAATTTTTACAAATTGATGAGAACTAAAAAGTAGTTCATATTTTGTTAAAGTGCCTGCCACTGTGTTGCTGATGTCTCGCTCTGCTCTACATGTGATGTACTGCCTTATGCGGTGTTGTGTAGGCAGTGACTCGAGTTTTACTGTTAATTTAATAGTGATGCTAGGTTTATGTGGTTTTCATAGAATTATAATTTCTGTTCCTTTTTTTGAAGATGATAGAGGTATTTAGCATAGTTGGTGTGTGCTACTAAAAAAAAAAAAGCTAAAAAAATTGACTTGGCTTGGTTTGTAATCGTTAGTTCTAACTCAGCTATGCAGCAAGTAAATAAGATGTGCTAACAAAGTATTTTTCCAAGGTAGTAGTGTCTATAAATTGGCTATGTGCAGCACATAAAAAGCGATTTAGTCAAGCAGATTAAAGGGTCGGAGAAGTCAGATACACATGTAGTGTCCTGTCCTTGAAAGAAAACGTGATTTCAAGCTCCAAGAAGCCCCCAGAGTGCCACACAGAGAATAGGAGCATCATAGCAGAATCTACAGCTTCCATCGTTAAGAGCATCAGGATATATTAATGGTGTATTGGAGTGCTGCTCGTAGACCAAAACGGAGTCTAGGGTCCCGTTGAAATAAGTTTTGAGAAAACAGAATGGGATTGGTTGGACACGTAGCAGTGACAATACCCCATTGAGTTTGTCTTTTTTTTTTACATAGTGCACAATCTTTCAGTCTAAGGCACAGGCAGATGCAGCGATTTGCCCACAATCACAATTTTTGTCATCAACTTGGCCATCTCACAAAAACAGCTGAAGACACCACACAGTGTATCGTAACAATTTAACAGTCCACCTTAATTCTCAGAACCCACCTACCACTCCAGCCTCTCGTGGACTGCATGTTTGGCCCTGTAGAGTTCTGCTGAGTCTGGCTCGATCTTTACTATGCGTATATCGGAAACGCAGTTCTGCCCGATAGCCCCTGGAGTATTTTTGCAACTACCTTTCCACTCACTGAAGCCCCAGGATGTGACTACTGACCTTGGGGGTACTCTTTAAAGGTTCTTTTTTGGAACAAAATTACAACTACAGCGAAGATGTCCTGGCAAGAAAGTGTGGCACCTCCATAGGAATGGCCCTCCTACCATTTAAGGACAACAGTTTTTGCCTTGTGATGCAAGAATCGTGTAGAAGGTTTTTTGCTGCTAGATCACAGAAGTGATGGTGTAATACCTGCAAGCTGCTCGCTTCTCAGCCAAAATTATTTTAGAGCAAACAAATGAACAGCTCTGACCTTTAAATGTACCCTCAGGCTGAAGGACTCGACCGGTCTCTGCTTATCTTCAGACAAAAATAATCCCAACGTTCAAAGGAGAACCCCAGGCCTGGGACTCCACCAATAGGATGAGGTTATTGCACGAGAGAAGAGGGCACGAGGCCAAACGTGCAGAGCACACAAAATGGAAACACCCAGCCAGGAGTTAACCCTCATGGAACACCAGCACAGGGAACAGTAACAGCACATACACACCTTCCAGAGAAGACCCACCACGGAACAGTATTGGAGGAAGTACCCTTAGCAAATAGCGTGCATAAAAGACAGCAGTGCAGCACATACCCAACTAGGAACCAGGAAGAGAGAATGCCAGTAAAGTATAGCGAGGAAGAACGCAGAACATAATGCACTTTGAAGACTTATCTTTCATTATGTATGCCCTTATTTAAAGATCTAAGAATGGAACCTACACACCTGTGAACCACAAACTTATAGTGTGTACAACATAATATATACATAGCTAGAAACTGTTAATCTATAGTACAGTCTTAAAGACAAGGTAATACAGTACATGCCAAACTATCTAAAAGTACATCCACACAGAGAATAGTAGTGTAGCAGACTACTAGCCCAGAGGCAGCGCTTAACTTGAGCCAGAGGTTTCCGGTGCTCAGCACTTAATTGTCAGCCTCGGTACTAGTAACAGTCCACCACGTGGTGGCGATGTGTTTAATTTTGAAAGGAGCACAATAACTGTGTTTATTAAGTCAATTCACATTGAAAATGAATACTACCAGCCTCTCACGCCATTATTATAGCTTTGTGTGGCCTGAAATAGTCTGAACTGTGTCACTTGTAGGAGTGCAATGGTTTGGTGTTGTTAGTATTGTCATTGGCAGCGCTGGCAGGGGCAATAGGTGGTGCAGGCTGCATTGGCCTTCCAGAAAGGCCCTGGCACTTAATTATTTACAAATTAAGCACTGCCCAAGTTAATTTTCATGGCGAACAGAATATACCAGAGTTTGCAACCTCAATAATAGTGTTTCCTTATTGTGGACAACAGTGCTGGACCCCGCCTATAGTACCCTGCATACAGAACAGTAACATACAACAAATCCAACTCCACAAACAAGGAACTACTGGCCTAGAGAAGACCACCACAGAAAACAGAAATACAAAACAATATGCAACTTGGGAGTTATTTTTCAATGCTGGTAGACCATACCCATTTACCAACACAGTACACCCACATAAATAACAGCAATGCAGAACATGCATAAGTAAGGACTAATAGCCCATGGTACACCCACACAGATCAAAGTAAGGTAGAATGCATATAACTAGATACCACTAGCCTAAGGTAAACATCACCGGTCAAAGGGATACAAAACACACCCAACTTTAAAACAGCTGTAAATATTATTCTCATATTGGAAGGATATACTCAACTGGGAACACACAGTACCCCCACATAGTAAACAGCAATGAAAAACCTGCATAACTAGCAATCAGTAGCTTAGCATACACTCGTGGAGGGTACAGTAAAGCACAGAGAACATGAATATCAGAAAATATCTAACTAGGAACAAATGTTATGTTATGTTATTTCTTTTTTGTATAGCGCACGGATGCCGCAGCTAAGAGGCGTCCCGGCGCTTGGAGAACTGAATAACACAACACCTATGAGACAATGTTTACTTCTATAGAAACCAACTCTATCAGACTGCATCGTAACAAAAGGCCCTCTCATTCAATGTAACAATGTATAGCCGCACTGAAGAAAGCAATATAATACCCCACGCAAATGTGAATCGGTAAGTCCTAGTAGGCAATGTTGGGAAAAGTAACAGAAAATACGTACATAGCATCAATGGAATCCTCATTTAGCCTAACAGAAACGAAAAGTTTTCACCCTTCTCTGGAGGATTTGTAATCTAATTCGGACGAGAGTGCAGAAAATAAACAAATTCAAGAACCACTAACCCAGAGCACATCCATATAAAGAAAAGCAATGCAGAACGATAATCCATCAACTCCGGACTCAAAAGTGAATACAGCGCCAGAGATGGACAGCTCGCAGAGGTTAGCCCAGACCGCACAAACACAAGGTAAAGGGCGAGTAAACTCCATGCGGCAACCCCGGTCATTCGCTTAGGTCTAATGGAGCAGGAGTCCCCTAAAACGCTTCAGTCGTATTCTGGTTACAGTACAGAATCGTATGCAGAAAGACGGAGTGTCCCCGAGGACACGTTGTACACAAAGCTGTAATGATTTTTCGAGCCGACCTTTGAATGCGCTCTTCCTGCACTTTGCAGTCCACTTGCTCCGAGATTGATTGGTTGAAAATTGAAAATTCCTATTGAAATTCTGTTTTGCACCTTCCCGGTGTTGCGTCAAAACGCCGAGGTTAAGCTAACCTGTTAACCACACCCAGACAAGTGCCCTTGAGGCACGCGCGCCCAGGAGCCGATCACCTGACATGACGTAAGACGTACGGAGCATACGGAGAAGTGAACAATCCGCAGAGAGAGAGGTGTCGTCTCTAAATATGGCCACTATCACATCGACACGCTGCCCACTCTGTTTGTAACCTGCGGTAAACCACAGTGCACTGACCTGTGACAGCTGCAAAAACCCCTCGCCATCTGTGGTACAACAGAGGACAAAGAGCACGTCAAAGATGTTGTCTCGATTTTCTATTAGTTATTAATATTTGAGAAAAATGAAATGCGAAGACATAAAAAACTATAACACAAATTAGTTCTTTTCTGTACGCTTGCACTGAGATATCACAACTTTACCAAAGAAAAACACAAGTTAAATGTTTAGCGGATTCATCAAAATAAGGACATTTTTGAAAAAGAGAAACAATCTTCTCTTGCAATCATTTTTCAACGGCGATAGGCTTACTCTGATTAATTTCCCGAGAGAGACCGAGGAGCTATAGCTGCGCGCGGTTATATTACTTTTCTTAACCTACATAGGACAGAAACATCAAATCCTTTAAATAAATACAGTTTGACATCTGTTGGTTTTGCAACAACTACGCGTACAGGTCCTTTGAGGAAAAAATACTTCTGGGCTCTTGCTTAAATATGCACCAAGCTGTGTGCAAGAATTTTGCGTTAACAGATTGAGATCTATATCTTATTTATGCACAGCATGTATTTTTATAACAAAACACATGTGAGGTGCCAGAAATGGGAAAGACGTGCCCCCTGAATTTGGGATTTAGGTCTCAAGTGGCGAACTTCTCTATCCAATTAGTTGAAAAACCGCACTTTTTAATAAGGACTACGATTCATGTTCACAGTGTTTAAATACCCATCAGCCATCTTGATTCCAGATGTTAAGCACCAGCCCGAAAAATGTGAAATAGGTAAAGGTGTAATAAAAAGAAAATGGCAGCTGCAAGCTTTCTGCACAATTGCCAGACTTCAAGTTGGCTTTCTCGTAGGTTACTTTAGGGTGCCTCATCTTACAAACACAAACAAAAATGGCTGCTGAGTGCCTATTTTCACTAGATTATGAACTATCCTGAACCTAAACATCGGGGGTTATAATACATAAAGTGCTCTGAAGGTGTAACTGGTTAGTTAATGACCCTGACCAAGCAGCGCACTCTATTACAGGTGGGGCCCATAACCGCATTAGTGGACATTTGTCACCTGCACAGTGAAAGTTGGACTGGTGGTTTCAAACAGCTGGTCCACTTTTCACTAATGCAGTGTTTTCACTGAAGGCATGGGTTTACACCTGTACCAGGAACAGCACATTTGCTGTGATACGCAGCCCTGTCCCAGTCTACACCACAACACAGAATGGGATAGTGCGCGGTTTCTTTAATGTGGCCCAGGTCTTTACACAAAATTTGCAGTTTCACCTCATTCAGGATGACACTTTAGCAATGCAAAAAAAAGCATTTTTGTACCCATTCTTGGGTTGATTGGGAACTTACTACTTTTTGCTACACATCCTCACTCTAGCTTTGTGTTGTTTTTACGCGCTATGGCTTTGATACCCTTTTTGCAGCTGCACAGGGCACACATCTAAGATAATGTACTCCCAGGCACTTACGTGTGGCATCCAGTTGTGTGACACTAATATGAATTATTCTGTGGTCATTTAAAAACAATCTTTTCCTATTATTTACAGTCATCGAGTCAATTGTGACAATACCATCTGCTTCCTATATGGTGCTTACTAAGACAGCTGTGTCGATGAATCCTACAAAAATACAGCCGTTATTATGGCAGACCCTGCTAGTAGAGGGGTGGGCCTTAAACATGCAAAGGATTGCATAGAACCACAGACAGCGTAATAGCTACTTCCCAGTTTCCTCGAATGCACCAACCTCTGCTCTTAGGGGAGTACCCTGACTATGTTGTTGCTGAATGCGGTGTGCGCAGAAGTGTGAACCTGAGGTGGCATTCTGCCCAGGTCATAAGCGAGCCAGTCCCAGTTTTGTTATCCAACAGCACTACCAAAGCAGGGCCTCGTAAGTTTCCTTTTCTCCATTATTAGTATTGCCCGCAAATCCCAGCATGCTCGGTGCTGTTGGCTCAAAGACCAGGAGTAGCTGAAAGTCACACTTGTGATGTGGTCCGTTGACCACTTTGTGAACAGATTTCCCTCCACGACCCAGAATGCCTGGCTTCCTCAGAGACAGCCCGTTTCAAGGGAAAGCCCAGAAAACTACAGCAGTTTAAATGTGTGAAGGAACAGATGCACCAGAACTGCTAATAAACTCCTTCAATACTATTCCTGTATTTTTAGAGAGGACAGTGGGGTCTGGTTCAACGCGGGGACAAGGTTTCCTGGAAGAAAGAGTAAGAAAGTTACAGGCTCACTCCGGGCAGAGTCAGTGCGGAGTTCCACCTTCACATGGCCGACAACATGGACGCCGGTGGTTAGTCATCATAATTCTTCCTTATGAACCATGGGGCAATAGTCTGTAGGCTTTCAGAAATTGCCAATAACAAACTAGCTTTAAAACACAAAAACATTAGGCAGGTGGCAGCTTGCCTTGGGATTATCGCTGCATTATTATCTGCACCAGGACCACATTTCTCAATCTCATCCTTCTATTCACTTATGCGTACCACTCGCAGACACATTCTACTTCAGGCCTTTCCGCCGTGCTTGGCCCACCACCATTCTGATACACTGGCATTTCTACAAATGTACACCATCACAAAAGCTTCCATATCACCTGCCTTGGAAGCTAAATACAAACACATTTTACCTAGTGATTTTCTTTTTAATTAGAAGCAATTCATAATGCCCCACTGCTTGTTATCAGACAGCTGCATACTTCCTTGTTTAAGGTATCCGCGTCTACTCAACACCACTGAGTTGGGTAGTCATTGTTTTCAATGCTTTGAGTGTTGGGCAGCATACGTTAATCAAATATTATGAGATCACAGTAATTATAACTAATAATAATAAAAAAAGGGACTGCTACATTTCTCAATCTCCGATACTCTTATTTACAAATCTAAATAGTTTTTAACTCCTGAAAGAAGCAGAACTCCACGACATTTAATAATTCAACTTCATAATCTTCTAACTGTGCTGGTGCATTAATTTAATTAGTTATACTATGTCTCTGTGCATCACGGTAAACGGACGCTATGTGGCCTATTTGCTTCTTGAACGCACTCACAATTTTAACTACTCTATTGTACAATTAACTGTCGACAAAAGGTGCACACAAAAAAACTGTCATCAGGTGCTGAAGGCATGCATTTGATTGCTTTGCTTGACGGACAAGTTGATTTTTTTTATATGTGTATATTTCTGTTGACGAAAATGAAAGGGTTTCATAAATGGTCAAATTCTTTGGTTTTATGAAAATAGCAGAACAGGTCGTGAAAAAGAGAAAAGCATGCGCTTGCCTCCTGCTGGCGCCAGCATGAAGCGGGAACGAGCAGTGTTCCTCGGATTCCGAGAACACACACTTCAACCGCCTCGCACAACACTGCTTTCCATTTCAGGGCATTCAGTAAAGGTTATATTCTTTAAAAAGACCACTCCACCCGCTTACAAGGAGGCCAAACACGTTGTTCCGCTGGAATGCTACCGAGGCGCAGCGCAGAAGTGGCTGTGGGGGCCGCGAGATATTATGGGATTAGTGGGCTAATGGCGCGTTACCTTGGCAACCGTTTGTTCCGCCACCGAGCTGGGCCGACGTTGGCGGGCATCGAGTCGTGCCTCCACGGGGAAGCTGCTCCGGTGTGACTTCAGCCTCTCCACCAGCAGATAGTAAATGGCGGCAAAGTGGTTGTAGCTCTTGTTCTGTAGGGACTGGGGAGGGGAGGGAAGAGAAGGAAACAAAGTGCGTGAAAGTCCAGCCGACAAGGGTGTAACACAAAGCCGACAGGCTGCTGGCCCCCGTTGCATGTCCCACTTATGCCCACGACGTTTTCATAACCATGAGAACACAGGCCTATGTATATGAAACACAGGTGTTTTTGACTTAGACATCAATGCATCCAAAAATGAGCTTACCGAACAGTGTGCAACTCTTTCAAATACATTCCACATATCAATGGTGAAAGATTATGGTACATGTGCATTCAATAGTCACTGACTGACCTGGTCTTGACCATAGAATGTTCTTGAAGTTAATTAAGCAACATTTCCAAAGGGGGGGAGCGGGCACTCCCACATAGTTCTGTCAGAGGGTCCCATGGTGAAGCCGAGGGGCCTTGTCCACCCCTGTAAATAACTACCTGGGAGTGTCCCTCTCGGATAATACTGTTAAATTAACTTTAGGAACATTAGTTGAGAGCGCAGGTCACAACATCGAAACGTGCCTTTGCCACAGCAATGGGAGGCCCTTCCATCATTTGGTGAGGCAAGAGACCTGATCAGTTTGGCTTCTGAGAGGATGCTGGTGGTAGCCCACTCCAAGCAACGGTGGACAAGGTTCCGACCGACCACCCTGGATTATATTTTACATCCGCTTTGGTTTCAGAATCTGATGCGTAAGAGGTGATCTGCCCTGGGGAGACAGTGGAACCTGAGACAAAGTCCTGGGATTACATTCAGCGATCCCCTGCTGAGAAGCGAAAGGAACGGAGGGTCAGCTGCAAGCTTTGGGGACAGAGGCCAGAAAGGGCTGCAATCCTTCAGCACCTCGAACAGGCAAGGAGACTTCAAGTTGAAGCATGAGAGAGAGTACTCGTGGTGCCAGGAAGAAGCATGAGGACGCAACTCTGCCAAGTATTCCTGCTTTAGTGCGGAATGAAGGAGAGGAAGCAAACAATTTGCGCCTCAAATTGTTCGAACTGTAATGCATGGAGTGCAAGATCAATGAATAGAGCAGAAAACAAAACCCAACAATAGGAAAATAAATGATGGAAGAACATTACAAATAATTCGAACAGTTAAAAAAAAAAAAGTTTACACGTGGCATCATGCCACAACAAATGTAAAAGAAAAACACAAAATCCCCCTTACAAATGCTCTTCTCCACAAAAAACATTCTTTTGAAAACCACTAACAAAAATCAAAGAGCTTGTCTTTATTAACTCTTATACCCTGTGCGTCTGCCTATGGGGGTCATGTGCAGTGTGGTTTGGCAGGTGGCTGTCGGTCACGCAGTATGATAGAGAATACTATTCTAGAAGCTGGGCGAAATATATTACTAGGAAAATAGAAAGTTACTGAAAAAATCAAGTTAGAGTTAAGTTAAGGTTGGTATTGGTTAAACACCTTAACAAATGTTTTTTTTTTAAAAACCCTTGAAATTCACTTATAGTTATAGTGAAGTTATTGTTATAAACTAACTTATGAAAACCCTTGAAATTCACCAGTTAGAGTTTGCTCTACAATCCAAAACTCACACAACAGCCATGAACATCGTGAAATGCACACCAAATTCAATGCTTTTGACCTCACAATATTTCTATCAATACACAACACTTAAACGCATTTATTAAAATATCGACACATACTCAAATCAATAGGTAACATCACATTCATTGCAGCCTCTTTCACGTGGTTACTGATATTATGGATAAGATTAGTTAGAACATTTGTGATTGCATCGGTTACATCAAGGATGAGGATAGGAGCATTGCTTTGCCTATGGTGTCCGATTTTGGATTTGCATGGCTGTTGTGAGTTAGTGATTGAGAGCTAACCATTACTCGCAGATTTCAGTATTTTTTAGGTCTGGTTTTGTAACCATAGCTTCATTTTAACTATGCTGTATGTGACTATTACACGGTGGCAGGCACCACTATTCAGTTATACATATGTTAGTCTGAATTTCTATTGGAAGAACATTTCTGATAACTTTGGCATAGTTATATGAATTTTCACGAAACATTACAAAGTTCATCCACCCGAGCTTCTTCCTGGAAAGATGCGGGGGTGATGTGTCAAGTGAGGCGGAGAAAAGTGTGGTAAGTCCCCAAAAAACTTTCACAAGTAATTTCCATAGGGAATTTTACACAATACAGAGAAAAAGGCTGAACAGAATTAAAAATTTGTCAGGAAGCTAGACATTTTCTCAGAAAATATGCTTTTTGTGATGGGATGTAAATCTGTCCAGCCATTTTTGATAAATTCAAGTAAAAAAAATAGAGATATCTAATGTCATGGCACTCCTGAGGGGGTCTGCGATACTGGAATGTAAAATAAAGCATTCTGACTGGGTGGTATCACAGGACTGAGGCTGGTCCAGCGGGACCCAGGGCTCTCATTGGTTGGTGATACATGAACAGAAATGTTATGGCTGCTATTACAAGACTCGGTCCCAAGTCCTAAAAATGTAATTTTTAAAAATGTATTTTGTTTGTATGCAGCTCTGGAATCGACCCCCGAAGGGGTATCTCTGCACTTAAAGCAGACTGAGGAGAAGCAGCGGTTCCTAGCAGGTTTAGCAGACACAGAATAAGAAGGTCTTAAGCAATTTTCTGTATTTCAGATGTTCTGAGCTCTTAGAGAGAGAGGGAGCTCATTCCAGAGGCGAGAGCAAAGGTAGGAGAGGGGTTTCCTCCTAGTCTAGCTTTTCTTACACGAGGTACCACCAGAAGATGTTTAATGCTTGAACGGAGAGATCTTGGGGGTGCATAGGGTAGGAATTTCTCCGAAAGATAGGAAGGGTCCAGGTTCTGCAATGCCTTGTGGATGGTTAAGCAAGTTTTAAATTTAATCCGTTGGTGGATAGGAAGCCAATGCAGCTTTACAAGGAGGGGGTCCTAGGTGGAACATTTAGGACCAGCCGTGCTGCCGTGTTCTGAACTACCTGCAGTCTGCTGAGTAAGGCATCATTGGCAGAGATCAGCAAGCCATTACAACAGCCCAGGCGGCTTAATACCAAAGCCTGGACTAGAGTTTTGTGGGTAGAATCAAGGAGTAAAGGAAAAACTCAACAGAGTAGGAAGTGCCCGGTCTAGGCGAATGTCCAGATTTTTAACTTTAAGCTTAGGAGCAGGATAGGAGCTCAAATCAGATGGCCACCAGTCTGGTATCCATAGGAGAGGGGCCTCTCCAAAGAGCATTACCACTGTCTCCCCACATTGCATTGTAAGAAGTTATTTACCATACATTGTGATATGGCCCTCATCCCATTGGAGAAGGCAAACTGGACTGCAGCCGTAAATTTGTTAAATGGGAAAAGAAGCTGAGTATCGTCGGCATAGGATAAGGGATTGAACCCATATGTCCTCAGGAGACTGACCAAGGGAGCAATGTAGATGTTAAACAATGTTGGGCTCAAACATGAGCCCCAAGGTACTCCCTTGGTCTGTTCCATAGGAGCTGAACGATACGAACCAAGATTAACAATCAAAAAACTGAAATACAATATAAAAGGGTATGACAGGGATACCCTGACCTTTTATTTACACCTTGGGGTTGGAAGGACAATGGGGCCAACATTTAAAAAATACAAAATAAATAGGTTTTCATGTTCCTCCTGTTGCATCCAGTATGGCCCCCAATGCGATTAAAAAACCAAAAGAGCTACTGTGCGGTAGAGGTCTGTTGGGCAATGTACGCTTGTGGGAGGGTAGCTCCCAAAAGAAGATAGCTGCATGCTGGGGATTGGACACAAGGTCTGGCTAAGCAATCAGGCTCTGCAAGACAAACCCCACAGCTTCAGCTATGTGCAGCAAGGGGTTGGGCACAGATGTATTGTAATAAGATTTCACATTACGTCATTAAAAAACTCACAAATTCACTGGAAATAACAAAGGTTAAAGTGAAGTTCTACATAGGTCTTCTAATAAAAAAGCTGTTTAAAAACACAAACAAAAAAAATTTAAAATCACCAATTTTATATAACTGACCTAGGTCTAACCTGCACTGCTGATCACATCACTGAACACATCTGAAATCCATGGCGGTGCAAGTTATACTTAGGTAAGTTAATTAAAGGGCGTATTTCAGTGTTTTGTTTTTTAAACCATAGTTTTTTTGTAATTAGAAGACCCACATATAACTCCACTTTACCCTTTGTTTTTTTCTGTCAATTTCCAAGTTTTTTTTGTAACATAAGTTAAAATCTTATTTACGTATAACTCCACTTCAACTTTTTTTTTTAATGAACACATACATATATATCTCATAATATACTGGCGTTCTCCATTAGGTAGTTCTAGTTAGGACCTTGTTTCCATAGGAAAATAGTTTTGTGTTGCTAATAACTGACGCAAGCTCACAAAATTTAAAAAACGTATTTGCCATTAACTTCCGCTGCTGTCAGGAAAGTTTCAGGGGGACTAGTCAAGCGGAGGACAAGAAAAAGGAGAGTCCAAAAACGCGTTTTCCTCATGCAATTTCCCATAGGAATTTTAGACGACACTACAGCCTGAACCGAAGAACAGAATTACACCAAATTTGGCAGAAAGGTAGATCTTGGTACAGAAACAGCCTTTTTCATAATTTCATGTAAATCGGTATAATAGTTTTGGAGTTTATTTAAGAAAAAAGATTTACATATATATAGGAAGACAGATGCTCCAAGGATCCCATAGATCTCATGATCTGAAGTGGTCGGAAGTGGTGGCAGCCATTCTTGGGACTCGGGAGTCAGCCAGAGTCCCAAAGAAACAGGAAAAAAAAACAGAAGGGGGCAGGGTAGGAATATCCTGAACCCCTATGCTTGGTGGTAGGATCCCACAGGGAATCCGCCTAGGGCCAAAGACGTTTAATTTTCTTTTTTTTTTTTATTGCTGAATCTGTTGGGAATTTTTTTTTAAAAATCAAGCGCTTGTTTCTTTTTAATGACTCCAAGGGTGGGCCAGGTCTCATGGGGCTAATCAGCAGTATAATAGGAGGAGGGGGAGCATGAGTGGTCCCCCTTTCCAGGACATTTGCGGCCCGAAGACCCCTTCCCACGGGGCCCACCCAGATTACTAATGGGGAGGGGGCCATGTGGCCCTCCTACCCAGGTCAATTTGGCCTAGGGTCCCTATCCCTGGGGCCCAGCTGGATTGTCAAAAGGGAAGGTAGGCCGCACCGCCCCACTCCTGTAGCCATTAATGGCCCTGACGACCCCATCCTGCAGATCCAGCTTCTGCTATGTCACAGGGTGCCCACCCTCAGGGCATAGCGGTTTCCCTACCTGCACTGGTACAGGCAGGGAGACCTGTTTTTGTTCTTATTCGCTGGAGCAATTTCAAAACTGCAGCCAAGCGAGAGCGAACACAAAGTCCACTCCAAGCTGGAAGTAACTTTAAAAAAGCTCCCGGTAGCTGGGAGTGGACTTGAGATTTGTTTCCCTGCCCGCATTGAAATGGCAGGAAAGCAGATATGAATATTGTGTGCCCCGATCCCCTTTTAATGATTAGCCGGGCGCAGAGGGGGTGGGGTCCCCGGGGGAAAATCTGCCCAGGTAGGTTTTCTGCATGGTCCCCCTCCCCCTTTAATCCTTGGCCAGCCTCGGGGGCTGGGGTCCTCGGGCACATATCGGCCCAGGGAGGGGGGCTGCATGCCTCCTCCCCTCCCATTTACAAATTGGCTGGGTTCCGCAAGATGGGGTCCCCAGGACCATAATCGGGCTGGGGGAGTGCATGGGTTGGCTGCAGGACCGTGCTCGGCGTGGTGTTGACAGCATATGGGGGTGGGAGTTGGGGCGCACACACACACATTATTTATATATATATATATATATATATATATATATATATATATATATATATATATATATATATATACACACACACACACGTATTCACTGAAAAAAACAAAGGTTTTAGGGAAAGTTACAGTTAGAAATTAGCATTTAAAAAAGACAGACATTTGCTGAAAAAAACCATAGATTTTAGGGAAAGTTATAGTTAGTTGGACATTTCACTTGTACAAAACCAGAGAAATTCCCCCGTTATATTTAGTGCAGCTAACTAGAACTCGGGCCCCGCAATGCACTGCTGATGACGTCACACATTACATCACTCATGACATGGTCAGTGACATCACTGATGACATCATCCAGTGACTGTGTTTTTGTAAAGTTTAAATATGTTTAATATATATAGGGAAAGGCGTATTGAAGAATGAGTGGGTTTATAATTGTCCAAATGGATGATATAGTAGGTGTGTGACTGACTCTATAAGTGAGTGATTAAACATATCTTACTGAATGCATGGGTTAGTGACTAAACTGTGTGAATGTCTGTATACGTCTGTCTGTTGGTGTGTAAGCGGCTGCATGGGTTTGTGAATTGCTACATGAGTGTCTATATGGGTTATTGATTGGTTGTCTGAGTATCTGTATGGGTCCCTGAGTGTTTGTGTGGGGGGGGTGTGTGTGACTGTGCATAGATGTGTGAGTGGGTGATTCACTGGGCGCATGGTTTCCAGAGTGCATCTGTGATGGACTGTATGGGTGGGTAAGTGTGTATATGGGTGTGTTAGTGAGTGAATGTATATCTCAGTAGTACATGTGTGAGTAACTACATATGTGAAAGGCAGTATGTATGTGTATTGGAGTATATAAATGGCTATAAGTAAGAGTGCGATTGTGAGAGTGGCTGTATGGATGAGTGTGTGCTTGTATCAGTGATTGTATAAGAGCGTAAGAATGTGATAGTATTTGTATGAGTAAGTGAGCTGGTGTGTGTATAACTGTATAGGAGAGTAAATGGCAGTGTGATTAATTATTTGCATGACTGACTAGGTGTGTGAGTTCCTCTATGGATGAGTGGCGATGTACGCGTGTCTATATAGGTGTATGAGTGCATATGATAGTCCTGTACTGAGTGACCATAAGTATGAGTGACTGTACGGTTGAGTGAGTAGATGTGTGTGTAAACCTAAGAAGCAGTGAGTGGGTATGTAGTTATTGGTGTTGGAGTGTCTATGGTTTTGAGAATAGCAGTCTGTAATTTAGAGTGGGTGTATCAAAGGTTATATTAGGGTGTGAGAAAATGCATCAAATTATCACATGGATAATGTCATCAGTGATGTCACTGACCATGTCTTGAGTGATGTAATACGTGACGACATCAGCAGTGCATTGCGGGGGCGTGAGTTATAGTTGGCTGAACTAACTATAACGGGGAATGTCTCTGGTTTTGTACGAGTAAAATGCCCAACTAACTATAAATTTCCCAAAAACCTATGTCTTTCAGTGAATTTCTAAGGATTTTTAAATGCTAATTTCTAACTATAACGTGCCTGAAACCTATGGTTTTTTTCAGTGAATATCAATGGTTTTTTAAATACTAATTTCCAACTATGCCTATAAAAGGTAGGACATGTGAAGAAAGAGGAAGAAAAGCGCAGAAAGGAGCAAGACAAATGCTGAAAGAGTCTACAGAAGTCCAGAAAGACTAACAAAAGTGCAGGAAGAAGCAAGAGATGTGCAGAAAGAACCAACAGAGGAGCAGAAAGAGGTATTTTTCCAAAATCATCCTGTGCCCACAACTTTTTCAGACAGGTACTGGTGGTAACTGACTGATTAACCAGGCCTAGAGCGAGTGCTATGCTAAAAGACACTTAGAATACAGTGAAAACACCTACACACTAGGGAACACTATGCTTTGGGGTACCCCTGTGATTAGCATGACCTCCTCTGTAAGGCCCTAGTACATAATAGGGCAGGGGGATTAAAACTACCTCTTAAAACGCACCATGGGGCGCGTTTGCACAGTGGTGAAGGGAGGGGGGCCTGAGGTGACATGCGTCCAAACACACCCTGTGGAGTGTTTCTAGTTGGGGAATTAATTCCCCTTCAATCCTGTGGGTCCCTGGGGTCCAACTAGCCCACTAGGTACCTCCAGTAAACACCAAATAGCTGCGTTGCACAGAGGTGAAAAAAGGGGCGTGGGTGGACAACCTCTCTGCAACGCAGGCTTGTGGCGCTTACTGGAAGTACCTGGTGGGCTAGTTGGCCCCCAGGGGCCCTCAGGATTGAAGGGGACTTAATTCCCTAACTTCAAACGCACCACAGGGCGTGTTTGCACACGTCACCTCTGCCCCCGCCCCCTCCCTTTACAAATGTGCAACGGCGCCCCGTGGCACGTTTTAAATTGGTAGGTTAAGTCCCCTTGAATCCTGAGAGTCCCTGGGTCCAACTAGCCCACCATGTACCTCCAGTAAGCACCACAGATCTGCGTTGCAGAGATGTGGTACGAGGCAAGGCCCCATTTTACACTTCTCTGCAATGCACATCTGGGTATAGGCAGATGTGCAAACAGATATTACACCAATGACTAGTCTGTGGTTTCTTTTTGAGTTTGGTGGCTTTGCATTTAAGTCCGTCTATTTGAGGGTTCGACTGCCTCCCTGTTCTGTCTTACAGTGGGGAGAATCATAACAAATTGGATGTGTGCCTCTCGGGCGGCGAGAAGCTCTCGAAGTAGGGTGAACCTCAGCTTTTGATAGCCTGTTTCAGTCTCTAGAATTCGGTACAGCTAATGTGCCTAATCATTCGGGGTTAAACATCCTTGAACATGAATGTCATACTTTAATACTGGAGTGTCGGCAGAAGTTAAAGAGACTCAGAACCATGTCAGCTATCCAAGGTTCACACGTCTCACCCATTTACACCCAAATCCTCTGAAAGGGACATATTTAAATTGAGGTTATCTAGAAAGTCTGATACGGTTGTGACCCTCCCGCACCTACGCTGGACACCACTGGTTCGATACTGCACATGAACTGCTCCGTACTCCTGGACGCATTTTGTCAAATAAAATGATGAGGATTAAAGCGCGAGCAGATACTATTGTTGCCTAAATTTACATCCAACTGATCGATGACAGGCTATTTATGACTAAAAATAATTCCCTTCCTTCCTGTTCACCACTTCCCTTGAACTATTTATTGAGCCATTACCCTGTCCCTTCTGAGCCTTTTCTTCGCAGACTAAACCGATTAGAGCCCTTTCATTGTTTCTTTATATGTTAAACTCTCCTGTACTTAAGTTCATTTTGTTCCCTATCCCCCGTCTTTGCTCGAGGACGGGCTTTTTTTCTCTCTTGGACGCCCAAAGGTAAAGTGCCGCCGATTTACAAAAAACACATTAATTTACAGCATGTTTAACGAATGCATTTCGTAATTAACAGGTGAAACTGGCTGGTATGCAAGTATTATTCTGACATGCAACTTCTTTCCATGGGATACATATGAGCACACCAAGAGGGCTTGGGGTAAGCAAAAAGTATTCATTTTTACTTTTTTTTTCTCTTCAAGGACATGCAATTGGGTTGGCACTAGACCGTACACTGCACATTTATTTGGAGGCATTTTGTGACGTGACAAAGGTGTGTAAACCGCACGCTTTCCTGTACGAAGGTCAGCAAACTAGCCTCTACATCACGTCAGGAGAGGTCGAAGTTCGCACTGTGTGCCCGCCAGCAATGTGGCCAGCCTCCATCCACGACGATTTTTTTTTTTAATCAGAAACAGCACAGGGGCCAGCATGACGCAACGCAATCGTTTTGAAGATAACCAGTGGCCTGGAGACATCGTACGTAACGTGCAGTTATATAAGCTTTAGAAAAAACACCCGTGTGCAGCTGGAGTCCGCATGTCCACGCCTGATATGGGGGAAAAGGCTGCAGCGCGCAGATCTCTGGAATACCGGACCTATCGGGGGCAATTGCTCAGCACAAAATGGATGGCCGAGTGAAGACCCAGTGCAAATGACAAGGGAAGCCCGCAAGGCCGGACTGGCTATTTATGCCATCGGCAAAGAGGCGGGTCGTGTTAGGGGTGACTGAGCTGGGCCATTGGAGAACCGCAGAGCTTTGCCACCGGGGAACAGTTATAACTGCTGCTCAGCGGGGCATAAGGCGAGGGAGACCGAGCGGGAGCATGAAAATCAGAGGGGGCGTCACCCCACTGGTCAGTCAGTCACAGGAAAATAAAGTATTAAAACAATATTTTATTTTTCTGTGATGGGCTCTGGCTGACTGCATGCAGGGTGGGACCGGGCCATGACAGGCAGAAGTGGTGGGCTCTTAGCAGTGCACGTGTAAGTTTGGCCAGCGGAAGGCTGGCCAAACAGACATGCGCACTTCGATTTCTCCGAACCCAGCTGTGCTCACAGTCAGGTTGGAGAAGAGTCGCAGGTACCCAAGCAGTGTCTGAGTGGAGGCCAGGCCGCACAGACCAAACCTGGCACTGCTCTCATTAGATGAAAGAGAGCAGCACCTGGATTGGGTGGGGAGTCTGTGCCTTCCCAGAGACTGCCGGGAGTGAAGCACCGAGGCAGCCATTGGCATTGGGCAGTGAGGAAAGATTTTTTTTTCTAATATTTTTTACCCTCAATTCCCTGTCTCGTTCTCCCCCTTACCCCACTTTCTTTGTGTGGCGACCGCCACTGAGTGTCACAGCAAGCAAGAGAGAATGCTTTTGAATGGAAAGAGAGGAAGGGAGCAGGGCTGGGTTTGATCCATTTTTGCCAGAGATGCTTTGTGTTCCAAGTTCGGCCTTGGACCCACATAACAATGGAGTTAGCCTGTTTCCCAAGCGCACATCAGTGGTAGAAGTGGGCGGGATCGGAAGGGCACGGCGTGCCCTACTTTTTAAATTTAGCAAAGTCCGTTCCCCTACTTCTTTATTTTTAAAATGCGACCCAGGACTGCAGGAAAGGTCTGAACTTGAAAAATATTTGGAGCCCTGTTTCGTGCACATTGAGGATGGCCTCAGCAGTTGCGGGACCTCCTCCCCCTTCCCCTCCGTGTCTGTGGGAAGGGGCCTGCCCAGGAACACTGTGGGTGCCGTTTCGCACTGTAAGGAGCAATCCAGCAGCATGAGAAAGTGGCTTCCAATGATGCCCCTGCTGCTGCAATGATTTACATCTCATTGAGATTGCGCCCCACTGTGACTAATACAATTTGTCACATTAGGATGGATTGGCAGCCCCGCCCTCACCCAGACTGACGACGCCACAAGAAAAGTGAAGAGAGCACTCCAGTGTGGAATTTGTGGCAGCCTGTTCCCTAACCTTGGCACTTAAAAAAAAAAAAGCTACAAAAAACATTTAATGTCTTCCCTATTTTATTTTAATAGATTGTGTACTGCTGCTCTGTCTGTGTTAAGTGACCCACTTGTGGGACACCCCGCGCCGCACGGCCACCAGCTGCTGCGTGTGCCCCTTGCCTGCCCTCTGCCTCGCTGCTGCCTCGTTTGCCGGCTGCCGCCGCTGCGAGTGTTTTTGCCCTTGTTTTGACGGTTTTTTGTGCTTGCCTGGTTTAACTCTCTTTTTCCCCTGTTTTTGCGTTTATTTGTGCCTGTTTCATTGTATTTGCATTTTCCCCGTGTTTGCTCTCCTTCCTTGTTGTCCGCCTACCTCGCCGCCCCCCGCCCTCCCTTCCCGCCACCGCCGCTTGTCCCCGCCCCTTTTTTGTCTTCTGTAACCCTCCCCGCTCCCGCCTCCCAGCTGCTCCGCCCACCCGCGCACTTGGCCTTAAATGGCGACCGTGCGACGCAGGTTAGTGTGACCCACTTGTGGGACACCCCCGCGCCGCACGGCCACCAGCTGCTGCGTGTGCCCCTTGCCTGCCCTCTGCCTCGCTGCTGCCTCGTTTGCCGGCTGCCGCAAGTGTTTTTGCCCTTGTTTTGACGGTTTTTTGTGCTTGCCTGGTTTAACTCTCTTTTTCCCCTGTTTTTGCGTTTATTTGTGCCTGTTTCATTGTATTTGCATTTTCCCCGTGTTTGCTCTCCTTCCTTGTTGTCCGCCTACCTCGCCGCCCCCCGCCCTCCCTTCCCACCACCGCCGCTTGTCCCCGCCCCTTTTTTGTCTTCTGTAACCCTCCCCGCTCCCGCCTCCCAGCTGCTCCGCCCACCCGCGCACTTCGCCTTAAATGGCGAACGTGCGAACGCGCAGCGGTCACGCGCAGCGGGCGCGCCGATTGTGCGCCGAAGGCGCGCCAAAGGTAAGCCCGTCTGCGCCCGTCCGCGACCGGATCGCGACCAGCGCCAGGACCCCTGGACCTCGAAGACCCCGACCGACCCGCAGAACGTACTCAGCCGCCACCCTCATCGCTCTCAACACCGGCCGACTCCCAGAATGCCACCAAGCCACTCCAAGACGCACCCACGGACCTTTCAGCTGCCACGCCTGCAAGTTCTCCTGCATCCGGACCAGCCCCGCACTAGCACCCGCCAAGTCGAACTCCAGCAGCACCCACCTCAAGTGCATCCTGCTCAACACCCGCTCCGTCCACAGACACGCCATCGAACTCTGGAACCTCCTAGACGCCACAGCCCCTGACTTTGCCTTCCTCACGGAGACCTGGATGAACGCCTCTTCAGCTCCCGACATCGCCATCGCTATCCCAGAGGGCTACAAGATCGTCCGGAGGGACCGAAACGCCAACCAGATGGGAGGAGGCATCGCCATCATCCACAGGAACACCATCCGTCTCACGACCAGCACCGACAACACCCTGACCAGCGCCGAACACCTGCATTTCCAGATCCACACCAACCCGAACACCACCCTCAGAGGCACCCTGATCTACCGACCCCCTGGACCACGCACGCAATTCAGCGAGGACATCGCCGACTTCATCAGCCCGCATGCCCTCCCCTCCGCTGACTACATCCTCCTGGGAGACCTCAACTTCCATCTGGAGAACAACAACGACCACAACACCAGCACCCTGCTAGACAACCTCGCCAACCTGGGACTCAAGCAACTGGTGTCCACCCCCACCCACCTCGCCGGACACACACTCGACGCCGTCTTCTCATCCAGCACAGACATCGACTTCAGCCACGCCACAGAGCTTCAATGGACGGACCACAGCTGCGTCCACTTCACCTTCAAGAGAACGACGACCCACCAACACCAGCAACAGACCGCCCGCAGAAGCTGGAACAAGATCACAGCAGACCAGCTCGCCACCTCCCTGAGCCAACACCCTCATGCCAGCTCAGCGAACCCCAGCCAGGCCGCCGACAACCTCACGAAGTGGATCAGCAACTGCGCGGACGAACTCGCCCCGCTGAGGACCCCGCCTAGCAGACCCGGCAGCAAGAAGGCCCCATGGTTCACCGACGAACTCAAGAGCTCCAAGAAGAACTGCCGAGCCCTCGAGAAAGTCTGGAAAAGGGAACCGACACCGGACAACAGGACCTCCTACAAACTTGCCACCCGGAAACACCACCAGCTGATCCGCGCCGCCAAGAAAACAGCATTCAAGGACCGGTTGGACAACAACGCACACAACTGCAAGGAACTCTTCAACATCGTGAAAGAGCTTTCCAACCCCAGCGCAGGAAACAACGACATCACCCCATCGCAAGACCTCTGCAACTCCCTCGCCTCATACTTCCACAACAAGATCACGGACATACACAGCAGCTTCAACAACCAACCAACGCACACCACGACCGACCAGCCACCCCCCCCCCCCACCACCACCCTCCACGCCTGTACCCCGATCAGCACCGAAGACACCATCCGCATGATGAACTCCATCCACTCCGGATCACCGACCGACCCCTGCCCTCACCACGTCTTCAACAAGGCCGACGCTGTCATCGCACCCCACCTGCGAGACATCATCAACACCTCCTTCGACACCGCCATCTTCCCTGAAAGCTGGAAACACGCCGAACTCAGCGCTCTACTCAAGAAACCAACAGCGGACCCCACCGACCTCAAGAATTACCGCCCCATCTCGCTTCTCCCGTTTCCAGCCAAAGTCATCGAGAAGACCGTCAACAAGCAGATGGCCGCCTTCCTCGAGACGAACGGATCCCTCGACCCCTCACAGTCCGGCTTCCGAGCCAAACACAGCACCGAGACCGCCCTCATCGCCGCCACCGATGACATCCGAGCCCTGATGGACAATGGAGAAACAGCGGCCCTCATCCTCCTAGACCTCTCCGCGGCATTCGACACGGTCTGCCACCGCACCCTAGTACGGCGCCTCAGCAACATCGGAATCCAGGACAAGGCGCTGGAATGGATCATCTCCTTCCTCGACGGAAGAACACAGAGAGTCCCCCTACCACCGTACAAGTCAGAGGCCTCCGAAGTCATCTGCGGCGTCCCCCAAGGATCATCCCTGAGCCCAACCCTCTTCAACGTCTACATGAGCCCCCTCGCGGCCATCGCACGCAAACACCACCTCAGCATAATCTCCTACGCCGACGACACCCAGCTGATCCTCTCCCTGACCAACGACCCCGCCGCCGCCAGAGCCAACCTGCACGAAGGGATGAAAGAGGTAGCCGAGTGGATGACGACCAGCCGCCTGAAACTGAACTCGGACAAGACGGAGGTCCTCATCCTGGGCTCCTCACCCTCCGCCTGGGACGACTCCTGGTGGCCTCCCGCCCTGGGCACCGCACCCAAACCGACAGACCATGCACGAAACCTGGGCTTCATCCTGGACTCCTCCCTCTCCATGACCAGGCAAGTCAACAGCGTCTCCTCGGCGTGCTTCAACATCCTACGCATGCTACGGAAGATCTTCTGGTGGATCCCCACAGAGACCAGGAAGACCGTCACCCAGGCCCTCGTCACCAGCCGACTGGACTACGGCAACGCCCTCTACGCCGGGACCACCGCCAAGCTCCAGAAGAGACTCCAGCGGATCCAAAACGCCTCAGCCAGACTCATCCTCGACATCCCACGATCCAGCCACATCTCCGGACATCTGAGAGACCTTCACTGGCTCCCCGTCAACAAGAGAATCACCTTCCGCCTCCTCACCCACGCACACAAAGCCCTACACGACCAAGGCCCGAGCTACCTCAACAGCCGAGTCAACTTCTACGCTCCCAAACGCCACCTCCGATCAGCCAACCACGCCCTCGCCGCCGTCCCCCGCATCCGAAGAGCGACTACAGGAGGAAGGTCCTTCTCCTACCTGGCCGCCAAGACCTGGAACTCCCTCCCGTCCGACCTGCGCCTGACCCAAGACCACCTCTCCTTCAGGAAGAAGCTGAAGACCTGGCTGTTCGAGCAGTAGCGGCACCCCCCCCCCCCCCAGCGCCTTGAGACCCTACGGGTATGTAGCGCGCTTTATAAGTGTCACTGATTGATTGATTGATTGATTGAT
This sequence comes from Lissotriton vulgaris, assembly GCF_964263255.1. Lineage (NCBI taxonomy): Eukaryota > Metazoa > Chordata > Amphibia > Caudata > Salamandridae > Lissotriton > Lissotriton vulgaris. The sequence continues at coordinate 1,412,266,139 of NC_141687.1, forward strand.
TTAGGGATGTTGTATTTTTAAAAATACTGTTTAACTTTTTTTTAAAGGATGTAACATAAAAGCAGCCCCAGGTGTCCAGTTCTGAGACACCCGAGCACCAGAGCCCTTATGGACCCCATCCAGGGTCGGACTGCGAAAACAAATAGGCCCAGGCACCAAGGCCGGACTGGCTTAATGGGCATCGGGATGGAGGCTGGTTTTGTTACTCTGGGCTGCAAAACTGTCCCCCAGTAACAAAATCAGCAGGGCTGTCCAGCACATTGAGAGGGAGATTTACTAAGATTTTACACTGGGTTCGCGTCACTAAAGTGACGCAAATCGGCGCAAAATCTTTTTTTCCCAATTTACTTTTTAGCGCTAGAAATAACGGAAAAGTAATGCAAAGTAGCGCATTGCGCCTTTTCACATTACTTCGCGCCATGGGGACGTATCAAGGGTGGAGCATGGGTGTCCCCAAGCACCCACCCAGGGTTTCTCTCACTACAACCAATTTACTAAATGAAGTAGATTGGGTTTAGCGTGAGAAAACTGCACCTTTTTCAAGTAGGCATACGGAAGGAGAAATGCTTTAATTTCTCCTTTCTTTTAAGCGGGAAAACGTTGCATTTGTCTGGGTATCATATTTTGTACAGGAAGGGTACCCTTCTTGTACAAAACCTATGCTAGACTCACTCACACACCCTAGCGCAATGGCCCTAAAGTGTGTGTGTGGCGCAGAGCAGTTGTAATGAGCTCCTGCGCAAGGGAAAGGGGAGGAGTGAGCCATATCTCTGAAAATATGGCGCTCTCCTGCTCCCTCCCTGTCACGCAAAGCTACACTGGTATGAGAGGCGCTACTTAAAATAAATGAAATGCATGTAAGGGGGGCTATGGGGAGAGGAGGGGCAGTGTTGGAGGGTGATGGTGAGGGAAACATCGAAGAGCCCCAACAAAATTGTCGTATCCTGGTGCACTATAAGATCATCATTTACTGTGCTCTAAATGCCAATACAATTGAATATATAATAAAATGTGTTGTGGAATGCACACTTTATGTAATTTTTTCTAAATTTTCTTGGATAGAGAACACCCTCTTCCCATGTCCCCTTTGTAGTGCTCAGGCTCGCTTACAGCGTTGGATCGCAACACACCGTACAGGGGATGGACAAAGTGCCAGGGCTGCTTTGGGTTCCCAGTTCAGCCTTGTATGGCACAAAATTAAAAGTGCCCCATTTAGCAAATGAGATCTAAAAACAGGCAGTGGCAAAGCCAATAGGTCTGGTCTTTGGGACCTCTTTGCTAGGGCTGCTTTGGGTTCCCAGTTCAGCCCTGTCTGGGGCCAAATTAAAAGTGCCCCATTTAGCAAATGATATATCTAAATAAGCATTAGCAAAGGCAATGGGTCTTGCTTTGGGACCTCTTAGGCTTGTGAGTTGTTTTAGCGACGCTTTTCAGCATCACTAACATACTATAGTGTCACCCAATAAAATAAAGTTGGATGTATCCTTCACTTCTCAAATGAAAATATAATTTTTGCCTTTTACTCTCAGGAACTCAAGTTTGTGGGAAGCAGAGTTGGCCAAGCCAGACACTTCAAAATATATCCTTTGCAGGACAATTGAATACATAATGCTGGCTGTCATGAATGTGGAGAAGCCCTTTTGGGTTTCCGTGAGTCAGATCAGATTTTCCTGAAGAGTCTCTTTATCTTCTGAGCCCTACTTAACCCATTCCTTGCCGTCCAGGAGTGCAATAAAGGCACACCTGTGTACAGGAGGAGCCCTGTATTTGTGTCCTCAATGTTTGAGGCAAAAAACACTAATTGATTTCTGAACAGGGAGTGATAAAGCGTTAAGGTAACCATGTTGTTCCTGCTTATATTTTGCATGCTTTACAAAATCTTGCATTCCCTATGAGTATTTGCTTTTTCCAGGATGTTATTTTTTCCAGGCAGGGCATAATTTGGATTGACTCACATCCAGGCATTTACAACATAGCACAATTGTGTTGTAGCTGAAGTCAGTGCATGTTTCTCTCAGTGGGGCAGAAAGGTGTTCAGGGGGGAGAGAATGTGGCACTGTGGCCAGAGCAACCACATTTGGAACTGGGGAACCAGGATCAGGCATCATGAGAAGTGGAGAAGTGGGGCTCACTGGTTAGAAGCGGCAGACCCTGAAGCAGAGGTCAGGCCCGGGACCAGGGTTCAATTCCCGACGCGGCAGGGTCTTGGGCTCAATGTCCGCAGACTCGATAATTCTTGCCTTGGTGCCTACTCTAATCATGGGTCCCACTCTGCAACTTTGGGCAATAGCTTGCTTAATCTCCACAACAGCCCCAACAGTGCTGGGATGCCTGGCTTCACCTTGGGGGTGCCCAGGAGAGGGCATCTCACAGGAAAAGCCAGGAAGGGTTCCACAGCGGTATACAGCGCCAGGATGCCCCGAGATGGGGCGGCAGTGCGCCACACACACACACACACAACACACACACAACACACACACAACACACACAAAACACGCACAACACACGCACAACACACACACCTCTCTATCCTGAGGGAGCACATTTCCCTATTGGACCGTAAAAGGCCCCCGCTAGACCATAGAAGCCCTGGTCTCTTAGCACCAGCAGGTGGACCCTACTAATGGCCAATGAGGTCTAACCTTTAAGCCCTGTCCACCACAATCCATACTGAGGTTCACCTCCAGTCTTGCAGGCAGTCCTACAAAGCAGCACACCCTAGATCAACAGAGATGTTGTCATTGAGATTACAGGACCCTTGAGGCCAGTCCACCTCACCCATTGGTGCCTCCATTGGCCTTGTTCCAGCAGTAGTAGTGCAACTCACTAGGGATCGGCAATGCATAATTTGCACGCACACCAAACTAATGGGCATATTTACGAGGGCCTTGCAACATGCTTGCACCACGGAACGTCATATTTATGAAGCCACTCAAAGCCACTTTGCATGCATTGAATGGCTTCATAAAGACGGAGTAATGCAACAGCGCAAATCGCTGCTTTGCACAAGGAAGGCATTGCAGTGGGTTTTCCCACTCAACTTCCATGGTTTTTGACACATTCCGATATTTACCAGGACTTGTTAACCTGGGAATGCATCAAAATCTTACGCCTCCCCAAGAGAGGCACAACAAGGAGAAATATCTTTATTTTTCCCTGTTTTTTCCTCTTTCTATATGTGCAGCACACATAGAAAGAGAAAAAAGCCTTTCAGGATTATTTTTGTGCAGAAAGGTAAACTGATGCCTGTGTGGGATTTATTCTAGATTACACTCAGAGGGCATCTTATAGAGGACACCTGAAAAACAACCGGCCTCTGGTGGGTTCCCTGACAGGTAGACACCAGCTTGCTACCACAAGACAAGTTTCTGGACCCCTGGGGTGAGAGCCTACGCTCTCGGAGGCCAGAAACAATGCCATTCCTGGATGGAGGTGTTCACACCTCCCCCAGGTCAGGAAGAGCCATCTGTGGCAGGGGAGCTTCAAAGGCCTTGCCGCCTTTGCAACGCCACCCACAGCCTCTCCTGCTATCAGGAGCAGGCCCCCTTCCTGCCTCACCTCCTTTTCGGTGGGAAGACAGGTGGGCAAAATTAGGCAGCCTAGAAGATGTGCCCATCTCTGCCAACCCCACCTCTCAGATGGGGGAGCGAGGTGAAGGCCACTCTTCAGTGCCTGCCATCTTGCAGATGGTAGGCCCTCTCCAATCAGGGTTAGGGATTGTGCCCAGTACCTCACGTGGGGTGAGCACACCAAGGGTGTAGCCACCCTAAGGTCAGTAGCCTATTCGTTACTAATCTAAGACCCCTAAAACGCCCCCTAAATACTGTGATTTGGGGGCTGCCCTGGACAAAGAAGGGAGATTCCACAACCTATGAAGAAGGATTAAATAAGATGCACAGCACAGGAGAAATGACTTGGCCCCAGCCCTACCAGCCCATCTACAGTTTCCAGAGGTCCTTCACCAGAAGAAATCTTGTCCTGCAGCCAGCGACCTCCAGAAACCCCTGGGAGGACTGACTGCCTTCAACAAAGGATATCATGTGAACATCAACTCTGTTCAAAAGAATCCCTAAAGAAAGGCTGAGCCTGCTGAAGACGAGAAACCCAATGCCTGGAACCACCACTCCACTCGTCGCCTACGGCCCAAGTCCAAGTGGCCCACCAGTCCCAGAGAAGTCCCCCAGCACTACAGAGTCCAAATCCTCAATGAGTTGACCCCTCCAGGACTCCCTGACATTGTCTGCTGCCTCTGTACGGAGACCCCCTAACCTTGAGTGGCCCAGTGAGGTGAAATCCGACCTCAAAAGGTACCACTGCATCTGGCCGCCCTGCACCTTGGAGAAGAGGACCCGAGGTGGACCTACGTCTCTGAGCCCTCAAACTTACCTGCCCAGCTGTTGGTTCCTCCTGGAAGACTTCTTGGACCGAGCCTGTAGCTCAAAAACAAAACAGGCTATCTCAATAGGATTGCATTGGGCTCCCGACCCCTCCTAAGCACTCAGCACTTGGCCGCCCCAGCACTGCTCATGTTGTGGACTTAGTGCTGACCTGGGACCCCCTTTGCCCTGACCTTAACCCTAGGAGCTTGGCTCCCAAGACCGAGTAGCCTGCCCAGGAGCAGGCTCCAACCAAAGGCCCCCTAGCCCCATAGGCTAACATTGGGCATCAGCACCCTGCAACCAGCTGCCCTAGTGCCACTGAGGGTGCTGTTTGAGTTCATCCTTGACCCTGGGGGATTCCTTGTTCTAACCCCTGAAACTCAACCCTCAAGACCGATTACTTACCTGCAAACCGATTTTTCTCCATAGGATTGCATAGACTGTTTTTCTCTGAAAAAGTTCTGTGTTCAGTTGTGTTTGTATGGAAACCTAAGTAACTGTGTTTTTAATGTAAAAGCGTTTTACTTACTTTTTCTACTCAGTGTGATATTCCTAGATATCACACTGGGACATTTCGTAGACAAAGGTAACTAAAAAGTAATTACAAAGTAATTACAAAGTAATCCAAAAGTAAGTACACCTGTAACAAAGTCAAATTCATTCAGCTTGCATATTCTTATAACCGGTCTATGAAATTACAATTTTACTTACCATTACCAAATCCTGCTTGGTTCTAAAAATAAAATACAATAAAAGAAGTGTTTTTATACAAGCAATTGGTCTGAGTTCCTTCTTTGAGTGTGTGCTATCATTTCTTGCCTGAGTGTGTACAATAAATGCTCACCACTACCCTCTGAAAAAGCCGTTATTGCTCGCCCACACTACCACAAATAGAGTGTAAGTTATTATCTACTTTTACCTTTGTACGCCTTTGGGGATCCACTGGACCCTGTATATACTATACCAAAGCCAGGTATAGTGTACACAGAGCCAGCTTCCTACACTCATAATTCCAGAGTTGATACATTTGTAATTCTCAATGCTAACTACCCTGAGTAGTAATTACACAAACTACTAATATAATAGTTATATCTCACTCATCTGAAACTGCTTAAAGCATCTGCAAAACCAACATGTCTGGGTTGTAGAAGGTGTATATATTCACTTTTGTGTGCTATGTCTAGATACAATAACAGGAAATAAGAGGCATCTAATGCTGGCTTCATGACATGTTGCATGAAGCACATAAAAAAATGTAGGACTACAAGTTTGCCTTGAGCATGGGGCACAGAATAATATTATTAATTGTGCTCCCCAAAACGTGGGGTCTCCTGTCACAGAATTTAAACCCAAATTTTATGTTCAGAAATGGTTTGAAAAAGGGAGGATAGGTTGTGATGAAAGAAACTGCATGGCTCGGAGACAAATGGCATATGATTCCACTTATAAGCGTATTTGGGACATTATGTTATTGAAAAAATATCCCACATTGTAAATGTACTTTAATGTCAATAACTCATATATTAAACCTCAAATAAACGTGTATCTATTGGTTGCATTAAATAACGTTCTAAGCTGTAACTGGTCAGTGAAATACCAAACATACAAAAAAATATGTATGTTTTGCTCTTTCTATCCACACCTCTGACTCTGCCCACTGACCCAATCCTCTGGTTATTCCCGCCTCCTGATGCTCCGCCCACAGTTCCCCTACTTTGTTTTCCCCACTTCGACCACTGGCGCACATACATTTGTATAAAACTCAAGTGTGGCACATGGAATACGTTTTTTTTCCACCAGGTTAGCAAATAGAGTGACCCTAGGCAAATAAGTTTATTTCTTAGGCTTGTGCAGTTGTAAAATAAAGAAAGCCTGCATTTCCTTAAAGAGGAAGGCTATTTTTTTTCAAATGAAACGCTAGGAGAACGTATGCCTAGGAGGTAAATTAGACAGCTCAAACTAGGACAATTGAGTCTAATCCCATTTTTACCCACATAATTACACTGTGTGTTCTTGGGCAAATATCTTTATATAGAGCCATTCTGTCAACATTTGCAGCACGTAGAGGAAAGTTAAAATCCTGAACTTAAACAATATCTATGCATTTAAAATGCAGGGAAAAGGTGTATTTGCATTCTAGAAAGAAATGAATGAAGCAAGGCTTTTCCATGTAAGCAGATATCTCCCAGAGTTTTAACAACCAGGCTCGCCCTAATAGTAGGAAGAAAAAAATTACTTTTTATGTAACACCTACCCCCTTTAAACTCCTAACCTAACAACTATCATAGCCAATATCTGCATCTAGCAAGGAGCACCCCTAGATTTATCACTACTGCTAATCCTCCTAAAAACCACATCCCACCCAAACTGATCAATACATATTACCCCTTCTCCAACTTCATGCAGTCGTTGTTTCTTATAAAATGCTGTGCTTACTCGAGATATGCTTTAGAAACACCCCATCTATTGTTCAAAATATTTCACTGGAGTCAGTTGCCTTGGAACGTGTTATGCACCACAAGCCTATCAACAATGAACAAGGGAACCCATATAGTTGAAGGGGACTAAGGGTAGTAGTCAGTTATCAGAGACAGTGGTCCCTTTAAAAAAAGAATACGGAAGTGTAACCACAATGCTGAAATCAGGATTTGGTCTAAATGTGTTCAATGCAAATTTTTTTACAAATGCATTATCAAGAATTAAAACATAATCAATACAAAAAATATGAAGTGAGCTGGACGTGACGGGGTAACTGGAAATCAACAGATTTCCTTACCTCAGGCATAAAATAAAAAGTGACTTGGTGGTAAGAATAAACAATCACATTAGTCACAATATCAAAGACCTCTTATGCTCTGCATAAATCAACACTACAGATAGGAGTCAAGACGTGGTTGTCGACGACGTTTGGATCCCCAACAAAGCTTATGGGATCATCATCAGGACTAGACAATCAAGAAATGCCTGAGAAGCTGCAGTGATTTGGGAGGATAAGTGCTGGGAAGGATGTCCCAGTCACAGAAGGGGAAGCAGTGTCTCCGGAATTAGACAAGTGGGAATGCTTGAAAAAGTCACAAAGCGAAAGGCACAGGCCTGTCCAAGATAGCTGGTGCGGCCATGGCAGGAGTGCAGGCATACCGTTTAATTCCAGCGGGAGAGCACAATGTCGTCACCACGAGATTCGTGGTGGAAACGGGGTGATAAGGATAAAGTAGCCGCCGAAGTAAGGTAGCCTCAACGCGGAATAATGGAGGTTCAAGGAGGCAACATCACAGCGGTCGTGGAGCCCCTGGGGTAATGCAGAGTTGTAATCCAGATCTGACAGGGGAGTACCGGGACTGGAAGCGGCGGGGGTCTGCAACATATTCTCCACCCCCAGGGTTCAGGAGCCGGAGGGTTCCAGGAGTCCTGAATCAGGGAAAGTAACCACAAGCAATCACTTAGTGCCTGATTGCAAGTTTGGCGGTCTTCGGACCACCAGACTAGCGGGGGTGGAAGTCCAACCACCAACGCACAGGAGGTCCGACCGCCATATTACAACTTTGGCGGTCGGACCGGCGGTCAGGGACTCACAATATGCTGGCGGTGCCGCTGCAGCACCACCATGCATATTACGAGTTTCAGAACCACCACCAGTGTCATGGAGGTTCTTCCTGAAATGATACTGCTGGCGGTCAAGCATGGGGGGGTGCATGAAGGGGGGCACATGCTCTGTTCTCCCGTGAGCATGCACCCCCAGTTTCAGCCAGGCATGGACTTCACAGTCCACACCATGTTTGAAAGCGCGTTGGCGGTCCTGTGGTGAGGCCTTTTTAAGGCATACATGGGTGCCTTTGAAAGGCATCGCCACAGGCTCGCCATGCTGTCTGCATGACAGACCACGAAAACTCATAATCTGACGGGTGGGCGGCGGCACTATTCGGCGGTCCTGGAGTGAAGGTAGTGTGGCGGCCACCTCCAGGACCGCCAAACTTCTTATCAGGCCTTTGTATTAAAACACACACACCACCAAAGTTATATAAAAGGTGTCCATCTAGGCCCAGGAGGGCTGGATGTATGCAAGATTTCACAGAAATCCACGTGAGGTACATTTATATACAATGCATTTAAATGTAACTCATTTTTGCAGTCATTAATTATCCGGAAAATGCAGCAGACATCCAGCCCTCTGTTAGCCACCCATTAGTTGTTGTTCACAGTATTTTACCTCAATTGTTTTCTGCTGGTCGACCCCAAGACTATGCATCAGCCGAAGCACCTGCTCGTTGTACTCGCCAATGGAAGATGCATTGTCGTGTTCCTGGGGGTACAGAACGGGTCTTTGAACAGGGACGTCCACCGACATCCACTTGTGCTCTTTGATCTGAGAGATGGTCAGTCTCTTGGAAGGCTCCAGCACCAGCATCCTTCGGATCAGATGCTCACACTCTTAAGTATGGAAAGACAAAAAGGACATTAATGGCTAATTCATGAACATAGCAACATTGTATACGTTGTCAGCATAGTGAACTTATCTCTGTTTACTGAAAAATATTGTGCAAACACATTTAATTGCAATTATTTTTATTGCTCTAAGTTATTACATATCGAAAGATTAAGGTTATATGTAATGTGGAAGCTATTCAGTTTTTTATTTGTATTTTGTTAATTTTTTAGGGAGGAGTGTCATTATTAAAAAGAACATGTTTATTATCTTTACTTATATTGGAAAATGTCCAAACATTCTGCAATAAGGAATCCTTAGAATAGATAGATCTCGGTTCTTGATCACTGAGTTCTCTGAAGCAGGGTTCTCCAAAGTCGGTCCTGGAGGGCCGAATCCATGCCAGATTTTTAAGATAACTACATTTATCTAAAAGTGGACATGCTAAAAGACAAAAGACAGATTTTGTTGTGAAATAAAAAAATAAGCCACCACTGGATTTGTCCATTTTGCACCTTGGCTCCCCTGCCTTTGCCCTCTCCTATGACTGATCCTCTGGTGAATTTACCACAATCTAGGCATTTCTTGGGACTCCTCCAGCAAGACTTTTCTTCCTCCACCTCCCATTCTCTATTTACTCAGCCTGTTGTATGGAGAAAACAGCCTCCTTTAGTGCTCACAGTCATATGGGTTAGATTGTCACACACCATACTAACATCCTTGTCACGTCCCCAAGTCATCTTTGCTGGCCTGCGAGGGTAGGAACAAGTTTGTCAGTGTGGTTGGCATGTGAGCGGAAGGAGGTGGCTTCCTTCCAGAGCACATGATCAGGGATTGGGCAGATTCAGATGGTAGAAGAGGCCGGTGCGCAAATGACCAATTTATAAATGAGCATGGGGAAAAGTAATGCATATCCAAATACAAGCCGAGGAGACTGGGTTTCAGGGTGGGTCATTTGGTGCTTGTTGAGGGGAAAATATGCATTCAAACCATAACTTAACCACGGTGGTACAAATGTGGGAGGAAGTGCAGATGTACTATACAAAGGATAGGGAAAATTTGAATGCTGTTAAGCAGTGGTCAGAGTAGGGTTGAAGTGGGCAGCGGGTGTGGGAGCTCTCCCCCAAAAAGCTGCGAGCAAATTAATGTCTTGAGAAAAGTATTTGAAGATAATCACACCCAAACTGATTGTTGGACGTCCTACACTAATTTGGGAAACTAAATAAAACCTACTCCAATCTACCCAGATTTTGGTTTTAACTTTTCAAAAACTCCAAACATGTATTGGCAAATCGTAGGTCTATCAAATGAGCATCCACAAGAGAAACATTAAGCTTTTAAACATGTCAGAACAATGAAGTCACTATGATGGTAACCACAGCTACGACGGAATTATATATAATCAATGGGGAAGAGCAGAGGCAATACACCTGTAATTAAGATCCAAACTTTTCTGAAGAATCGTACCAATAATTGACGCAAAGTGACAGATTTTACTGCAGTATTAATTGGTTCCCATCAAAATAGGTAACTTTAAATGCCATCCTTTTTATATTAAGAAAATAATTATGGATGTAATCTCTACCAAATAATAGAGGCTTTATGGCAAAGGAAATATCTCTGTGTGCATTACACTGAGAACAAAGGCTGTGGCTCGGTAAATTGGGCCTAACAGAGGAAATCTGCCAGTAATCAATGCGCTGGCAGCAGAGGACTAACACCCACAATCATTTCTCCAAGAGACAAAGTATGTTATCAATGAATGCCCACCAGAGTAAACTAGTGCGGATTGATTTATCCCACCGGAAAGACACTATGTTTGATGGTTCATCGCGGGCACAGTGAGATGCTCTCACCATTTACCTGGGTAACTTAACACCGCATCGGATAACCTTCCCTAGGCTAGCCTGCTACACACACACTCTCTCGCTCTCTCTCTCATGATCAACTGAGAAGTGATCACTGGCCTTCCTGGATCATGTCTGGTCAGAGGAGGAAATGTGGGGGAGGCGCTACATGCTTCCCACCCCCAGAGAGGTCTCCTGGCAGCCACTAGGTATGAGAAATTCTTGGATTATCGTTCCATCCTCCACTGCTGCCACCGTGTCTACAATGAAAGGAAATCTCAGAGCAGCGCTAACGTCTGCTGAGGAAACAGCATTTATCAAATGCACCAGGACAATCAACATCAGCACCAACATCCAGGGGCTGGAAAATCTAGGCAGAAGAAGAAAAGCCCTGCTAGACAAGACAAAGTCGAACAAATCTGAGGTTCACCGTCCCACACCCACATTTTTCTCTCCGCCATTAACTGGAAGAAACTTTCATGGAACAGCCCACCCTTGCTGTGATTGATAGCTCGTATTTTGGGTAATAATTTGAATGTAAAAAAAAAAGACTGAATAATAGAATGCATATTCCTGAGTAATTTAATGAATTGTTCATAAGAGAGGCAACCCGCTACGTGTGTTGGGATTATAGGTAAAATAAAATGTATACAAGTTCTGTAGTTACCTTCAGACATGAAATAAGGTATTCGAAACCTCCCTTCCAAGACCCTCTGTCGAAGAACAGGCAGCGTTGGTCCGTCAAAGGGCAATGCTCCGCACACCAGAACATAAAGCACCACACCCATGCTCTAATTGCAAAAGAGAAAAAAACAGACAAAGCACAAATAAGACCACAAATGAGACTGATCTACTCGAGTTTCTATAAATAGGTTTACAGCATACTTATTACAGGCACGTTCTGACATCAGAACGCCTCTTCGATAAGAAGACTTTATCACTACTCGCTAGTAATAAGGGTCTACAAGCTAGCAGTAATGCCACAGTGCCACCTACGCCACTCATTGCATACAGCAAACAGCTTCCCTTTTCCTCAGAAGCTATGAAAGAAATGGCTGGCGGCCGCCAACATTATTAGGCCATGACCTGGAAGCAGGGATAGAAAAAATAAAAAATACTTTGAAGAAAAAAAAACGAGCTCCTACGTGCTGTATGTAGCTTGGCAGACTGTTCTTTGGTGCCTATTTCCCACCACCTCCCTCACACAGGAAATGCGTGCAACACTCGCGCCCCCGGTTCCAAACAGCAGTCCCGCTGGTGTTGCAGTGCTGTGTTACAGCCGGTCTCTCTACAGACCGACAGAACAAGCAGCACACCGAGCTAGGCTGGAGGGGCAAGTGGCCTCAGATCCTGGAGAAGTCAGGACCCCCGCACTTGTAGACTAGAAAATAATTTAAAAAAGATCACAGTGGCAGAACTTGGAATGTTTGCAACGTGTACCCCGAAGCCTACTTTAATGTTTTTAAGGTAAAGGAGCAAACTATAGAATTATTTTCAGAGGCAGGTTAACGCTTTGTTTCAAATAAAGTTTGTACTTCGATACAGTTTATTTTGTTTCCGATTAGAAACTGCTAGTCCACAGCTGTCATGTAACCACATGCCATTGTAAAACACTTACAGTTTCCAAGCATTTTAGCAAACTTTCTAAAATTGCAAATTTGGACCTAAAATCCCGGGAAACACCTTGCAAGTAGTAAACATTAAACCATATGTTAAAACAAATAAAATACTTCCAGCTAGCTATAAATAAAAAGGATACTGCAAGTCACCTTAGAATTCTCAGATTGTATTAAGGCACTTGGCCAGTGGCCACATGGCTCTATAAGGCCACTGAACATCTGTGACCTGCGATAACCTTCCAATGCACAGTTGGGGTTACTTTATCCCATATATTACTGCTGGAAATTTTTGGAAAGGGTGAAGTCTCTCAGCTTACTCCCTTTGACTTGAGTCTGTCTGATGTAGTACTGTTTTTCCTTACTCCTTTAAGACAGAGGATTGTGATGCGGTAACAAGATGTTTATCAATAAATGAAGAGTGTACTATTTGAGAATCATTTACTAAGTCATCCACACTATTTCTTCCTTATTTGCCCTAGCTAGCAAATGTACATTGTACAAACCCAGATGTCAAGCTGTGGTCCCTCATACTGCTGTCCTTCAAAAACTTCCGGAGCTGCATACGGGGGACTCCCGCACCACGTCGCCAGAGGTTCACCAGCTGTATAAAAATTCCCAAATCCAAAATCTGTGGTGGAAGCGGAAAGGGAAAATATAGCTCAATTCTTTTTTCACAAAATATCCAATTTTCTCTTCATAAAGTTGATAATTTTCCATAGCAAGATATTGGGAACATCACAGTAAACAGATCCATGTGTTGGAGAAACTCCACTTTAACATTTCCGTCTGTATTAATCCATATTTATTTTCTGTGCATCTTATTGGTAGTTATCTATATTTATTTAGTGTTTTGAGAATTAATGAAGTCGTAAAATGGTATAGTGAGCCGTAAAATGGTATATGTTCATCTTTATTCAACTAAAAAACGTTCACTCAAAACTTTGATGTCTGTAGCATTTTAGCAAATTAAGCAGTCACATATTACAAAACCCTACACCCAAAAATAAATATTAACATGCTACTTGAAATATATGTTAACATATGCCTGTATTTAAGGAAATATCCTTTTTTTTAAACTCCTCAAGCTATCCATCTGCTCAGCAGTTGGCCTGGAATTCATAAAGGTCTCTCACAAAAGGACCATTTTCTGTATTTTACCGCTTTTAAAAATAAATACAGGAAGTAAACACATTGTTTTCTGTCTGCATTTGTCTGTAAAAATTAGTAGAAATGGAAAACTGGAAGCCATACTTATATTGTCCTAACCAGGAAACGAGGAAAAACGAACAGAGATCGACATGTCATAATAAAATTAAGTCAGATGCTTGCTTTAAACTTTTTATTAGGAGTTTATACTTCTAAAATATTGAGCAGGTTACACTACAGCAGGGCTTGAAATGGAAATGTATTAGTGCAGGCACTATCTATTTCAGAATACCTGTCTGCATCTGGGTAGTGTCAGTACTCTCCCTTTAAAAGCATTGCACTCACACAGAGGTGCAGGTACTCCCGCCTAACAAATGAAAGAAGTGCAGGTATTTAGTAACTGATGGTACCTGCCTACTTAAACAAGCATTTGCAATGCAATAGGTCTCGCATTAATTAAGTTTGAGCTATTGGCATTGCTAAATATTGCAACATCAATTGCAACAAAAGTCTATAAATTGGAGCTAAAAAATGTGTATTTATTTTTTTAGCAATGGTGGCATGCTGCGCTTTAGGTGAATACGTTTAAAAGTAAAGTACGCCACCCTGCGAATGCCACAATAGTTAATTGTGGATGCGTTAATAATTGATGTGTGCACTGATGGCTGGTGGTGTGCGTGCCTGTAGAAATTGTGCACTGCTGGCTGGTGGTGTGTGTGTGCCTGGTGGAAGTGTGCACTGCCGGCTGGTGGGGTGTGTGCCTGGTGGAAGCGTGCACTGACGGCTGGTGGTGTTTGTGCCAGGTGAAAGCGTTCACCGACGGCTAGTGGTGTGTGTGCCTGGTGAAATCGTGCACGGACGGCTAGAGGTGTGTGTGTGCTTGGTGAAAGCGTGCACTGACGGCTGGTGGTGGGTGTGTGTGTGCCTGGTGAAAGCATGCACTGACGGCTGGTGGTGGGTGTGTGTGTGCCTGGTGAAAGCGTGCACTGACGGCTGGTGGTGTTTGTGCCCGGGGAAAGCATGCACTGACGGCTGGTGGTGTCTGTGCCTGGTGAAAGTGTGCACTGACTGTGTGGTTGTGCGGTTGTGTGTGTGTGCGGTTGTGTGTGTGTGTGGTTGTGTGTGTGTGCGGTTGTGTGTGTGTGCGGTTGTGTGTGTGGTTGTGTGTGCGGTTGTGTGTGTGGTTGTGTGGGTGTGGTGGTTGTGTGGGTGTGGTGGTGTGTGTGTGGTGGTGTGTGTGTGTGGTGGTGTGTGTGTTTGTGGTTGTGTGTGTGTGTTTGTGGTTGTGTGTGTGTGTTTGTGGTTGTGTGTGTTTGTGGTGGTTGGTGTGTTTGTGGTGGTTGGTGTGTTTGTGGTGGTTGGTGTGTGTTTGTGGTGGTTGGTGTGTGTTTGTGGTGGTTGGTGTGTGTTTGTGGTGGGTGGTGTGTGTCTGGTTGTGGTGTGTGTCTGGTTGTGGTGTGTGTCTGGTTGTGGTGTGTGTGTCTGGTTGTGGTGTGTGTGTCTGGTTGTGGTGTGTGTCTGGTTGTGGTGGATGTGTGTGTTGTGGATGTGTGGGTGGGTGGGGGTGGGTGGGTGTGGTTGGGTGGGTGGGTGTGGTTGGGTGGGTGTGGTTGGGTGGGTGGGTATTTGGGTGTGGGTGGGTGGGTGTGGTTGGGCATGTGTGGTTGTGTGTGTGGGTGGGTGTGGTTGTGTGGGTGGGTGTGTGTGGTTGTGTGGTTGTGTGTGTGGGTGTGTGGTTGTGTGTATGTGTGAGTGGTTGTGTGAGTGGTTGTGTGGTTGTGTGAGTGGTTGTGTGTGTGTGTGTGTGTATGTGTGTCTGGTTGTGTCTGTGTGAGGCAGCCAGCCACCCTGCACCAGCAGCTGAAGGCAGCTAGGCACTCTGCTTCACTGCACTGGCACGATGAGATGCCATTTGCCGAAGGCAGCCAGTCACCCTGCCTTGTTGCACTGGCACGATGAGATGCCAGCTGGTGAAGGTGGCCAGTCACCTTGCTTCTCTGAACTGGAATGATGTAGGTTCACAAATGTTATCACTTTATTCCTCCCTGGTGTTCCCTCAAGTCTTTGTTCCATCCCCATCCTCACCATGAGAGACTGAGATGAAATGAGTGACTGTTTGAGAAAAGGACAGCCTCTGCTGAAAGGAGGGACAGAATGACGAGGGGAGAGATAGCATGTGTAGTACAGGACGGAAGTACCACTAGAAGACAGCAGCAGGATGAGTCCACTAAGAAGCCGAGAGCTTTTGGTGAAAGGAGGAACGGAGGGACTCGGAGAGGGAGAGACAGCCCATGGGGAGGGCAATTAGGAGAGACTGAAGGGGTGAAGTGAATGGAGGAGACAGGTAAGAAGCAGAGACTCTAGTGAAGGAAGGGGCAGGGTGGCTAGGAGAGCGCAGAGACAGCCTGGAGTGGTGGTGGGGAGGGCCAGAAAGATAGACTGAAAGGCTGAGATGAAATAAGTGAGCGGGTTAGAAACAGAGAGCCTCTGGTGAAAGGAGGGGCAGGGTTACAAGGAGATGGGAGAGACAGCTGCGAACATGCACAACTGGTACAATGATACAGTGATAATATACCCGACTTTGTTTAAACCAGTTTTTTTGTGTGTGTAGCGAATCAATTTTAACTCCAATAGTAGTAAGGCGGCCTTTATTTATTTTCTTACTAAAAAGCAAGTCTGCTCCGTAAGCCAATGGACAAGACTGCTCGTTTTATAATTATTTTAAAGAGTTACTTTAGAAAAGGGGAAATGGTATAAGTGAAGTGTCACAAGCGCCATGTGGTATATGTGTTATTATAGGGCCGATAACCCAAGAAGGGTTTCAGTATTTTTTTTTCTGAGTAGTCATAAAAATTGCCAGCCTGAAATTTTGGAAGAAATTCCGTTTAGTTGAAGGTCTGAATATTGGGATTCCATATTCAAGTGGAATCCTATAGATCTATGTTTTAAGGTCTTTGAGAGTGAAACTAAAGATAGGCAGAAAATTGGATTTTTACGAGAGCCAACTGGGACAGACGTTGAGGTCAGAGGACTCTGGGAGACAAAGGAAAGAAGTTCTGACACCCTTCTCATTTAGGTGTCTTTCCATGTCAACATACTGAAAGCCCCTACTTGTCCACATATTGAGAAGTAACAGTTAAATGTTAGGTCATTGTTATTTAAAGTAGCCATCCACAGCTTAATTAACTATGCTCTATGCAGACATATGTGGCAACCTCTTCAAAGAGGTTTTTAATTTGCGAGCAGCGGGTGCTGTACAATCACAGCCTTTGTGCTACTCAGGTTTAAAAAATTGAGGGACACCAGTGCAAAGGACCAATCTGAGGGCTGGCTGTAAAATGTATGCAGTTGTGTGTGTGTGTGTGTGTGTGTGCGGGGCAGTGATCTACGCCTTTGATCTTTACTGCCAAGGTTCCCAGACCTTTGACATGAGCAATAATGGAGAGTCTACAATGATGCACACCACATATGCTTACCATTTATCTTCTCTGTCTCAGAGAACCCACCACCAAAACTGCTCTCAACTTACACTCTCAAGGACACACATTTCTCACTTTTAAACAGTGAATTCCTGGTCCTTAAGTCCCCCACAAAGGGGAACCTAAGGACCAGAGTGTTAACCCAGCAAGGGTCAGAGGGACCATTATGTGCATACCAAAGTGTGAAAAAAAGAGGCAAGAGCCACAGTAGCAAGAGTAGTAATCTTAGAGGTGAGCAAGCCACGGAAAGCTCAAGCCAGGCTCGAGCTTGAACCCTAGCTCTATCTCTGCTCGAGGTCCTGTTGTAAACTGGAGCCCATAACGAGGCAAGCTTTCATGTGGCTTTGGACTGCCACACTAACTCTACCGTGTCGGCCCATCATCCTGTGATTCTGGGCAAATCACTTAATCTCCCTGTGCCTATAAAAAAAATGAATGTGACCTTGTGGGATGTAACTGGTGCTCGGGTCCAGTTTGCACTATATAAGAACTGCAGACAAATGTACAAAGAGGTCAAAACAAAGCTGAACATTAAGAAAAGACAAATGGATACGAAGTTAGTAACTGATTTCTACAAAGTGACACTAGAAAACCTGGATAAAATCGTGGCTTTCCTGCTTAGGAGTTATTTTAAGCAAATACTTTATTTCACCAAAACATCTTTTTCTTCATTATCGCATATTAAAGTACTGTTGAAATATGTGAGTCCAAAAGACCAACTTTACAAAGATCTATTGGGTTTGATTTAATAAAGAACAGTGTTACTCTGTAATAAATCGGGCCATCGTCGGGTTTACATGACAAATGGCCTGCCTTCTTAGTTCACTAATGGTTTGTATTTAAAACCTATCACTTTTAATAAGTACTTCTCAGTGCAGTGCTTTAATGTGATGTATCAAGTCAAAGCTTCCACGTGGTACAGCAATACTTTTTTTTCTGTTTTGAAGAGACTTTCACATATTTTAAATGATGCGTTTGCTGTTTGATTTACACCGGTCGCGCGTTTAGGCTCTGAGAGCCAAGTCAGAGCCTTGGCTTGGCTCTGGTCTGGCTCTTCCTGATAATTTGTTTGCTTTCCCACCTCTAATTAATTTCAGAAGCAGGATACCGGCATCTCTCATCGCGCCTCGATTAGCAGGCCAGGCTGAGAGCGGAATGTCTTGTAAGCAGCGGGCCTTGGAAAGTCAAACTGCAGAGTAAGCTAACAATAACAGAGGTGAGTTACCCACAACAGACAGTACTTACAGCTCAAACGTGCCTGTTGGCCATCTAACAAGAAGCAGACAAATGTAGTGAAATAGGGATACCCCCTTAAAAATCCACAGTGAATATTCCAAAAGACCAAACTACACACAAGAATGGATGGTTGATCCTCAGAACAATATGTTAACAACATGCGGGCGCTGCCGATTTAGGTCCTGGTGTCTCAAAAAGATACAGATCAAGTTCAGCATGGGAAGGCCATCTGGCCGAGCATGCAATAGCTGCTGGAACCTGGTTTCGACGGGTTGCGCTTCACTTTCCAACACTGGAATAATAAACTGAAATAAATTCAACTCAAACAGATGGCTCCCTTTCATAAATGCATGCAAACTGTCAAGGTATGTGGATGTTGGCGGTGCGAGCAAAGAAAACAGAGTGCTTTGTTTTAGTATATCACTCCCGTCCCACCACCCTCGTTACTTTCCCGCACTCACTTGGCCCCCGCAGCCTCGAAAAGCTCAGCCCACGCGTCCGGGTCGAAGAACTCTGCGGTGTAGCCGGGTGCGACGTCGGTGTACGTCGCACCTGGAGCATGGTTTTTTTTCATGAACTTTATGTAATCCGCTTTGCGCTCGCCTTCCCAGTGCCATCAAAAACATTCAGAGCTGAAGGAAGGACCCGAGAAGACTCCCCAGTGCAGAAATATCCTGAACTTGGCCTCATCGTACCAGTCAGGCAACGGGCATGCATCCAGGAAATCCCAGTTGGGGATGTACCGAGCCCAAAGTGTTGGGGCGAGAAGCAAGAAGAGGACATGAACAAGCACACGAGTGGTGCGCGTGCGCGCCACAGCGAGCCATGTGGTTTCAATTACCGCGCCCGTGTCGGAGCACGATAATTGAAACCACATGGCAGCGGTGAGGGTAACAGACACCAATAGGCCATGGGCGGAGCAATGCACCCGCATTTGATCAATTGCGTGCTGTCTTTGAGAAAAAGACGCACGCAAAGGCCAATAGCGTCGGCCAAAAGGAAAAGCACACGCACGAGCGTACGCGATTCCTAGGTCAGTTTTGAAACACCCTACAAGAGGTCTCTCGCTGCGCAAGCAATGCTGCACACTGGAACGCTAGGCGCGAGACCTAAAAAACCACATAGCTGGTCCTTTGCAGTTTTGGAAACTCCCAAGACTCCACATTTTGAAGTCCAACCCAACACACAAAACAACCTACCAAGTATTTGACTTCTTTTCTTACGTTTTAGGAGTGTTTTGCCTTTTCTAACCATAAGGGAATCAAAAAATCTATTAAATGAGTTACTGCTAAACAACTCCAACACAAATAATTTATTATATCACATTAACTGCTAGACGTCTGCCATTTATATGAACGTTGAACTATAGATGGTAATATCACCCACTTTATATTTTGAACATCATGAATTCCAATCCCCTACAAAGCAAACGCAGCCTTCTATCCTTCCAGGGTGGGTACATTAGGTATTATTTTTGCCTATGGGGAACATTCAGCTCACACAGCCATTTTCCTTGCTAATATTTCAAGCAATTTCCATCTTAAAAATTATGAGCACATGAAAGCATTGCATTATCACCTCCTATTTTCGTTCTCAATCTTTTTTCGACGACTATTGTTTTGAGTAGTTTTAGAGAATTTCACCGTATTTAGACGAAAATAAGCCAATCAATTTAAAACACCACAATTCATAAAGACCTTTCCATAGCATTTCACCTACTTAAGTATGTAGAAAATAAATTCCAGTATTACATTTTATTCCCATTTACACAGGCGGAGAGTGGTTTGAATTTGGGACTCCTCCTGCCACCATAACCAATACTCTAGTTTTACCCCTCCAATCACGCAGCCCAACATAGTAACTTCCAGTCAAAGTCATGATTTTTATGATATTTTATGTAAGCAATGGCAACTTTGCTGTCCACAATGGTCCTTTCTACAACTCCTTTCCCACAAGCTTTCTAGTTCTCTTTGCTAACCTCGTCCTAAGAAAAACAACTTATTGCAGTTACAAATATTGCAAATTACATTTAACCTCGGATTGCCTCCTCTTGGCACTTCATATTATCTAATCCACATTGCAATAAATCAACAAGCACTGGCAAAGCCAACAGGTCTGGCCTGCATTTTGAGTCCTAAAACATAAAAGCCCTTTCCTGGTAAAAACAAAGCAAAATGTGACTGCTTTCGGTTTTTAATGCACAAATCAAATAAAGAATTGAATGCATCTTTATTTGGAGGGCTTTTGGGGTGTAAAGTCAAACGCTCAAATGCTGCAATGCAAGCATTCTACAGGAAACAGAGCTATTCACCTAATAGTCAACATCATCAGGCTAAAGGGGATATTCATCTGGAAGCACTGAAAGCCCACTCTATTTGTATATAAGAACTGGAAGCAATAGGTCATGCATAGACAGCTGTGCTGACAAGCTAGACCCTGTAACTGAATCCTGCTGTAGCGGCCTTTCATCGCGGTCCCCATCTGCACCTAGCCTGAAAACTCTTCACTGGCCTCCCATGAGGAAACAAATCCGTTTTAAGGCTATCAGTTTGGTACATAAAACCATGTATGGAAAAGGTCCTCGCTACTTTGCCAAAAAACGTAACTGGTACCTACCCAACAGGGAGCTCAGGTCACAAACCAAACTTTCTTACTCCCCTCAGGATTCGCACCGCCAGAAATAATGCTAGATCCTTTTCTCATTTGGCTCCTGCCTTTTGGAACAAACTCCCAGTGACTACTGACCATAAACCGTTCTGTACGAGGCTAAAAACTTGACTTTTTTTGATCGCCTTTCTCCTTTTGTCAACTGGCCTCCTGCCTTCACTGGAGTCCTCCCAGCACTCTGAGACCCCACGGGTGATACGTATGCTCAATAAAACCCTTTGACTTTAATTTCTAATTTTCATTTACCTCTCTTTAAATTGTGTGGATGAATATGATTTTTAATACAGTGGACTCTTTATATATTTTTTTAGGTCTTATTAGTTCTCTGCTTCATAAAAACTATATTAGTTTGGAAATAATTATCAATGTCACAATATTGGAGAAATTACAATAAATTATTTGAGTATTTAATTCTTGACCTTTGAACAGTGTACCCATTTCTAGTTTACTATGGGAATTTTATGAATCAGCATTTGAAGAGATGAGTTATGACAAACGAATTGGAGGAGTTTACAAAATATTGCCACACAATCTTTCTAAATGAGGTGTAGTTCTTTAATATATAACGTCAAAGGTAATGGCACTAACAACAACTTGAAGACATGCTTATTTCGGAAACGAACCCGATTTAACAGATTTCTGCAATGTGGGGCATCGGAGTCCACACCCACAGCACTCTATAGAAGCAGCTTTCAAAGCTCGGGAACTTAAACTACGTTTCCTGAAACAACCTTATTTCTGGGCAGAAATAGTATGGTCAACGGTCCGGAATTAGTCCCCCTCATCAGCGAAGTCGATCGCCGGTCCACCTCCTCTTGTGCAACTAAAGTAGCTTAACACACACAGAAACAAGAGGCGTTCTGGTCGAACAGAAGATACTTAGACTTTTCATCGACTTGACTGACCTTACTTATGATTAGTTACTCAAAGTTTAAACTATTAAACTATTAAAAAGGTTAGAACTTTCAGTTTATCAATTGGCTCCACAAGGTGACCACCTCACAGGCTTCCACCGACCTATGACTTCAGGGTACCATGGTCTTGTGGCCACATTGCTGGCTCTTGGACCAGAGCTCTAACCTGGCCGTCTTCAACTGTATGCCCCTTGACAACTCACATTATCTACCTAATGCCCTTCTTCTTGACAATGCTACGGTTGTCAATGCCTCAAAGAGGGTTAGTGCCAGTGTTAAGTGCTGTGACAACAAGGGAATTTAAACCTGATCTTTGATCAAGAAACGTTCTACCCACTACATATGTGAAAAACGGAATGCAAATTTTTAAAAAAAGTGAAAATAATGGCAACGTCCCCATAAAAAACAAAGGAGCAGCCAAAATGAAAAATTTCGTATTTTTGGGTTCAAATATGCAATACGGAAGCCATTACTTGGCCTTATATTATTATTTATTGACCTGGAAGAAAGAACATTTCAGTTAACAATCAGGGTCAAGTAATGAAATGAAACACCTTGCCTAAATTCCAAGATTCCAACCACTGGTGGGAACAAATATGGTCCTGTAGCAGAAAAATCAGGTTTGCAGCCAGGAGAGAGTCGCAATCACAACTCTTTCTCTGGATTCCAGTGGAAATTAATTTCCCACTTTGCACTACAGTTCAGACATCGAAAAGAGGAGCTCTGAGAAAGAGGTGTTACACGAAAAAGGGACATCTACCTCCGAGTCTGTTCTGTGAACCTCAGAAAGGAGAGAAGCTAAATGAAAACTCTTGGATATCCGGTATATGGCGGTCTCTGCAGCAGGCACTTGTACCCACCAAACTATCTTATTGGTATGGGCACTGGGTGCTTTCCCTGAGAAGGTGGCAGGAGTGGGCGCGAAGTGTGCAGGAGTGGGCGTGAAGTGTACAGAAGATAAAGGCCGAAAGGGTAGATGAGATTGAAGACCACTGCGTTAGGGACCTAGGAATTACCTGCAGTCAGGAGTGCACTGAGTTTTAGGTTTCAAAGGTGGTTACTTAGAACAAGATTATCTTGTGAGATTTTCAAAGGTTGAAAAGTTCAACACAATAATATTTATGTGGTAACGTTAATTAATACAGAGCTTATGCAGAATCGACCACTCCTTGCATTCATACTTATTCACTTGCTGGCAACATGTGGCATCTTTTTGGCACTGAAATCACCGATGTGTTACTATTTAGAAACACAATCGTTTGCGTTTTGCCGCCTTGGGACCAATAAATGATTGCGTCGCTGCTCTGGAATTCGAACTAGAACCTATAGGTTAGACTCCGATTTCGGCTATAGGCGTCTGGACCCTTTGCTCCGCCTTGCGCACTTAGCTGGCACAGGACCCCTTGAATGTGCTGGTTTGGTGCGAGTGTCTGCTACCAGCAGGAGCTCAGTTCGTGGCGTGCACTTTGAACACTCACTCACTCCGCCAACTTCGTAATTTTGTGGATCGTTTTATTTTTTTAAATCACATCACAGGTACTTTAAACTGTGGGTTTAATTAAAGTTATGATCGGTCGCTGTAATCAACAATAAAAAGACCTTTCTTTAACCACCAGCCGCCGAAAAAGACGGAGCGTTTGCAGGCAGCAAACAAAAAGGCTTAAATAATCAATATTCCCTAAAATATACAGATATCTTTATCAGCTGTGAACTCCAGCATGTTGTTTGCTTAGTGGTTAACCTTCATAGCTTCAGGGACAAGCTGGCCGTCTGCAACTGCTGCATGTACCCAGAGTCTTGCTCTAATGGAGGGAAGCAGGGTGTGCAGTTTAGATAAGCAACAACCTACATAAAACCTTCAATAAACTCCCAAGTATATTATACATATATTTGCAAATATACATGCATATGTACAGATATATATATATATATATATATATATATATATATATATATATATATATATATATATATATATATATATATATTAATTCCAGTCTCCCGTTTCAGGGAATTGATTCCTCGTGCACTCTCGTGATTCTTTACAGAAATACACCACACGCTTTATATATCAATCCAGTTTATTCTCCTGTATTTCAGCAAGCCAGCAACACCTTACGCGTTTCGGTCTCTACAGAGACCTTGCTCACAGGTAAACTGCATCAACATGTTTTACATTTTTAAATTACGTGGAAGTGCTCCTATGTTACATCACTTCCTGTTCACTACACAGGATTTGTGGGACATGTAGTTTACTCTAAAAAAACAGGTTATTGCTTAAACTCATTTGTCATTTTAAATCATATTAGAAATGCATTCTTGTTTCAGCATAATCACAACCAGGTTATTGTTTTAACCCATTGTGTATTTTTAAATTATATTGTTAATACTTTCCCATTTCAACATAGCCATGATGAATTCAAATAGAGTGCGAGAATGAGGCCCTCCAGTGGGCTTGCGTTGTCAATATTTA
Source organism: Lissotriton vulgaris (assembly GCF_964263255.1). Taxonomy (NCBI): domain Eukaryota; kingdom Metazoa; phylum Chordata; class Amphibia; order Caudata; family Salamandridae; genus Lissotriton; species Lissotriton vulgaris. Next base: position 1,412,290,322 of record NC_141687.1, read on the forward strand.
AACATTATAAAAATAACATAACAGGCATCTATCAACGAAGCCCCCCAGTGGGCATACGTCATTGCTTTCAAAACAATTCCTACATATATAGGTACTGGACACTGCCCTTTGTTTACAACTCGTTCCATCATGTTGTATTTCATAAAAAGATTTTCCAGTGTTCAATAACATAAATCCGGTAACACAAATTACATGTCCCTAAATGTGCAAAAATTAGTGAATTAGTGCAATTAAAATCCGGGGGGGGGGGGGGCCCTGTGGGGGGGGGTTTGTGATATTTTTCAGAGAGGCATCTGTCTTACCCACTAAGTTCCATTTAATCAGATACTAGGTTTATTTATAGGTGGTAATGTAATTCTTCGTCCTGGTTGTTCCCGTACGGGCTCAGTGTTCGAAAGTTCATAATATGTTTTGACTCCTTCTGTCTCATTACCTTTTCACGATCACCCCCTCTTGCGTTTGGCCCCACACTCTCAATTCCATAGAAACTGAGTTCTTTCCAATTACTGTTGTGTTCTGTTTCCATGTGTTTTGCCATTGCGTTACTGCGATCCAAGTTGATAGTAGCCCGGACATGTTCCAAAATACGCAGTTTTAGTTCTTTTTTGGTGCTCCAAATGTACTTTAGAGAGCAAGGGCATTCCAAAATGTAAATGACGAATTGAGTTTTACAATTTATTAATTGATCGATTTTCCAAGTTTATTTGTTTGTCATTTCCAGTTCCTTAACATTCTTAGCAATGCAGCAAACTTTGCATCCGGAGCATTTGTAGAAACCCTTGGGTTTATACCAAGCATCAGGTTTTTTCTTTTCTTGAAAATGACTGCGAATTAGCTTGTCTTTTAAGTTCTTGGCTCTTCGATAAGTTACATTTGGATGGTCTCCCACAATTTCCGCAATCTTTGCATCCATTTGGAGAATGTGCCAATTTTTTAGTAGAATTTTATTTACTGCTTGATTGGCTGTCGAGTGGGTGGTGATAAATCAAATGTTTTGATCGTCAGAGTTAGAAAGTTGTTTTTCTTTCAATAGATCAGTTCTTTGGACATTGGAGGAACGATTTAAGGCTTTTTGAATATTGGATGGATTATATTTGCGTTTTTCAAATATGTTACTGGCTAGTTTTTTGTTCGCATTCCAGTCTTCTTCTCTTGAACATATTCTCTTTATTCGCAAGAACTCTCCGTAAGGAATGTTTTGAATTAGACTGGGTTGATGAAAACTTTGAGCATGCAGGACTGCATTTGTTGCCGTACTCTTGCGGTGCAGTGTTGTTTGTATCTCATTGTTTTCGATAAAGATTTCCGTATCTAAAAAGATCACTCTGGATTCACTGATTGTATATGTGAATTTTAAACCAAAGTCCGAGTTATTGAGAATTTCACTAATACATAACAAGTGAAATTCATCAGTTATAGTTACCTGAGCTAACTATAACTTACACACCCACAATGCACCTCTTATCACCTCCAATACTGAATCACTCATGATATGGTCAGTGACATCACTGATAACATCTCAAATCACATCACTGATGACCTCATCCAGTGAACCACTCGCACACCCATTCACATCCCTATACAACCTCACATACAGCCACTCCTATACAACCACTCATAAACCCATTGACAGACTCATAGAAGTACTCACACACCTACTCACTGATTCATGTAGCCACTCATACATCCACTAACTCATACATTCACCTAACCACTAACTCACCCATACAGCCACTCACACATCCAGCCATACAGTCACTCACACACCGTGTTCGTCACCCACATGGCTACTCACACACCTACTCACTCACCCATACAATTACTCACACACCTACTCAGACAGATACTAACAAATGTATTTAGACACTTATGCAGTCACTAACACAAGTACACACTCACCCATACACTCACACACCCACAATCATCCATACACCAATTATGCACCCACTTACTCATGCAGCCACTCGCACAACCCATCACTCGCTCACATACACAGCCTCTCATATACCCACTAACTCTTCCATACATCACCTAACTTAACCATACAGCTATACATAGTCACTCACTCACCAATGCAGCCACTCACTCACACACCCACCCAACACCTACTCACACATGGATACACACAGTCACTCACATAATATATGTGTTACAAATAGTATTACTCTTTAGTAGTACACAAACTATACTTATTTACATTTTGTAGTATCTTAGTTTCTGAACCTTAAAGATATAAACTTTTAGAAAACACTCTCACCCATTGGATGATGTCACTGACCAGGTCATGAGTGATGTAATATTTTAGGTTACAAGCAGTGTATTGTGGGAGCATAAGTTATAGTTAGCTCAGGTAACTAACAGCTGAATTTAACTGGTTTTGTACAAGTGATATGTGAACATACATATAATGTCTCTGAAACCTTTGTTTTTTTCAGTGAATTTCTAAGGTATTTTAAATTCTATTTCATACCTGTAACCTTTGAAAATGAGTGCGTGAGTGATTGCAAGAGAGCCTCAGTGGGAGTGTGACTGAGTGTGTGAGTGTCTTAATTGTGGTGAGTGTGTGTGTCTGAGTGGGTCTGGGAATATTTGCACACAGGGACGGAATGGTACTGTGGGCACTCAGGCATTGGCCGAAGGGCTGGTGTCTCAGTGCCCTCTGTGGGCCGATTTTTTCCCTCTCGAGTCCACAGAGGGCACTGGACAGGGAGAGTAAATCAGACTCACTGGGTGGCCATGTGGTACGGCCGTTCAGCGATTATCAGCTGTGGCCTCTCCTTGACCCCCTGCCCTGCCAAGCAATCACGCGGATAGTGGGCTGGGTGGCGGGTGAGTGTGTGCCAGAATCAGCCTCACTGGGGGCCAGAAGTTGCTCAGGCCATTAAGCCAATCTCACCTCGGCCCCCCTGGGGCCCACGCGGCCCAGTAAAGGTGTTTGCATTTGACACCTTGCCCACAGCCCTTCTCATTCAGGGCATAGTGGGAGAGGAAGAATGGGTCTCCCTGTGGGAGCCAGCTGATGTTGTGAACTCACACCATCTTCACTTTGAATGTGGGACAATTTTTTCTGCAGTGCCGGGCCAAATTGTAATCCCAATCCGACCCTGCCTGCGTAAGTGTCTCCCTGGTTGTGTGAGTGGGTGTATCACTGTGAGTGAGTCTAACAGTTTGAGTAGATGTCCAAGTGTGTGCATGAGTGTCTGAGTGGGTCAGTGACTGAGTGCACTCGTTTTTTAGTGGATTTGACACTTGAGAAAGACCTATAACGTGACACATTAATTTTGCAGTGCGAGAGCACAGACAGAATCTGCACTAGTAGCTAGCACTCATTTTGAAATACTCTTTCTGTACATGGTTGACACGGTTGTATCTGTCCTTGCCTACATATCTGAGAGAGTATACCTCCATCAGTGGCATGAGATGTTTAGGTAAAAGTGCTGGTATGTAACTGCCTGCTATAATTCCTCTGTTTCTAAATGTGTATGTAAGTAGCTGCACGAATACCTCAGTACCTGTGTTAGGCAATACAGAGCTATGTAGGTGTCACTGCAACCACGTTTGAGTCTGCTGCATGCATAAATAGTTTCTGGTGAGTGAATGAGTGTATAAATGCTTCTGTAGCAGTCTCTGGTACTTCAAGACAGGTTCTATGTTTTTGCGAACAGGTTCTATGTTTTTGCGAACATGTATGTCAATTGTTTTAGGGATGGCATACTCTATGTAGAACTTGGCATAGAGGCCGGCAAGCGCACAAGTAACTTATTCAAATCAAAAGGACATCTCTCAAAACATCATCCTTTATTGCATACCTTAGAAAAGCATTATGTGCACTGAAACATGGGTTTGATACTTGAGAAAGACCTTTAACATGCCAAGCGAAGCTTGGAGTAAGAATACACAGACCGGGTCTGTACTAGTAGCCTTCACCCATGATTCACGAACAACTTCTCTGCATGGATCAGAAGGTTGTGTCAGTACTTTCCTACATATGTCAGTGAGTGTAGCAGAACACATGTATGCATGCCATAATATGTTTAAGTAAATGTGCAGGTATGCGACTATGTTTTAGTTCTCTATGGCTGCCTAAATGTGTATGTAAGTGGAAGCACAAATATTTCAGTTCCTCTGTAAGGGAATAGAGAGCTATGAACGTGTGATCACAACTACCTTTGATTATCCTGTAGGAATAAGTAGTTGCTTATGTGACTGAATGTATATGTGCCCCTGTATCAGTCTGATTACGTTGCAGAGAGGGTCTATGTTTTTGTGAACAAGTATATCAGTTGCTTTAGGGGTGCATACTCTAAGCAGAATTCACATAGGTGCCTACAAGTGTTCTAGTAACTTATTCAACTCAAAAGTACACCTGTCAATCTCTTAAGCACAAAACAGCATCCTTTATGGCATACATAGAGCATATTGTAGAGGCGTGCTATGTGCACTAAAGCAAAGAAACATCTATAACATGCGAAGTGAAGCTTGCAGTGACCTTCACCTGGTTTGAAATACTATTTCTCTGTATGGTTGAGAAGATTGTGTAGTACTTGCCTACATATCTGGGAGAGTATAGAAGTACACCTCTATCAGTGCCATGAGATGTTTAAGTTAATGTGCTGGTATGTAACTGCCTTCTATAATACCTTTATGGCTGTTGAAATGTGTATGTAAGTTGCTGCAGAAATACTTTTGTGCCTATGTTAGGAAATACAGAGCCTCATAGGTGTGACTGCAATCACCTTTGAGGCTGATGCATGTATTAATAGTTTCTGGTGAGGGACAATCTATATGTGCTTCTGTAGCCGTCTCAATAGCTGAAACAGAGGCTTCATGTTTTTATGAACATGTATGTCAGTTGTGTTAGAGATGGCATACTCTATGGCATAGGAGCATGCAAGTGCACAAGTAACTTGGTGAACTGAAAAGAACATCGGTCATCTTTTGAGCCCAAATCAGCATGCTTTCATAGCACAACTACAGCATCTCTCACATGCGACGTGTGCATACTGAAACTTGGATTTAAGACTTGACAAACAGCTTATACATGACAAATCAAGCTACAAGTGAAAGTGCACACACAGGACCTGTACTTCCAAGCATCATCCATGTTTGAAAGAGTATTTCTGTACATGAACTAGAAGGCTGTGTCAGGACTTGTCAACATATCTGAGAAATTGTAGGAGTACACCTGCAGCACTACCATGAGACCTTTGAGTAAATGTGCCAGTCTCTTTTAGTATCTCTACGACTCTCTAACTATCTATGCAAGCGGCTATAAACAAACACCTCCTTGCCTGTGTTACAGTAAAGAGAGAACTATAGATGGGACTACAACTATGTTTGAATCTGCTGAATGCACAATTAGTTTCAGGGTAAGTGAATTAATGTATTTGTGCTTCTGTAGCTGTCTGACAAAGCAGTGTAACAGAACTACAACACTCAGAATTCAAAGAAAAACACTGAGAACAGCACATCATATATACACATGGTAATATTTCCACATCTTCTAATGCCTTGCCAATTAAAAGTTGAACTCTTAATCTACCGTTTTTTAACTTCCAATTACATAAGCAGCAAATGTACAACATACTAATTCAAAGCAACAGATTGTGAACCAACTTCTCACACATCTATTCTGCAGATCAGACAAACTGTCACATTCTCATGTACTCAAAGCGTCTTACTCACCTGTTAAACATACAAACCCACACACAGAACCACTCATACATTACCTCATATAGATCCAATTTTTCCCCAAGCTATTTGGTACTCTCTTATAACATTGTCACATATACCTACCTTTTCAATAATTTTTTTCCTCTAAATTAAAAGAAATTCACATACTTGAAAATTGATTTTTGTTAGAAATGGGGGTCTCTAGTTGGCACGGGTTTGCACTTTTGTCCAAGTAGGGACCATTCCTTCTATTCAGGATAATGGAGTTTCACTCCTAAAATAACCCCTGCTAACCCCCTTGGTAGCTTCGCACGAGCAGTCAGGCTTCTCTTAGAGGCAGTGTGTAAAACAGTTGCACATAATCAACTGTAACACAGTGTAAGCACTACAAAAGGACACCACACCAGTTTAGAAAAATAGCCAATATTTTTATATACTTAAGACAAGACCAAAAACGATAAAAATGCACAATACAGTACTTCGAAATCTTCAGTAATTAAAAAAGATTTGTAATAAAGTTCCTTGGGGCTCAGTTTGGGGCTATCACAGCGTCGTGAACAGCCAATCAGAACAGTTCTGGCTGACCATGGTGTCGCGGGCCAGCTACTGTGTCGGAAGACCCGCAAAACAGTACCTGTAGAAATGCAGGGTGTCAGCGACCTCTCGTTGAGCTCAGAAAGCACGGCATCCGCAGGTATCAGTTCTGATGCTCGGTGCAGCAGTCGCCTGGCCCTCGAAGTCCCACGCGTTGCAGATCGAACTCCTTGCGGTTGAAGTCAGGAGCGCAGGCGTCAGGTGCTATGGTGCAAAGTGCAGCGTCTGGTGCCCTCAGGTTGCAAGGCAGGCAGCGGCTCGGTGACGGTCGTCCAGCGGCGTCTGTGAAAACAGGTCTATGGTGGGAAGTGATGCGGTGCTCGTCATTGTGCTGGCAGATCACTGTGTAAGTAGCGGTGTCGTCGTTGCTGAAGCATTGTCGTCGGCTAACAAACTGGAGTCGGAAGCAGCGTCGGGTTGCTTTTCTTCTGTCGCAGCACAAACACACAGTCCCACGTGCTGATCGCAGAAGAGCTTGAAGTCTTTGCTGTTCCTGAAACTTCTTGAACAGGGGGGGGGGGGGGGGGGAGCCCTACCTCAAGCCCTTGGCACACAGAAAAATGGTAGTCTATCTTCACAGCTTCTCCAGCTCTTCATCTTGGCAGTCTTCTTGGTTCTAAAAGAGTTCTAAAGTTTAGGGTTTGGGCCCCACTTTTAATAGCCCAAGATCCTTTGTCCTCTCAGGCAGAAAGTGTCTGTGCTTAGCCCAAACCAGTTTGGTCCTCTCTGGCCCAGCTTCCCAGCAGGAGGCGGAGAAAGCATCGTCCAAGTCAGACCGGGTCTATTCAGGTGCTAGTGACAACTCCTCCCACTACTCTGAATGCAGCCCAGGTCTATTCAGCCCAGCCTTGACTCATCCAGACTCTTGAGCCAGGGCACATCCCCAACCCTGTCACTCCAAAGCCAGACAATCAATACACATCCTAGCAGAGGTACATTGGATGGCTAAGCAAGAAAATACCTACTTCCTAAAAGTGCTATTTTCAAACACAATGTAAAAATCACCGTTACTAAAAGATGCATTTTAATATTTTGAGTTCAGGCATACTAAACTTTATTTTCTACCTTGTTCCCAGGGATAGTTATGTTAATAAAATGTTTAAATGAACTCCCATGCTTTCCTATGGGCCAGATTGCCTTTCAATAGTGAAAAACAAAATGCACTGTAATTCACTACCAGTACATGTTACACACATACCTGTCACATACACTGCACCCTGCCCACAGGGATACCTTCGGCTTACCTTAGGGGTGACTCCCATGTAAGAAAAGGAAGGGTTAGGGCCTGCAAGTGGGTGCACTTGCCAAATCGACAAGGCAATTACAAACTGCACACAGACTCTACAGTGGCAGGTCCGAGTTACCTTTTCAGGGCTACTCATGTGGGTGGCACAATCAGTGCTGCAGGCCCACTAGTACCATTTGATTTACACGCCCTGGCACACTCAGTGCACTTTAACAGGGACTGACAAATAAATCAAATATGCTAATCATGGAAACACCAATCCATAACACAATTTACCCAGCCATTCCTGAATGGTTAGTATGAGTAAACTCTTTCATGCACTTTTATATGGAAGCCCAATATGTGTGGGTCTTTTGCACACTTCTAACATTGGGCAATATGGTCTACATTTGGGTGATATTTGTCCTACATTTGGGCTCTTTTCTCTCTGGTGGCCATCTTGGAAGTCTTATTTGTTCTGATGCTCCCTAATATCCTCTTTTACTGCAGTATCATCAGTCGAAAATACTTTGTTTTCCACTTCGATTCCATCAAGATGGCGGTCAGATATGCCACACTTTTGGCATAGATTCAGAATGTTAGCGCTCTAGTTGCTCATCAGAACACTGTAGTAAACTGCTGATCACCAGGGAGTTAATGGACAGTCTGCTGCTGGTGTTGAAAGTGCATGTTTGAGTCTATATGTCAGAATGTTTTAATATAATAGAAGAGGAAGATATTTTAGAACTCTTAAAATGTGTCCAATTTTCTTTGTACAACACTAATCATAAATTCTACGACGAAATGAAACCCCTCAATTTGTTCCTTTCCAAATTAAACATTTTAAGTTTTACAAGTTTGATTCAATCACGATGGCTTCCGGTGTGCCATACCTTGGTCATAAGTAAGACTGTTAATGCTCTTTTTGTTCTTTAGAACACTCTGGGAAACTGCTGTAGAACACAAGGGAATCAACTGACAGGCTGCTCCTGTTGGAAGCACATGTTTTACTGAGAGTGAGACACTTCCTTCTCAAATGGCTGAGAAACAGTTTGAATTTACAGAAAATAAGCTCTAATTTTAGCTTCTGGAGCACCTTCTATAACCTCTATGGGAAAATCATGAGAAACATGTTTTATCTCAACATGATTGATGTACTCCCAGCAGAAGGCTTTTTCAAAGGGTAAAATCACATTGGAACACACCACAATTCCTAAGTTTAGTATGGTACCATCAACAAATGATTTCTCCTTTTTGTAACCCTCAAAACCTGCCATTCACTACAATTAATTTCAATGGGGTGCCATCATGTATACTGGTCTCAAGATGGCTGTCAGCACTTTCTGGTTGAAGTGCTGACAGCCAATCAGACCGTACCATGTATCCATATTTGCTTTCCCTTAAACTTTTCAACAACTTCTGAACGGATTTCCACCAAATAACAAAAACATGATCTGCAAACCAAAATCTGACTTCTTACTAAATTTGGTCTAATTCCATCCAGCGGTTCGGGCTGTAGTTATGTTCAAAGCTCCTATGGGAATTAATAAGGAAAGACATATTTTTTTCTAACACCCCGCCCCTTTTCTTGGTCCCAGCTTGACTGTTCACGCCTAAACATTCCATGCATAACCAGACTCACTATGGCACTTTTTTCTGCTAATTTCTTGAAGATTCATCCAACAACACCAAAGATCTAGGCAAGTCAAAAAACGCTTTATCTATGGAAACACTATAACTACCTACTGGCAGCCGCCAGTACGAGATAGATAGATAGATAGATAGATAGATAGATAGATAGATAGATAGATAGATAGATACTCATAAAGGAACTCTGCCTTCGGTCTCTTTCCTCTATATGGTTATGCAACTCCTCAGTGACTTGCAATATCCCTATAATGTATGGCAGGGGGTACTTTATATGATATGGTTATGCAACTCCTCAGTGACTTGCAATATCCCTATAATGTATGGCAGGGGGTACTTTATCCCTTATATAATGTTCAGGATAAAAGCTAATAAAAGAGGAGACTGAAAGATGCGTGAATTGTAAATGTGAGCAGAAGTATTGAGGACGATGACATCCAATTAGACCCAATTTCAACATCAACAAGCTCTAAAAGATAACAAGACTTAAATATGAAAAATTGTGATATGTTGCCATTCAAGAAAAATCACAGTATACTGGCATAGTGACTTTTAGAAAATAAGTAATATGGAAAACTTTATAGAAAATCTTTAACTGGACAAATCCAGACCATTCAGGCTGCAAGTGAGTTCTCCAGAATTTCAACAACAATTACAACTTGGACCCCAATCAAACATATTAGCACAAAGTGTAACTTACAGCAGAAGATAATACAATTTACCCCTGGGCAGCTGAATGCCTTGCTTATCTTATTATCTATACCCTTCTCACTGATTTGGTTAGTTGTATGATTGATTTCACACATTTATAATAGTAGCAACCAATTAAGAGCAGTGGCCCTGATGAAAGCCAAGGGACTTTTTGCCCGGTAGGCAGAAACATGTTGGCCCCAATTGCGACAGTCATTTGTTCCATACTGTCGTTTGCGCGGTGCCTGTTTTTTAATTAGGGGATGTGGCTTGTTCCTATTAAAGTATTTGTTTAGACATATCACCCTATTTTAAATTCACCACTTATTGGTATGTTGCACTGTGTTTTCACTATTTTTCATTAACCATCATTAACTGGCCAACAATTGAAGATTCATATCCTACTGTGGACCGTACCCAGTACCAACAACTTACTGTGTGGCATGGGGTCTAGATGATCTAAGGACCCGCCAGGTCACAGTGTGGATGGCCAAATGATAGGACTGATCACTTGGTTTGTTTGATGGTTATCCTTAAAAAATGTGTGCTGGATTTGGTTGACCAGTTTATGATTGAGGTCTAGATATCATAGCTCTGGTTATCTAGCACACAGGTCTCTCGCTCTTCTTTTCCTTTGACCTTTAGAATTTGTTGTATGGTGACTGCAGCACCCACTAACATAGTGAAACACTTGCCAGTCTTGCCAGTGGAAAGTGCTCCGATGCTATACTAATAGCAGATTATGCCCTATACAAAATCCAATGAATAACAGTGTACATATATTTATAGATGTCTGTAAAAAAAAAAAAAGAACAAACATGTCGTAACTGGAAAGACTACAAGTCCAAGGGAAAATACGAACAACCCAGCCGAGCAATGATGGAGATTTGAACCTTGCAGAAAAAAAAATGAAACCTCGTAGCTCAGGATCTAGCCTGCCTTGCCTATCGGAAGGTTAGTTGCAGGTGTATAAAAGCTCTGCTTATGCACTTTAGCAGACTGAGCCTTTCACCTCTGCAGGCAGTCTCACACCTGGTCTCTGAGTGTGATAAACCATTGGCAGAGGATTCCTGCACGTGCAGACTCGAGAATCAAGTCAAATGGGGAATCTACAAGAGCCGTAGCCGAGGAACCGCGACAGCAAGAGCCACGTAGGACAAGACAATGACGCGGTAGTCACGTGGCATACTGAGATAGCCAGCACTGAAGCTACAGCTGCTAAGGTCACCGAAAAACTAGCAGAATAAACGTTAGTCAGTGGCTGCAACCCCGGAAGTCTTCGCTTCCTGGGATTTATTGCAGGCTCGATAAAAAGATGGAGCGAATTATGAAATTCCAAGAGATGGGCTCAGCGACGGTGACACCCATAAAGTGTTTTGTAATATGTACCTCCAACCTTGTGCGTCCAGACAGTACTTGCATGTGAAGCAAGAGATTTCAGCAAACTTTGCAGGGCTTTGTCATTTGATTTGAGGTAGTGGGATTTCAATTTAGGTAGCTTTTGCGACCGATAAAGGTTTATTTTTTTAATGCACCAAACCCTATTTGTGATTTGGTGTCCTATTACCTAATTGCAAATAGGGTTTGCAATTCACTATTAGGAAGGGGCGTGTTCAGGGCATCCCTCCCTAATACTGAATCCGCTGTGATATATTTGAACGTTTGCGATCAAAATTCGGTGGCATAAAATTTGCATTTTACCACCTACTTCAAGAACGGGGGTAACCCATTTGCAATTAGGAGGGGTTCCTACGGAACCTCTTTCCCTTTGTGACTGTGTGTAAAAATATGTATTTAAGAACAGGGAGTTATCCCACGGACCACTGCCTGCTCCTAAAAAATTAAACGAAATATTGGCCAGCAGGCCAACATACCTGTAAATTTTGCAATTCCCAGTGGGTCTCAAAACAAGACCTACCTCATCAATATTAAAGAGGTAGGTCTATTTACAACTCTTTGGGACTCGCAATATGTGTGAAACACACATTTGTACATGGGTGTTTGCGATTACCGAATAGCAAAGATTTGCTATTTGGTAATCACAAAGCCTTCCCTCCCTACGTACATCTGGCCCATGGTTCCCGGAATCGAAGCTCAGAAGAATTTCTACTCTAAGTTGGACATAGCTTTTAGCTTTGGTATACGGAAAGGCATGCATAATAGCTCTTAGACAATCAGAGTTCTAACTTATTACGGTCAAGTTGTGACATCTCTAGTCATATGTAATAAAATGATGTAGCTACTCAAAAGTATTAACATGTGTCATGTTTCACAATGCCTGCTGCCTGCAGCAAAGGTGAAGGCAGGCCACAGAGCATAATTATAGCTGCAGTTTAAACAAGGAAAATAAGCGCTGGCTTGTCCATTTTGTGACTGATTCGAATATCTTTTTGCAACAAATTACAATCTTCTTTTTGGTGTATTGAATTTCACACTATACGTTGTTTTTATTTTTCATATCTACAAGTTCTCAGTCTCCAGGTACGGAGGTGCTGCTCAGTCCTCACTCACTCCGATTGAAGAGATACTGTATTCTGCAGTCGGACCGGTCACTACCATGGCAGAAGCTTCAACACTCCATGACTTAAATGGTACCACTGACACTAGGATCAAATTGAACAGCACAACTTCTTAAACAGTGCCTAACACCTGAACAAGCTTTCTTTGTTCGAGCTGTAGTCTCTTTTGGCCACCAAAGAGGCCTGAAAAGCAGAAATTCCTTGTAACTTGAGGAAACAAGATTCTGAACATCTATTGCTCACAAGCACTTTCAGCACAACTTTTGTACGGAATTCCAACCTCTCCGTTCCACAAAGGCTTAACAAAACACAATTTTCACTTCTTAAGCCAATCCCCTCCTAAAAAACATCAGTCTATATTTTAAAATGTTTGATATTACATGAGGTTCTCCTCATTTTCCTTTGTAGTTCGACATCATCTGTGTTCGAAGTTGTGTTGTCTCTCCTGATTATTGTAATGAATTCCAATACGGAATCTGTAAAGTGCCTGGAACCTACTTCTACAAGAGTGCTATAAAAGTCAAAAAATAAATATGTAGGATACCCATTAAATTAACTTTTAACGTCCTAATTAGAACTCTCATGACAAGATATGCCTTGTATTTCCAGCTTAGTGTGATCACTCACAGTAAGAATATAATTTCCAGATTGAGAACTAATATTTTTTAGTTAACTCATGGCAACATATACATTGGTTCCAATTTTAATTTTCGGATTCCTTGAACTCAAAATCAAAAAGTAACATTCGCTTTAAACCTTAGATCTTAGGTAACCTTATAACTCAACACAAAACTTGCGCACTAAATTATAAACTCACATTCGAATTTAAGAGCTTCTATAGTATATTAAAAGCTTTCAAAACAGAATTGCCTTTCTTAATCCCAAATCAAACTAATTTTCCAAATCCCAAACCATCTCATTCCAAAATGCTACTATTTTCCATAATGCAAAATGAACATTCCAAAAGTAAAACTCTCATTCCGATTATAATTGTACTATTTCAAAAGAGAATTCTCATCCCAAAATTCCACCACTGTTATTTCTTTCAAAGTAGAGCCCTCTTTCAAAACCTAAAATTACAAATAAGAAACCATTTACTACTATACAACTATCATCCTATATATGCAAGCACTACAAATTGCATACCACAGCACTATTTTGAAATAGGCAGATGTTAGTACCGCAGGTAAATAGGCCTCTCTTAAAACTGCTATTAATTCAGAAGGCTTTATTTTCAACAAAAGTTTTTTTTTATTATTGAGAATTTAAAAGACACAGTGTAAAAGCATTGACTTCATTATACAGAGAATAGTAAATACATTTCATCCAGCAGTATACAAAAATAGAGAGAAGCATTAAAATCTGATTAATTAAAATGGGACCTTAAAACCGAGAAGCCATCGGATTAGATCTTGATATTATAAATTTCAGAGAGGAGTATAAAAGACAACCATTATATACATTATAGTACAATCTAACACAGTTTAGCCCCACATTCCATCCTCCTACATCCTAGTGGCCCTCCAAGCGGCCACGGGAGCCTAAACCTTTAGACCAATAGCTCGTGTTTTTTTGCCCTTGAGCTTATACAAGGCCGCCTCTACATTGTGCATACCTAGGAGTCTACTCAGCCACATTTGGAATGTTTGAGCCCCCATATCTTTCCAAGCAGCTGAGCTAAGAATATGGAGCACTGCTGTTGAGATGAATACCAGAGCTTCCGTCTCAGCATTGAGATCGAGTTTGCTTTCACATCCTAAAATCATCAATGTTGGGGATGGATTTATTTTAACATCTAGCAGCCATAGATCTCTTTTTTGATCATTTTAAGTTTTTCACACTGATGAAACATGTGTATAAGATAAGCTGGACCCTTTAAACATCAGGGACATCTGTTATCATCCCTTTTGCCCCAATCGAATAGCATAGAGGGGGTGTAATATAGATTAAAAAGCGTTTTGAAATGTCGCGCTTTCAAATTAGAGGAGCACAAGAATCTGTTATCCATCAGTAGTGCTCTATCCAGGTCAACATCAGGATCTTCCAGTTTAGAGGCCCATGCGACCTCGGTTTTTTCCACATCATCCTGAGTTATCTCCATAAATGTTCTACATATTCCTTTAATTCTATGCCCTCCTCCCCTCAAGTAGTCCAATATACTACACCTTTTGCCTAGGGTAATACGGGGCCTCTTTGATTTAATTGTATGAACAACTTGGGCGTACTTATAGTCTTGATTGCAGAGGAGGGAATACCTCTGTTTAAGGTCTTTTAGGGGTCTAATCTCTTCCCTGGCCATAATATCCCCCAGTGTCAGAATATCCTGTTGCTACCATCGCTACACAAGTTAGGGAATAAGCCAGAACTCCAGAGGGGAGTATGGGGATTAAATCTGGGAATTCCCAGGAATTTCTGCACTGCCACCCAAACCCCCTATATACTTTCCATTGTCTTATAACTCGCTTTTTTATAGTACCGTCTCTCCGTCCTCCTTAGTAATACACCGGTTGCCTCCCTACCTAGTACCAATTCAAAAATTGAGGGAAAGTCATCCTGCCCATTGGAGATATTTGATTCATTTTCCAAAGGATCGAATAAAATTGCCATATGCGTTAGCAGACAGGACCAGTGATAGTACCTAAGATTGGGCATCCCCAAGCCTCCTCTTTCCTGTGGCAAGGACATACATTTTAAGGATCTTCTAACCTTTCTGTATTGCCACAGAAAATTCATGAATATAGCTTCTATTGCTTGGATACGTTTTTCCTCTATCAGAAAGGGGATAGCCCGAAATTGATATAAAATCTTTGGGAACAGTCATTTTGATGACGTTGGCACGCCCTACTATTGAGAGATGTAATGTGTCCATCCTTTTTAGATCTGCCTCTATCGATTTCATTAAAGGGGCAAAATTATCTCTGATGATGTACTCTGGCTGAGCGTTAATCGTTACCCCTATATACACCACCGAGTCGACAAACCTAGAATCTGATTTGACTATATTCTTAGAGCAGAGCACCTGGGTCTTTCCCTCGTTTAAGCGATATCCTGAATGAAACGAGCCACCCTGCTCTTGAGTAGTGACTCCATCTCCCTCCTTGCTTTTGACTTCCACTCTTACAGTCGGCTGCCCGCTGACCGAGCAGAGTACATCCCCCAGCGGGTTGTCAATCACTTAGAGGGCTGTGAGGGCGACTTCAGCTACCGGGGTAGTGTCTATGGTGCATTCGCCATGTGGGGGGGGCTCTACTACCAGCACTAACACCATCACCAGCGCCAGCGCCAGCGCCAGCTATAGCTCCTTTACCAGCCCCCTCCACCTCCTGGAGGTCCGCACTGTCCCCCATATTCAGAGCCTCAGTTGTTTTAGCCCCTTCTCCTTACCGCTTCTGGTAAATATCTCCGCAATAGATGCTGTGGCCTGGCGGGTCCTGACCGTTATCTGTTTGCCTTTTTTTCCCCAGCTCCTGTGAAGGAGTCTGTGCTTTCAGCGATACTTCACCCTCTGCTCCCGCTGCCACTATCAGATTGTTCCCAGCCTTCTTCTTTGTAGATACTTTAGTCCCCGCAATGACTTTCGGTGCCATAGCCCCTCCTCGCTGTCTCCCGCTCCTCTGGCTCCGTGAACTTCGCACACTCCGCTTCTCACAGCTCCCTCTGAGCTCCGCTCTGAGCTCTGCTTCCATCCCTCTCCGGCCGCTCCGCCCACCTTTTACACAAGCGTAAATACTTACTAAAGGTGCATACCTTAACTTTATGTTCTGTTTTCTCCAGAGGGAAAATATTCTTACCTGTAGTGGAACCCCTTCTCACACCAATTTCGGGGGTGTTTCCCCTTAATTCCACACTGGCTAGTGAATAATTCCTGCCTTTGAAGGCCTAATCTCTAATCATAATAGTTTGTGTAGGAATGCGATGGGAACATGTCTGGAAAAACATACAATCTCATCGGTTTGTGGGTGTTCATCAACTTTGGATGGCATTGTTGCCCTAATACAGCCTCTGCTCACTGCTGGAAGCAGATTTACGCCTTCGTAATATTACCAGATATTGATGTATTAGTTTGTGTGAATACACCAGTTTACAAGCGTCAATTCGGGTTTTGTGGATTTCAAACGTAAATGAACATTCATACATTCTAAGTTGAACTTGTGGGCAGACATCACTTTGTCAATTTTGTCAATCCCAATTTAGCTTTGAAGAGTCTCCCAAATCTTTTAATTAAGTTACGAAATTAAATCACTAGGGACTTAATTGTACCTGGGTTTGAGTATTGCAACAATATCTACTTCCAGAAAGAAATACAGAAGTTCAGATGAAGACAAAATCAATTGTTCAACCTCACTGAACTAAAACCATATCACACTGGACGTATAGAGCTACACTAGTTGGGTTGGAAATAAAGATTACCATTGACAATATTATCTGAAACCTACAAAGTCGGGATGCCTATGGAAGGAGCTTCCACAGTATACAACGATGGCCGCAACCTTTCGCCTGGTAATGCCAAGATGAGCATCAAAGTAAGGTTTAACCAAATGCAGCTAACTGCAATCATCACAAGGACGGTTGACTGCTGTTGTACTTGAGATATATGTACAACACACAATTTACTGCGTCTGCAGTTTTTGGGTGGAATAAATTACTACTTTCAAGATACTAGGACCGGCTGGTCTAGATTTTATTATTTCTTGAGCCATTCATTTGGTTATATTCCCCCACTATTTGATCTCTTTCATTCATCGATTTATATGTTTGTGATATTGCTGTTTGCGATGTATTGATTTTTTTGTAGAATGTTTGATGCAAATACGTTATTATATATATTCTTTTGACATGGTTTGTTTTTATGTGTGTAAAAATTATGTATAGTAGTGTAAATATTTGATTGTACAGTTGGTTTTCATTTCTGCTAATTTATGTGAAAAATTTGAAAAACTACAAAATCATTGGCACTAAATAAATATGCCGAGGGTAGATATAATAAATATGCTTCTAACCCTCCAAAGATTTGTTTAAAATAATTGTGGTTTGGGTAAATTGTGTGTTGTACATTTAAAAAGGGTCTAACCTCAACCACGTTTCTATAGACCTATCCCCTTTAGTTTTCCAAGTTGTACTTGAGATAAGCATATAATGCGATTACATCAGAGTTCCTATGATGTCGGAGTGTTGAGATTTCTGGATCCGTTGATAGTTGGCGAATTAAAAAGGATTTCCATTTTCTGGTCTGCGACATAATAAAGAATGTGTAAAAATGCAGGTATAATAAAAATAGAATGCATACAATTTACATCAGGAGGATTACCAGTCATTTCACCCAACCGAAGGGCTCTCGACTCTAGTTTGATATGATCTCTGGATTCCTCTACTCAGGGCCAAACTAACCTCAGAAATCACCACCTCCTTCTCCCTGTTTCTGCAAGTAGTCCTTTCTTGAATTCCTCACATTCTGCATTAGACAAACACAACACAATACCACCTTCATCATCTTCACAAAACATTTGATCAAGAACACAACCTTTCTGATAAATTGCCACTTTACCATTATTCCACCTTTGGCCATTCTCTAGCTTGAGACGATTACCCTAAACAGAGGAAACCCCATAAGGACCTTTATATTTAGATAAACCACTAGATATCCTTCCAGGTTTCACATCGACCCAATCACCAATGGACACCGAACAGTCCTTAGTCTTAAACACCTGGCCTTGACCCACCATTGTGCCGCCCAACTCCGATAAATTATTTAGCCATCCTGGCGTCAATTTGGTAAAACCTCTCCCTCTCATGAATGGAGGGAGCAGAACAAGCTACACTAAGAAGGAGCCAGAATCAGCTGTTGTGTATATAGGAACAATCTCTAGGTGGGGGGGGGGGAGGGGGAGGGGAGAGCTGGAACCAGTGGTTATATGAAGGAAATGAAACCAATTAAGGTCCCAACGGCAAAGGACCAGAACCTGGCAAAAAGGGTCCAGTTGGAACATATGGGGAAAAAGGGACCAGCAACTGATAATGGTAGGAAGGTACATGGACCAACCCATCCTTTAGGGGGTCAGCAACTGCTAGTGGTAAGAAGATACCTGAACCAACCCATCATTTAGGGGGTGCAGCAACTGCTAGTGGTAAGAAGGTACCTGGACCAACCCATCATTCAGGAAGGCAGTAGATATATGATACTGGTTGTCTTTGAAAGAAGGGAGGGAACCTTTATTGAGCTGATTGTATAGGCAGTGCTTTACAACTTATAAAGAGAGGCCATCTTTGGCATAATGAAGGTATGCGTTATCTTAAAAGTGACAGTAGCAAAACAGTATCCTAACATATTGCGACTCGTGCACGTTCAAACAAGTGATCCGAGGTGGATACAGTAAGCAAAGTGAACCGAGCGGAATGCATGGGATTGTGATGTCACAATCCTTTTATATCCTCACTAAATGAGAGATTCTATTTGACAAGCCCTTTAGGGAAAGCCTAGTCCTATGTTTACAACATAACAATGCGCTGCCATGGCAATAGTGGTGATGTCACCTCTCGACTTCAGTGCTGTGAAAAAATAAAAAAAGCGAGAGCTCTGGGCAGAAAGTGCAGAGATTATCGAGGCTGAAAACACAGAAAGTTCCAATAATCAGTAAAAGGCAGAATGCGTTTACAGTTATTTCTTTAAAAACAACTAGTGGTTTGGGTTAAGTGGGTTTCTTCTGGTGCTTTTTGTAGCTTCATGTTTGTTGTGTTTTATTGTTAATGTCAATTAAAATCACAAAACGGTTTTAAAAACTATGCAAAAAAGGTTTGACAAGAGTAAGGGGTTTAAAATATGTTGGAGGAAATTGAAGCCTATCCATATAACAATAAAGTATTAAAAATAAGTTATTGTTGTCTTTGTTAATTCCAATTATTGTCCGTTTTTCAGCACACCCCTATTTCAGGGACTATACAGGGACTAATAAACATTTTTGGCCCAGTATCTTTTTTTATTTACTCCTGATGAAGCCAGTAATAGTTTGTTTACAATAATCAGTCCGGCCATGCTAACTGTATGGCAGTCAAAGGTAGTAATATTTACTATCATTCACTTTACATATGGAGTTTAATATAGCAGCGATTGTTAACCTGGGATTTGCAACACCTACTCAGCGGGTTCGGATCACATTAAAAAATAAATATTAGAATTATAAAGTGAACGGACATCAAAAAGCAAATGTTATTATGTTAAACCACTGTGCAAATGTGAAATTTTTTGAAAATGGTGGCTAAAAATGAAGTTGGTATCCCTATCTTGATTTGTAGAAGCAGCAAGCATACAGCGAACAGAATCTTGTATAGACGATTGGTGGGCTCAATTGAATGAAACATTGGCACACACTAACAAAAAAAGAGCACGAATTAGGAAAATAAAGTAATATGTTAGAGTCTAGAATATCGCTGCGTCTTTTGGAGGGAAAAAAATCAATTTTCAAAGGCTCCAAACTTTACGTAAAAAATAAAATTTAGATGTTTGCATTTGTGTGTTAATGATTCGAAATATTTCATAATTCTGTATTTGTTTGATCTGTTTTAGGATTGGGTGTATGTTTTTGAGGTTCAAATAGCAGAAATTGCGATGGTTGGGGTCACCGGCTTCCAGTAACTGATTCAGTGGAGGTCTTCAGACCTCAAAAGGTTAGGAACCACTGTAATATAATACTCCTCCAGCTTCGAAGCACTAGATACAAAGATTACCCAACTCCTTTCATCACACCTCAGAAGGATGAATGGCCGACTAGGACTTCCGACGTTTGAATAGACGGCCCACAGTTTCGCACAAAGATCGTAATGTTTATCACTCAACCCAATAGGCTACTTGTACATTCCTCCCCACAAGCAGAGTTTTCTAAATAAAAAGGCACAAATGGCCACTTATTTTTGTATTGGTCATTGCTTATTGCAATTCCTTGAAGTAACACACAAAGGATTACAACTAAAGGGTTCGAAACAAACAATGTTGAGTTCGTCCTTTTAATGGAAAGGATTACGTACTATTTCTACTCTGTAAAAAGAAGTCTGACTGTCTTTGGCGTGTGAAAGACCTTTTGCCCGGTTTCCTTTTTCAGCAAAATGAATTTGACTGTTTTACTCCTCTACAAAACCTGTTTTCTTCCTCTGCAGATTGCTTCTGATTTCCTCCTCTAAAAAGGGACATTTTTTGTTTTCCTCCTTGACAAAAGGCATTTTGACAATTGAGCCTGTTTCGCAGGAATCAGTATATCTTTATTTTAATCCTTTGAAGAATGTAATTTGGCTCAGCAGAAGCCCTTTGGCCTCTGCTTCTGTCCTGCGGGTCGAGCAGGGTGACAGGGCTGCGCCTGCTGCTGGTGTGAAAGGCGCATCTTGTGTAAGTCACAGGGTGGCACCCAGTCACCAGGCTGCTGATCTAGGCCTGCCACTCCTTCCTGTTGCTCAGACGCATGTGATTGCTGGGTGGCACTGGGCCAGCAGGCCTCCTAGGTTTCTGTACAGAGGGCCAAGCTCAAAACACATTGCTGCTCAAGCTGAACGACAATATCTACTGCTAACCACATGGACTGCCTGAAGACCCTATGCCACAGGTGTGGGGCCTGTTCCAAACAAAGGTTCCTTTTACAAATCATGGTAATTCGCACTTTAAAGGGGCTAGAGCAATTCAGATTAACTAAGAGTACAACTCACTGAATACCACACATTTCACATTGGAACCCCAGGACTAGAACATGATGTGCCCACGGAAAAGGAACCACCAGGTAGTTCTAGATTTTTGGAGCACACACTACTCTCTGAAGGGTTACTCAGTAGGTCAATAAATGCGAGCCACCGGAATTATGCGATTGTGGTGCCATGAAGTTTCGTAGAATTGCCACATTCACCACATAACATATCATCTGCGGAATAATCTGGAGATTTCCTCACCCCCCCCCCCCCAAAAAAGGTTTAAAGCTCAAACCGTTCAAAAGTTACTAAAATGCAACTGCACGTGTTACCACGCAGTGGATGGCCCTTTGCAAAGGCTAACTGGTCATCTTTCTTATGGCTTTATTTGGGTATTAAATGAGGTGCCACCAAAGCCCAGACAACGGTAAGTGTAAAAGTGACAAAATAAAGACGTACTATCATGAAATGTGCTGCAATATGCCACATTATTTCCTTTTCTTGTTGCATAATTTATTCAACGCTACCGCATAATTCAGCCCTTCCCTGCCACATAATTTAAGTGCCCCTGAATAATAGCACTTGAAACTACCCAATTCAATGGTACCCATTCCACCACAACCTAAAGGATGAAAAGCATAGGAACAGTTTTGGAGATTCTAACCTGCATTCTACGGGCCAAGCGCAGAACGTGCATTGATCCATTGAGCAATCTTTCTATGTTGCTAGCTACGTGATTTGATGACGTTGAATGCGTTTGTAGCAAGACTAAGGCAGAATTACAAGACTTCTGTCAGGCAGCATTTCTGCAAGGAGAAGTGCTGCACACCCAAGCTCACCATGTCTACGTAAACCGCCATCACTCGAACCTTTGCTCTACTATGTATTGGCTCCATGACTCATGTGGGGAATGGAGAACATCCCTATGACGTCAGCACGTTACTAACGTAATTCTGATTGTATATTTTCCTGGACGAGCCAAAAAGGACTTGCTGCGGATTTCATTTCAACTCTCCAGCAACTGTGACACCGGCACCCTCCTGTGCCTACCGTCTATCTCTGCTCAGCGCCACTGGCGCCGCGGCCGCGCAGGCCGGCTCGCCCGACACTCACACTCACTTGCGGCCGCATTGGCCCTGCCTTTGAAGCTCCGGTCGGTGTAGGGATCAGCGCAGTGATACAAGCCCCTGTGACTGTGGTGCCTGGCGGCGCTTGAAATAAAATTGAATACAAATTACAAATACATGATGCAGCAGCCTGGAATAAATAATCATTATCGGTTCAACTGACTACGTCACCGACCGTTGTTGGTGGCCCGCCACCTCCCAGTGCACACACACTACTCTCAGGGCCGTCAATCAGCGTGCGCGGTGCGCACAAGTGCAACCAATGACGGCCCTGTAAGGACTGTTGAGCCAGCCCTCGCCGGCGCCGCACCGTAGCCAGTCAGTGTGTGTGACAGGCCGACGCGTTACGCAAGTGCGCGCTCATCGCCCCTTCCGTAGTCCTGCTGTCGGAGAAGAAGTGCGTGGAGAAAGACTGGGACCACCGTGACCGACCACCATCATTCAAGTTGTGCGTCCGTCCGTCGTGCCTGGCCCTGCTGCAGCCCACAACCAGCCTGTTGCTTTTTTACTGTCTGTGGCTTCGGGCGGCAGTGGCACGCAACAATTAAATTCAGTAGGTGAGAGAAGAATAATGAAATGAACCGCCCGTCCCACCGTCCGGTCCGTCCACCACATGAATGATTACAATGATTGTAATCATTCAGGTGGACGGACAATGATTGCACCGCAGCACCACCAGATTCCTTCATGATGAATCTGTCTGCACATTCAATGCTCTGCGACTGCCGGAGTTCATAGTCTCAGACTGACCCAGAGTGCAATGCAGACCATTTAGTTTGGCAAAGTTTCTTTGTTACGATGGGTTCATTTTACCCAAAAATAAAGAAGCAGCTGAAGTTGCATTGCACACTTTTTGGCCATCACTAGCATTACAGCGCATTCAGTCATGGCATGTGACCCACAATTGTACCTTTTTTAATTTGAAGTTTATTTAAATGTGTATTTACAACAAGGAAATGATCATTGATTGCCCATAAGCATCAACTATGTGCAAATGAAACTAAAACGCTACGGCCAACCTACTTTTCAGATCAGACATCACACTGGCGAATTTAAAGGGACTCAACAGTAGTGATAGGGGGGTCAAGAGCCAGTCCAAAGTTATAACGAATTATCAATTGCACTGAATCCACTTCGTGCTCTCAGTCTCAGCCGTGCTAGAAGTGTAACTGACAGCCCCTCAATAATATTGATACATACTGAGTTTCTCGCTCCTTTGCATGTCAACTACCCGCACGCTCTTAAGTCATGTGTAAAAAATTATTTATTGATGAAACTCAATAAATAGCTGCTTCCGTAAAACAGAAGACATATAATCAATCAGAACAGCATCGAAACCAAGAAAAACCACCATTGGTAAGAACTATTATTTAATACACCGTAACCACACAAGTTCAAACTCATAGCTAGACATCCATCTTCTCCTATAAGTTGGATACCTTCAAAGTTTTAAGATACCTTTTTAATGGGTCATCTCAATTTGGATATGTATATTTAAAAAAAAGTTGTAACAACGGATATTGATTTCCCTCTGTTCTGCATGACTGTTTAGGCATGTTGATATTAAGGTTTAATACAAGGGTTAATAGTAGTGGCAAAGGAGCTGCACTGATGTACCACTCTGTGATGACTATAGTTCCCTTCACTTATGGCCTTGGCTGGAGAGGAGGTAAATTTCAGGTAATAGGAGTAAACTATTAGAGAATGGTAGCATGACTGCTGCACAGCGCTCCTATTTAGGGACGTGGTCACCATATCCGCTCTAGGCATTTGGAGGAAGCCTAATGAATTGGTGGTGATACACAGGTTAACCAGTTGGTTTCCAAAATGCAAAATTGGTTGTAGAATACCGTTTTTAGGTCGAAGCCTAACAGCCAGCGAAAATGTCTGGTTGCAAAAGGGATATTGTCTACCTGCCCCTCCCATACTCCTCCCATTGCTTACCATTTGTTGCTTTCACAGTCACTCTCATTTGCTTGATTTCTTTCCACCGCTCCATATCACGTTTGTCCTTCCTATGGGGCAAATAACCAAATTACATGTGTCCTTCTGCTCCTCACTTTTATGGAGATACTTTTTTCTTTCTAGATTAGCAGCACTTGATCAGAGTGCGTGTGTTCTCTTTTGTACTGCCAGTCACCGTTGTATTCAACTGTCTAGCCTATGACAGTGTCATGTATGTGCATGTAACTTGCATGATCGAGGAAACCGTTAGCAGCAATACTACGTGTCTCTCCTCGCCTCGGACATCTTTCAAGAGCTCACCAACCTTTTTCACCAGCACAACCCCCCCCCCCCCCCCCACAGGGGGCGGCAATCTGAGGGGTAGGTCGGGCGCCACAAGCTCTAGCTACGCCCCTGCTCAGCGCCAAGGTACTCCCTGGTGTGGTAGTTACGCTTTAGAAATAATACTTACAATTACAATTCTCCCCCCCTATTTTGGGCATAGATGGATCAACATTCCCACTAATCGTGGAGGAGATTTGGCCAAGTGGCTATGGGCCCAGGTGGACCGAGTACCAGTCCCGGCTTCCACACTTAGACAATAAGTGTGATCCTGGACAAATTACTTATTTTGACAGTGCTTTATGCCTTAAACGGGCTAACAATGGGGACGATTAAAAATGCAGGCCAAAAGCATTATTAAAACAAGCATTGACAAATCCAATAGGTCTGACTTTATCTATACGTTTTTTAGTATGCCAATGCTGCTTTTGTTTAGTCACTGCTTTAATAAAACATTTACTTTTATTGGGGGTTCTTCTGGCCCAAGCCAATATAAATCAATTGGCTTAATGCAAAAATATTTTTTGTCTCAAAACGTACACATTGCATAGAAGCCCTAGCAGTAAGGGAACTGTTTTGCAGATGTGATCCTTGTGAAATAGCAGAAAGCCATTACTCATTGTTAGGCTAACCCATGGCTTAAGGGCATTGACTTACTGACCATGGCGTTGTCCCTGGAAGAAAAATGAAAATGACGCAACAGGCCAATGGATGAAGAAGGCTGACTGAAAGCTCCTATAATTGAATTATAATAGTTAGCTAATTTTAGTTAAATAAAAATATCTTGACTAATACCACACCTACAAATAAAAGCAAAAAGAAAGAAAGATGGACGAAATGGTGAACAATGCAAACATTCACCCCCACCATCTCCAGTGAACAGATCGGATTTCAACAATAGTTCTTTTGCTCACCATGCCACCCCAGTTTGGAGCCAGCCAGATGCAAATCAGTCTTGACCCTGCATGGGAAGAGTCCAGCCCGAACTGCCAAGGATTGAGTCTTTTGCTTTCTTGCCCTAAGTGTGGCGGGTACCCAGACGTTGGTCCTGGGGTTCACTGTGCCACTGGATTCAAGCTAGCCTGGCAGATGATTTGTAATGCCCCGAAACAGGTCCCAGCACGCTTGTTTCTGGTACAGGAAGGACCCGGCTTGGTAGTTTGAGCTGGACTGCTCCCATGAGGAACATGATCAAGACTGATTTGCATATGGCTGGGTCAAACTGGGGTGGCGTGGTTAGCAAAAGAGCAATGGATTTAACCCAGATCTCTTGAATGGGGGTGAAAGATTGATTTGCTCCGCATTCCATCCATCATTTGTGTCTATTTTGCTTTTCACACCTAAAAATAAGCCATTCAAAGCCAATTGTTTCAGATTTTGCACTGTGAAAAACATCTGACCCACACACATCAGAGGTCCAAAAAAAAGCGTACTCCATTTGAAGAAGGAAACTGAGAAAAGGCATTGAGCAGCACTCGGCATAGCAATCTGAAACAGAGAGAAGACGTGGCGGATGTGCAAGTCTTATTTTCCAGTTATAACCTAGCAATGGCTGTCAGACCCTAAAATAATATGGTAAGAGACATGCGGTCCATCGAGACTGGATAAATACTTGGGTTGAAACACTAATTTCTGCTAGCATGGCGCCTGACACAGTGACCCCATGTGTGTAGTTAGCTTTCTTGTTGTTTTAGCTGTTGGGGGTGACCGTGAATCAATTGCATCTGAGAGAATTCCTCTTTAAGGGCTAGGCTTGGAATGGTTTTGCTTCCCATTTTTAAAATGCATGACTATTCTTTAAACAAGGTATACTGCAACATCATGCATTGTAATGGTGCACTTTAGGTCTGGCGTTACCAAAGACCTTTCAATTGAGCTAAAATTAGATGTATATAAAATAGTTAATTAAAGGGTCTTTCTGCCAGCTCTCTTCAGCTATTGGTCTGTTGTGTCAGTCACATTTTCCTTCCATCCATTACAGCACACAACAGGGGACAGAGGGTCAGCCTAATTAAGCCATTCGCTAACTTCATTGAGTGACACCATTTTGCTCTTTCACAAGGAGCACCTCTGCACACAAAGTTTTGTTTCATTGTCAGTGACTACTATGGGGATGTGTGTTTTTTTAGCTAAAAAAAATAGCGATTTTTTTCCTTTCAGATAAAGAACCTAGAGCTCCACACCAACAGTTTGCAAAAAAAAAATTGAAAATGAGAAAAAAACATGGATAACGTCAAAAAGCTGGCAGCCACAGCCAGACCTACTGGGAGAATTCATGGCTAACAAACCAATCACTGTTCGCACAACTAATCAGTATATCTAGTGCACCGAAGAATCCGGAATGTTCCATTAACACATTTTCTATTATTTCTTGGAACATCGTAGGCTAAGACAGACCACTAAATCCCTCGGGGGAAGTGGAGAGATTTGTAGGCAAGGGTGAGTAGCTTGAAGGTTACTCTCTTCTCGATAGGGAGCCAGTGGAGGTCTTGCAGGTGTTGAGTGATGTGCTCATGTCGTGGGATGCCAAGGACGAGTCTGGCAGTGGTGTTCTGGATGGCCTGGAGTTTGTGTAGTAGGGATTTGTTGATTCCAGCGTAGAGGGCATTTCCATAGACCAGTCTGCTAGTTATGAGTGCATGGGTGACGGTTTTTCTGGCTTTGGGGGGTGGATCCACTTGAAGGTTTTTGCGAAGGATGCAGAGAGTGCTGAAGCAGGTGGAGGAGACTGCGTTGATCTGGCGGGTCATGGTGAGGGAGGAGTCTAGTATGATATAGAGGTTCTGGGCGTGGTCCGTGAGTGTAAGAAAGCCTAAGTCACCTACGATAAAATCTATTTTAAGATTTTCCAACCTGTTCAGCAGCAGGGCAATTAAACCATCACTGAAAGAACTAAATATGAAACATATTCCACACTTACTTCATGTATCACATGCGTTAAATAACAAGGCTATAGCCAGTCTTGATAAAAAGTATATGCAATGTGTGCATAACCTTCAGCATCTCTGCGCAGCCACTCCACACTGTCATCAGTCTCAACCTGAATATAACATCTTTGACGTCAATGCACTACAGAAGCCGCTTGAATTATTTTTGTGACAGTGCAAGGGCAGATCCATTAATCTTAAAATCCTTACTCCAACAAGAATTAATACAAACATCATATAAAGATGTGGAACTGAATGTTATATCAGCAGATATGCCTCTACAAATAAACAATTTACCTGACCTAGAGTCGCTGGCAAAGTCCAACCAACCGGCCTGAAAAAATCTACTCTGAGGAATTTTAACACCTTGGCTGCTAGGCGTTTTCCCCCTCCTGTGCTGGATTTTGCCATTTTGCTGTTCCCATGACGAGCTCAGCTCGTCATCAGCACACGACACCCGTGGGTGATGACGAGCTGAGCTCGTCATCAGCATCGAAAGGGTTAACTGGCAGACAGGGATAATGACTCTGCCAAGTCACAACAATATAAACAAATGGACTTAGTTTCTGATACCCTCGCCTCACAAAGCCAATAATATCTAGGATCAAATCTACCTGGCTTTTTTAAAATGAAATTCCTAATATTTAGACTGTTTTACATCCCGATCTATGAATTTGAGGGGAAATAAACGCTGTTTTTAAAGGAAAAACTGCTTGTCTACTCTTGAGGCTGTTAGATATTGCTTTAGTTTCAGAGATAATAGTGCAATCATAGGGCTCATTACATTTTTAGACTAATATAAAGCGTTAGCCTCCATAGATAGCAACAGCTTTTATCATTGATCTTAACTTATACAGGTCTAGACCTTTTTAACCATCACCTGGTATTTGATCAAACTGATATTTCGTTTTTATTGTAATCCTTCGAATAACACAATAAATCTCTTACTACTACTATTGGCTTTGCCAATGCTTGTTTTATCATGGTTTAGGCAGAAAAGGATACTTCGGTCTGCCCGCTCTACCAGCCTTTGCTTATACTGTAAGAATACATTCTGCTCTATAGGCTATAGTATAATTAAACACCAACAAAAATCAAAATGTAACAGATATCTAGTTTTGATGGAACCTCGCAAGGACCTGGTGTGGCTGCCTATATAGATGGAATTAGAGTGAATCTGAATTCATGCCTGGTGTATACATGACCAAAGAAAGAATGAGCAATTGTTGAAATGGCTTTGATCGCTTAATGTGTTTATTCACTAACAACCATGTTACGTGGCAAATCCTTTTTGGGAACCAAGAATGAAAAATGAGAGATGAAGAGTAGCTGGGATAAGAATAATTTGCATGTCCCCATTCTCGAATCCAGGCAGGCAGAGAGCTATTTAACAATCCCTTGTTTGGCAAAGATCACAAAGTGTCAAGGGTAGAAACACTGATGTCTGCTCAAGATTAAACAATTAATCTTCTAAGGCCCTGCCAAAAACACAGATTATGGGGTCACTTGGAGGAGATCCGATAGGCGAGGCGAACACCGCTCTCTGTCCTGTTGAATTAGTGCAACAATTAAAGAGATTATTGGACCTGGCCAAGCGCTGCCGACAGTAGACCGCTTTCGGCATAGCGCAATCACAACTACCTCCAATCTTTGCACATTCAAATGTGATCATTGGTTTTCGGAGGCCTATATAACCAGGCATTGGAAGCCATCTTTCTTTCAAAATGGAGTAGCTCAATTTTGGGGAACAGCAGGGCCTTTAATTTTTTGAGTCCTTCATGAACGTTGGGTCAAACTTATTTTACTTGTACAGAACATAATGTTGAGGTTTAGGAAAAGCAATATTGATGTGGGGAGAAAACTGCAACCAAAAAACGGTTGTGGTGAAGCTGAAGAGATTAAGGCTAACTTCACAAAAAAGAACCATTATAATTAGAATGACAGATATATCAATGGAAATTGTGAATGTCCGACGTCTATTAAGCCAATGCCACTTTAGCACAATCACAAATTGGGTGACAATTTACTCAGTAAAAACGTTTTTTTCTCCAATTTGCTAGGACAGATCAACCCTGCACCGACATTCTTTATTTATGTTGGGAATGCATGCTTATTTTTATAATTCAAAAGTACTGTACAATATTACTGTTTTTGCCTTGCTACCTTTTCTAATTCCTCCACTACAAATTTAAAGTAAATGCAACAGATTTTTGTGGGTCTATAGTAAGGAATAGATAGTACGAAGTGAAGCAGCAGTCTAGAGGCTACAGTGTACACTGTGGAAACAGGAGTGAAATTTCAATCTCAGCTTTCCCACTAGGCAAAATTGGCTGACTCTAGGGGGCACAGGGCACGTACTATTTTTTGTGCGCCTAAATTACATTTTAGTAAGTCACTATGAGGGGTTGATTTACAAAACCAGATTAACCCCATCGCACTCGCAGGGATGAAATTTAGTATCACTAAAAATGTGACATTAATGCAGACTTTCTGTGACATAATTTACGGACGAGCAGTGGGAACACCAATGTTTGAGGTGAACGATGAGGTCAGTCACGGCGGCAGCAGTGGTGGTGGTTTCTCCGCTACGGTGGAGGAGCATCGCCCCACCTCTCAAAAGGAAAACAAAATGATAACATATCTTTATTATCATTTTATTTTTCCTATTGCAGTCAGTGGCTCTGTTTCAGGAGGGGCAGGTCTGGCCAGCGCAGGGGGGAGGAGTTGTGGCACTCCAAGTGCACAGGACTGTTTGGACAGCTGTCTAGGTTGCATGTTCCCCACCAGGATGTAATGCACATCCTGGTGGGGGGCCTGCACAGGCTCCCTGTCCCCGTCTGAGTGCCGAACATTGGAGGTCAGACCAATCACAATGCTGCATTGCAGCGCTGTGATTGGCTTAAAGGAGCCTGGGATCCCAAATGCTTTCTGGTGCTCGGACTGGAGACAGGAAGAAGGAAGGTATGGAAGACAGAGGAGAGGTGGCGGCTGGCCGTTCCCAGGTAAGTTTTGTTTTCATCCACCCCCGTCTGGTAGCAGCCGCTACTGGGTGGCAGCTGCAATTAGTGCATATATACACTTCCAAAAGTACACAAAAGACCTACTAACCCGCCTATCTCTGGGTGCGGTTCAGTTTTAGAACCTCTTTGTAATACATAGATTTTTTTTCTCAAACCAATTGCAGAAGGTACCACGGTCTACTTACGTGACACAATGCAGGCCATACAATTGGTAGACAAACGCCCCTTTAACCCCATTGAGAACCTCCTAGTGACAATGGACATAACATTGCTTTATACAAGCATCCCACAAACTTACAAACGTCCCAGACTGTGCCAGGTCCTCACCGATTTCATGATTCAGTTACTAGAGATCGCCATGACAAAGAATTTATTTTTCTACTTTGAGGGGGATCATTAGGTGCAAACTAAGGGCGTGGCGATGGGGGGCAAGTTTTGCCCCGGACCTGGCCATTATCTATATGGATGCATATAAACACACATATCTTCAGTAAAACTAACCCCTACAGAGACCTTGTCTCTCTCTGGCGTCTACATATTGATGACGTGTTAATGATATGGAAGGGAAGTGCTCAACAACTCTTGGAATTCCATACCTGGCTCAACAATCGATTACACGATATCCAGTTCTCACTGGAATCAGACAAAATGTTTATACATTTTCTTGACATCTCTATCAAGGAGGAGGGGGGTAACCTTCACACTACCCTCTATAAAAAACCGAGTGAGAGGAATACCCTCCTACGTTATTCCAGCCACCATCCACGCAATCTTAGGGACAATTTGCCGTTTGGCCAGTTCCTAAGGTTGCGTAGGAATGGTAGTAAAAAAGAGGAGTCCGGGGGTCTGATGGAATGCCTCAGCGAGAGAGGATACCCAAAAAATCTGCTCATGAGGGCACAGAAACGAGCCTGGTTCTGTCACCGGGAGTTCCTTTTAGAACCCAAGTCAAAAAATAGATCTAGCAATGAAAGGATTGTGTGTGCCACTAAATTCTGGACCAAAAGTAGTGAGGTGAGGAAGATTGTCAACCAACATTGGCACCAGGTGGCAGACAAGATTGGCAATCTGGATCCCCAGATGCATGCTTTCAAAAAAGGCAAAAACGTGAGGGACTATGTGGTGAAATCACTATTACCATCACTATTACCAAAAACAGACCAGAGAGGATCAGACAACCCTATGGAACATTCCACCCATCCTATGTCACTACAAAGGTAGGCCATGTAAGGCTTGCCCCTCAACAAGGAACTGAAGCATTGCACCTACAACACCTACACTCACACACTAAGGCAGCACACCAACTGCAATTCAACTGGGGTCATCTACACCATAATATTTCCGTGTGACTTCTTGTATATAGGACAAATGGTGCAAAAAGTAAAGTGACGCATCCTGCAGCATTGCAGCAGGATCCGGTGAGGCACACAAGTCCGTTAGTAGAACATTTTACCACCTTTGGACACTCGGCCGAGAGTCTAAGGTGGTGGATCATAGAAAAAGTACAGACAAACCCACGAGGTGGGAACTTTGCCAACACTAGGAATGTCTGTGAGTGTAAATGGATCCACATCTTTGACACTGTGAACAGGGAACTCAACGAACATGAGAAAATCTCTAAACAAATAGAAATCCTCAACAATGTTTAGGTACACCCGCTCTGCACACCCTAGATCTGTGCTTTTCCTAGGCCCGCTCTTCAATTGACACTTGACCAATTCTGTGATATGACTAGAGACCCCTGTGTATGGTCTCCGTCACACACATATCATTTATAACACTGATATGACTAGAGACATTTGTGCATGTTCTCCGTCACACACAACTGATTGCTTAACATTGGTATGACTAGAGACATCTGTGTATGTTCTCCATCATACACAGCGGATTTTTAACTTTGATGTTTTATATATAGTGTTAATGTACTCCATTTTCTATGTAATATGTATTTAGTATTGTGTTTTACCCGGTGGAACAACTGTACAATTAATGGGGAGGTTTTGATAAGCTTCTAACTGTTGTGAATTCGATTCTCACTGGTTCACACACATCATTGCGACTATGTATTTCATCACCAGGGTCGCCATTTACACACACATCATTTTCTCTCTGTGACACATCCGTGCGCTCAATTGCACAACCCATAGGGGCATTGTTCACGTAACTTTATTGGTGCCTTTCTCTCGAGACCCGGCAATTAGTCTTTTCACACTTTTAACTGTTACGAGCGCATCACGCCACCGCATGAGCACCTGGTTCACGTACGTGCACGCTGCCTTTTAATACCGGCTGGAACCGCCGTTCTGTCTTTCCATCAGCGAGGCCGACGGATGAGGCGCGCTGTTTGAAGCCCCGGAGATTTTCAACTTACCAAGGTATATTGAGCCCAGAGGGGTTTTAGCTTTTGCCACCATTAGCGTGCAGATCCAACGGGCACGGTCAGCCTTCTTAATCATTCCTTTTCTGACAGATTCATGTAACTAATGACTCCTACCACACAACGCCCCCACGCCGTCTCTGCACACAGTGGGTGAGTCGGCCCAAGTCATTTGGCTGTTCGATTTATTTTCCACTATTTTCCATGTTTCGCAATCGTGTTGTCTAATCGTCGACTTTTGTATGTTTATCCACAGTACTGGGAAACATTCCCACAGCCTATTTACAGGATTGAATATTTAATTAAACCAATCTAGGATTGATATACTATTGGGGGCTCACCGAGGGATGTGTCAGGTGAGTAGCCCTTATAATATAATTTTGCATTTATTGAGGCACTTTGAATCTGTGTAGGCACCCATACTTTTGATTTATTCTATCTGGCACGGCCACTTTTATCTGAAGTATCATGGTTATTTTCAGATACCCCTTGCCCCTGTCCTGAGGAAGACCTGCCACTGAGGACTACATTAACCCTTATGCAATAGGGTCGAAACGTCGACGACCCCGAGTAGGCCGACACCCTACACCAGACCCCCTACACTTGAAACACAGATGCGGTTACACTGTGAAAACAACAGTCTAACAAAATGTACCATATCTAACTATGCATATAGGGGTAGGACTGAATTTTGAAGAGACCATTTTTTACTTGTACTGGATCTCATATGGTGGAAGTTATTTGAATCTCTTATTGCAAACAAGAACTGCTTTTTCTTTTTCTTTTCTACTCTCTCCCTCTCACATGAGCACTGATCTTTCACACATCCCCTCCTTTCTGATTATAACCATGTGGAAATACTTTTTTTTTTAATAATTGTGTGTTTTTTTTTTTATAATTCCTAATATGATTGAATAAAAAATGTGTTATCAATCATTATCATAGTGGCCTTGAGGAGTACTCATTTTTCTATTGCCTATAACACTATGTGCCCTTTTTGATATATATCTCTTTAGCCATTCAATGCTACGACTTTAAATTTGTGCCACGTTAGTCTAGGACCATTGTTTCTTTGTACCGACCAATACCCAGGTCCTTTGACTTTACTGGGTAACCCCATTTTTATAATGGCAATTAGTGCAGCAGATGCAAAGGCACTGGTGCCCAGAGGAGTGAGGTGTCCAACGCACCCCAGTTATAGCATTCTTTTACTAGACAACATGGAAGCAAAGGTACACATTTTGTCTGGTTTGCATTGGGGCTCCTGGCACCCTAGCTATGCCACTGGTGACATTGCATAGACAAAGAAGACCCACTGCTCCACAGTGTTTTTTTATCCAAATTTACACATGGAAACTTACCCCAAAAACAGGATGGAGTAGGTGTGTAAATGAGATGGACATTTTTTTTAAATACCGCTGTTTTTTTCTAACAGAGTTAGCAAAAGGAGCTTTGCATCAAAAGCGTTTCCCATGAAGCCCAGACAATATCTCAATGATGCTTTATTTTCACCAGCGGACAGTAAACCGCTGGAGCATCAACAGAGCAGGAAATCTAGGATTTGTATAAGTGAGGAATGTAGTGAATTCCCTGGAAGAGGAAAACCCACACAGGTTGACAGGAAGCAAACAAGGCGTAGATTTCACACTTTCAAGCTTTTCTTTGTGGACCCAATCCACTGGCTCCCTTTACTCCAAGCTTTCTTATCCACTAACACGAGGTGTGTTAGAAACGCGGATAAACTAAAGTATTAAGGTCTTTTAATTCTTTTTAGTTCACCTCATGATCTGCGAGAACCAATGATACCCAGGCAAAATGGCTGGGTAGCAGGCTGCTCCGAGCTTCTGGAACCCGTTTGAGCAGAGAAAGTACTGCAGCATCTGATAAAATCTACAGACAAGCACTGGATATTTATAAAGAAGTACAGAGACATCCACCATGCCCATCCATCATGTCCTCGGCAGCAGCCCAGCTGCACAGGTTGGCTGTCATCACGCCTTTGTTCCAAGGAAGACTGGTTGATGTCACCTTCAGCCCAAGATCATGGTGACAAGATGGATGTGCAGGGAGCTGGGGCCATCAATATAGATGGGCTATACTTTATTACCAGACTACCCAGGCACTGGTTCTTCCTGTACCGCATTCTTCTTGCAGTTCAGAGACGAGCTGAAGACATTTCTCTTGTAGGAGCAACTCATCTGTCATGCATAAAAAGCTTACTGCTCCAATGTCAAAGGGATCCCTCTAATCACATCTTCCCTGTGCGCAGGACTTCAAACCCCCTACGGCTAGCAGGGCACAAGAGGTGAAACCTGCCCCGTCTGGTAAATACCTATTCAGAATTTTCTAGGTGGCAATAAAGCATAACATGCATATTAGAGTTAGGCCCAGTTGTGGGTAGTGTGGCGTAAGTAGTAATGTCCACAGTATTTTAGCATGAATACTGCTGTGGTCTTTAACTGAACTGACACAGGAAGGAAGCATTACAGTGTCTAATATAGAAAACTGCTTAGAGAGTGCATCAAAAACAACAAATACACATATCGTAACACAGGCACTAAAGAATTTTAATGCACCATTGCATATTCTTTGTGAAAAAGGAAACAAAAACTTTATTACTGCAGAAGTTGTGCATTTCGCTTAAAGCCCCCAAAAAATCTTTCATAAAGAGAACTTGTGTTTTTCCTTAAGACAATATCAGAACTACAAGTCAGGAATCCTTTTTCCTAAATCATGCTCTGTTAAGTGGCTTATCATCATAGAGATGTCAATATTCAGAAAAAGGATAGTTGACTTGAAATGATGGAAAAATTAAGCTAAGCATCATAAAAATCGGCCTTGACCCAAAAAATTAAAGCATTAAACAGTGACTAAAAAACGGACATGATTACAGGTGAATAACAATGTAATATATGAACAAAAAATAAACGAAGTATAAAATGTAGACAACATTAAGTTACGTTAAATATTTATCAACTTATTATCTAAATATTAAACAAGAGGAATATTAGCAACCCTATAAAATGAACTATTCATATTTATATAAAATGTGTCATAATGAGAAATTAGCTAAAAACATAACTTTAAATGTTCCATAAGGTTATCACAACATTAACAAGCAATGCTAATAGGTCTGGCTTTAAAGGAATGTTGGGTGATAATGTGAAGCATTACAGGTAGATAGCATGGGAATGGATACGTACTTGTATGGAAGCAAAGAACAGTAGAATATTGGCGTAGGTTAGAAGGGCAAGTGACAGTTGCACTGTTGGGCCAGATCTAAAATCCATGTAGGTTAATGCTCATTGTCTGGCGACAGTTGCACAGTCAAGCAAGACCATAAAAATGAAAATGATTAAAATTGAACTAAATATTGATATGACTACATATTAAAAATAAACTAACTGCAAAAATAAAGTTAAAATATGAACTAAACATTAACAATTGAGTAAACATTATAATAACACATTTAAATGAAGTTGAGATGACTATACATTAAAAATAAACTAACCATAAAAATGAAGTTAAAATTTGAATCAAACATTAGCAATTAGCTAAATATTACAATAAAACATATTTAAATTAAACTCTAGATTTTGGCCCCTCACAAGTAATAAACCGCGTGATAAAATGAAACACAAATTAGAAATAATAGTATCAAATAAACATACCGAAAAAGATGAACATAAAAAGAAGTGTCAAACTAGCTGGAAATTGGCTGGTTGGTATCAGTCTGGATCGTGGTACGAGTCTGTAAGGGGTGATTGTGGAGTTTTACATGGAAGCAGGGCCGAACTGGGAACACAAACCAGCCCTGGCAATTCTGCTGGACTGGCCCCGGTGCTGGTGTGAAGCACCCTGCTGGCCGCTTTAATACTGCTGCTGCTTTTGTTACAGGGGACCGATATTGCAGCGCTGCTGCAAAACCAGCCCTTTGTAACAAAACCGGCCCCCACTGCTCGAAAACTAGTACCCATTCTTCCAGCCCATTGGAAAAATGCCCGGTGCCTGCTACGGCCAGTCCGGATAGTAATCCTTCCAAACTGCACCACCTTGCAAACCATACATAAGGCCATGCATCTGTGAGCTCTCGGAAGAGACATGCCAGGGTATATGGTGTGGTCAAGTAGCAGTGGTACATTACCGACCTTACAATGACATTTGGAGGCAACTCTTCTAAGTTTGTACAATAATGTAACTTTTTTATGGAACTGCTACTATACGCAAACTTTGAAAAGCCCATTGTTTGAAAGGAAAAAACACATGTTGGCAAGTAAAAAACAGTCTCTGGCCTATTTGATTCTTACACCTGAAGCAACCGAGTCTCCACGCAAGTTGAGGACATTAAAGAATTTCGGATAATTTTTGATTTTGCACATAACAATTTAGTCCAGTCTGTGGGTTGCGCACAAGGTATTAGTGTTGCTGCTTCAATTTTCTCCATGGATATCAGCCTTTTGGCATATCTCCAAAGTTCCTTGGATGAGAGTAACCAAAATGCGAGCAGTCTTCGTGTGTAGACACAATCCAATTCATGTTTTGTGCAACATAAATAGAGTAAATCTAGCTAAATTGGTCATATCACACTTCATTTCTACTAACTGCTGACAGTCACCAGAAGTAATTCAGCAGCAGAGTGCAACTCATTAAAATTCATAACTAAACAAGAATTGGTAAAGCCAATAGTTCTCGCCTTTGGGACCTACAGGCTTTAAAAATGGTTTTAGTTATGCTGCACAGCATAGCTAATAAACAAACAAAAAAAATCTACATGGCTCGCTTTCTCATTTTTTCGACACGTATACCAATGTATGTGCATGTCTACAAAATGACGCAAGCATTTTTTTCTTTTTGCTTACCGTGGGGAATGCAAAAATACGGGGCACAGGGAAAGCAACATGAAGCGTGCAGTTGTGGGAAGTAACACGGGGCACAGGTGTGGGAAGCAAATGGAGACATAGCAGCATGGAGAGGGGTGAAAGCAAATTAACAAAATAGCAAAACATGGAGTTAAAGCGCACAAGAAAGCAGCTCGAAGGGCGAACCTGCATGAAAGTGTATGGAAGCGAGGCATAAAGGACAAAGTTGTGGACAGTTATATTTTTTATAAAGTTATGAAAAGAAAAATTCTAGGAGAAGTGGGAAAACACAGAATAGGGGAAATGTATGCAATCTCATGGAATGCTTAAAGAAACAGAAACAAATTCCATAAAAGCAGACACATGCGCAAGGATAAAAGAAACTATTTGGAGAGATGGTAAACAGGCTATGCTAAACCAGATGGACAAAGACTAGATGGACGGCCTAAAAGAAAACCATCAGGTAGAAAGCAAGAAAATAAGATTGACAAAACAAACAGCCAACGAAGGCCAAGGGTAGGATTGCTTTCCAGGTCAGCCAATGACATGTACCCAATAAGTCTTTCACAACCAGACGGCACAGCTGTCTAACAAACTTCGACCAAAAAAGGAATTTAGGGATGTGCAATACAATGCAAGTACATCTTGCATATCTATGAGCAACGTGGATATTCCTAGTGTAAAAGCTAGTTCTTAGCTCCCCCAGTTTTGGCAGACTGAAGAACTGAAACATGAGGAGATGAAGTAATTTGTCTGGGATCACAAAATGAGTTCAGTGCTGAAGTTGGGACTTGAAAGTTGGTCTACTAGTTCTATAGTCAACTGAGCTGTTCAGAAGGTAGGCACTTGCACTTAGAAATGTATGTATTTATAAGATCCAACAAAGTGCCTAAGAGACAAAATCCAGAGAGAAGCCCAGATAGTCCAAAGTCTAGTTTTCCAGGATAAAACTCAGTTGACTTCTTTGATGGCAGTGTTGCCTTGACGCTTGTGGCAGCAGACATCACTGTTATCCTAAGTATCAACTGTGGAAGAGAAGCTGTCAGAAGCAGGAGGCAGGTGCCAGACACTTATTAAATCTGGCAGATCCAGTGTGATGTAGATCTGCCCATTAGTCCGTCCGTTTGGGTATAAGCAGCAATGCCAGCTCATCTAGCGACATGTGAAATCCATGCAATCTCAGAAGAGCGCATCAATGTGCACACCAGTTTTGAGCAGATATTACAGGACTTGAAATGCAGAGTTAAAATATTTATCAACCACCAGTCACAAGGGTTCTTTGACTTAGAAACGTTGGTTATATTATTTGCTGGTCTGCTGTTCGTTTGACCTGTATTCCATTTACAATAAATTTTAACTTAGATGCCCAAACTTTCAAAGACCTGAAGGCATCCACTAGAGATAACTTCTACTGTGATCTTTCATTAATTTACAGAAACATTAATTTAATTTTTTTTAGCTCGTCATGAGCGAAATTCGAGGATAACACTGTAGAGGAAACAGTTATTTTTTTAAGCGGATCACCCCTGTGAAGTTCTTTAGCGCAGGCAAATTGGCTGCAAAGAAATCTAGAGAGGTCCATTAGGCTATTAGGGATGGGGAGCAGTTGGTTGTACTTAATAACCTGCCTGAACGGATTACATTTTTCATGACTTTCTTGCATGTGTCTATCCTGCAGTACCTGCCAAGCTGTAGGAAGTTCCGGGTGGATTTCACTGTGCTTTCTCTCTTTGGTGCTGATACTTTCCAGAGTCCCAGGAGAGCTCTTTCATCCTTTCATAAATATGTGCATGGAGTCATTGTTGGGGTGCCAGACCATATTAAGTGATTCGGGGACAAGGACAGAAGATGTGAGTAGCTTAGAGTACATCAAGATCCACTGTGATGAGCGTGGGACACGGATATACAGTGTGAGGAGCCTGGAGACCACAGACCGCGGGAGTGTCTGAAGCACGTGTAGAGATTTTTCCAGGAGTTAGCAGCACCTGAACAGACGGTTTGAGGAGATTGGGGAACATGTACAGACAGTGTATCAAGCTTGGAGCCTGCAGACAGAGAGTGAGATGCTTCAGCAAGTACAGAGACAGGTTAAGGAGCTATATATGCATGTGGGCAAAGAGTGTGAGGAGCTTGAAGACCTTACACAGTGGTTGTACGACATTACAATGCAGACATTTAACATGCATGTCTTTACTACACATGCATTTCTGCCTTACAATGCATACCTTTACCATGCAGGTAAGTGTAAATAAGGTAAGTGAAATATATATATAGCAAGTAAATAAAAGTGCTTCCAAAGGCTTCCCCAGATGTGGCTTCTGCTCTCTCTCAGGAAGGAGTTCTACTGCATACGATGTCGCGTGAGCCAGAGACGCGAAAAAACAGAGGCCCCCACTTCGCATGGGCTTGGACATAACTGGCTAAGATGTGGCTTTTTCGTGTTCCAAGATGTTGGATTGTTCAGGCCCAGGGCTGCCTCGGATTCCGGGAAGATCAATCAATCAAAGACATTTATAGAGCGCACTACTTACCCGGAGGGTCTCAAGGCGCTTGGGGGGGGGGGGCCTGCTACTGCTCGAACAGCCAGGTCTTGAGCTTCTTCCTGAAGGAGAGGTTGTCTTGGGTCAGGCGCAGGTCGGTCGGGAGGGAGTTCCAGGTCTTGGCGGCCAGGTAGGAGAAGGACCTTCCTCCTGTTGTCGTTCTTCGGATGCGGGGGACGGCGGCAAGGGCGTGACTGGCTGATCGGAGGTGGCGTTTGGGAGCGTAGAAGTTGATGCGGTTGTTGAGGTAGCTCGGGCCTTGATCGTGTAGGGCTTTGTGTGCGTGGGTGAGGAGACGGAAGGTGATTCTTTTGTTGATGTTAGGCGGTGGTGAGGTTATTAACCTCACTTAGGGCGGTGTGTATTGACATGGCTGCCCCCGCTGCAAAGAATCCTTACTTTTGGGGCTGAAGTGGTTAAGGGGACCGGAGGAGGCGCTTTTACGAACTTACAAGCAGGAACATTATTTTTAATTAGCACACATCGGAGCCGGCATCCCCGCACAACCACAAGGTTTCATTTCATCACACCCTGCATCACGAACCTGAAAACCACAACAATGGTTTCTGGGTGTTGGAGTTCACACGAGCATCTACACTTGCATGTGTGTGTATGTGTGTGTATATATATATACCCTTTCCCACCAAGAGCGAGTGTTTTACAGAAACGTTATAGTTAGGTTTACGTTTTACCCACACAAAACCAAAGAAATTCAGCAGTTATACACATTATTAAAGTATAACTTGTGGCCTTAAGTTACTTAACGACGAAAAGTTATAGTTTCTTCAGTTAAGTATAAGTGCTGAATTTCTATGGTTTTGTGTGGATAAAACATGAACCCAACTATAACATCCTTGTAATCTTTATTTTTTCATAATTATTTTTATTATTATTTTTTTTTAAACAAAGTAACATATAAAATTGGATCTGCGGGTACTCACATATCTGCTTCCCAGGAGATACAAAGTTTGATTTATTTAATCATTCCAAAACTACTGAACAGATTTACACCAAATTGCAAAATGGCTCTTTCAAGACTAGGAGCTACCTTTCTGCCAAATTTGGTGTAAAACCATTCAGCGGTTCGGCCTGCAGCAGTGTCTACAAATGGCAAAATCCCCCTCAGACATTGCATGGGGAAAATTTGTTTTGAGACTCTTCTTTTTCTCACCCCTGCACAACGAATCACACCAAAACTTTCACAGCAGAAGTAGTCAAAGTAGGCCACTTTTTTGTAGAATTTCGTGAAAATTCGTCAAAAGGTGCCAAAGTAATTAGCAATTTGAAAATTGACTGCTTGTGAAAGGAAGAGTTTCCCAGGACATTTCACTACAGTGGGGAAATTTCCATGATGGAAATACTGGGAGGGTGATTTGAGGCAACAGTTTAGCGAGGAATAATGAGATTAGATGTTTTTAAGAATATACAACACATCCAGATTCTCAGTAGGAAAAGAGGCCATGGTTAAAATAATGCTGTACTAGTACTACACATCAGTTAAAAAGCACAAATGGGATATGTGGAAATTGAAGATAGTAGTGCATCTCATTTGGCATTGCTGAAGACTTTATAAGTACAGGACCAATATTAATAATGCAATTGACGCCCTGTTCAAAATGGTTAGCTCTTGATTTCCAGTATGCACAACCCTGAGGTTGCCTAACAGACATACTTATTGTGTTTTGACAACAGGGAAACCTATTTTGTTGACCCTACGTGATGCTAGTCCGGTTATCAAGATTCTATGGGAGGGGAATGGGGGTGGGGGGGGGGGGGGGGGTTGGGGGTGGGGGGGGGGGGGTTGGTGGGGGGGGGGGGGGAGACTAGGGTCCCAGACAACCACAACTTGTAAATGGTTCCGAGACCTGCTGGGTATTAAGGAAATTCAATTCATTGCTTGACCATAGACAGGAAACTTGAGTTCATAAGGGCCCTCTTTCTAGATTAGCATTCACCTTATTTTAGGGAACACACATACCCCCAATAGCCAGGTTCTGAAATTCATATCTCGTGAGTGTTCTGATCTGCTACGTTGCA
Organism: Lissotriton vulgaris; assembly: GCF_964263255.1. Taxonomy (NCBI): domain Eukaryota; kingdom Metazoa; phylum Chordata; class Amphibia; order Caudata; family Salamandridae; genus Lissotriton; species Lissotriton vulgaris. The sequence goes on from NC_141687.1 coordinate 1,412,332,507, forward strand.
GGAGATAGGCATGAATGGGAGGAAAGGATGAAACCAGGAGTTTATAGGAATGCGCAATTCTGAGCTAAAGCAATGCTCTGTGGTCAGAGATTCCCGGTGAGGGGAAGGGTCGGGGTTGGAAAAGTTATATTAGTATTTTTCATTTGATGAGGAATTAATAGTTTTTTTTCCCTCATCAGCCTGTGGATGAAGGGGACCTATTGTGTCTTAAAATTCAGTCAAATTATTTGGGGTTTAAACTATGCTGATGTACTAAAACAAAATTAAAGCCTGCAATAAACAACCTAAACAAATGCTGCAATACTAAAAACAAAACTAAATCCACAGACAACCGGCTAAACTGCAGCTTCTATACTTAAACTTCACTAAATCCACTGTAAACTTTCTAACTTACACCTCCTATAAACATTGCAAACTAAAGTCTGTATACCAAAAGTAAACGTATATTAGTTGATAAAGTCAAAACGAATTCCATAAAGTCAGTATAAAGGCAGTATACTAGCACCCAATCCATCTTGGACGTTCTAAACTACAGTCTATATTGTGAGACAAAAGTGAATCAGTTTTAAATATGCTAAACTAAAGTCACTAAACACATTCTTACCTGAACCGTTTATATTAGAACTACACTCTCCACCAGGGCACATGATGTATATTCATCATACAACAAAACACATAGAACAAAGCTCACATTCACCACTCGGGTATTCTGGCACTGAACAACTGGTGCTTACTATTACCTAACGATACTCTTTATTGACCCAAGAAGGGTGCAAAGCTGCGTGGACCCACTGGGATTTGAACCTGTGTCACTGAGGTCTAACACATATTTCTAGAGTGGATGAATTACTCCAGTAAACCTGCAGACCCGAAAAAAACATTAAACCACAATCCTAATGTACTCCAACAGAGCACAAAGGGTTGGCTACTATGGATATGTGGATAATATGGGTAGATCCCCCAGTCTAGAAGATGCTTAAGCCACTCTGTGCATCCATGTCCACTCACCCTTCAAACATCCAAGAATGCACAAAACTGTCATTGATGTTGGCAAATTAACTTTAATTAAAGGACCAGAAGACCCTTTCACACAACTGACAGCTTATTCGTCATGTGTTAAATTAGACTCAAATCTGCAACGGAAACCTCAGAACCTTTTGTAGAGCCATCCAGGACTACTAAAAGAGCCCAAAGCATACTGAGCACTATAAAAGCAGCAAAAACAACTTATAAATAATCTAACATGTTGCACAACAACAGCTATAAATAGTGTAAACTTCAGCCTACAAATTAAAACTCAACTAACGTTGGTATAACTTTTCCAATTAATTCTTGTAACACATTTTAAAAAAAGCCTCTGTGATATAACTGAAACCTCTGTAAGAGTTATAAAGCAGAAACACTATACCAAAGCTAAAGTAAAGCTAATGTATTGAACAAAAGCACCTGTAAACATTGTAAACTTCAGCTGCTATAAGTAGTTCATATCATTGCCTCTATGATAAAATATAAACTTAAACTGGTACATAAAGCCAATAAATATATAAAAAAACGCCTCTACACAAAAAAATATAAAAATGGCACTGTTAACCTGAATTAACATTTCGTTACTTAAACTAAGCTTAAGTTGTTGGAAACATTGAGCAAATCTGCAATACTAAACCAAAATAAATGTTCTGAACTAGCTCATCTACAACACAGCTACTTCAAAACTACACTAAAACAAAACTAAAGACAGTGTTAGAAGTTTAAATTAATAATAGCTACACTAAAACGAACACTAAAATTAAAGCAAGTACAAGCATTTTAAATCTAAGCTCTTTACTAAAATTAAACTAGTATAAAAAAAGTTGCAAAATGAACAATCGAATATTTACCTATCTTAAGTATCTACACTAACAGCTGTACTTTCTTTAAACTAAAGTCAGTACACATTAAAGTTCTAGAAATGTTAATTATTTTCAACAATAGCTTCTGTTTTAAGATAAACTAAAACGTGTAGATAAAGTGTAAACCAAGGTTATCCAAGACTGATGCACATGTGTCAAATCAATTCAAGGTTTTTGGCCCACCCAGGCCCATTGAAAAGTGCAAATAACAAACCTAAACGTGAACCATTTAGATAGAAGGTGGATATTCTTATGATCGGCCATGTCTACAGCTTTGGTGTACCAACATTGGACTTCACTTCCCTGGCATGAGCATAGTTGATTTAACTTCAATATCCTAAACCAATGATCAATAAGCACTTTCCTTTCTGCGGCCTCACCGATCAAGATGCTTTCATGCTGCCTTAACGTGGCATAAATCCTGCACAAACAACCCATAACACACCTTAGTACACTGAACGCCAATCCAATCCGTAACACTGATGAATGCTAACATGGCAGTCCTGCTCATTTTCTCTGATGAACACAAGTTAGTTCTCTTATAACAAGCAACTGGCACACAGTGGGTGCACTGTATTTGCATCCTAAGTATGGGATTAAGAAGATGAGCAATGCACATTGAAAGGTAACCATGCTGCCAAATCAGGGGGTGCCTTGAGAGGGCTAGGCACTCAGGTGAACCTATGTGATGCCAATCACAGAGCTCAGAGAACTGAGCGAACTTTGCAAGTCAAATCTCAACAGCTAGGAAACAGACCAAGGACAACAATACAGATGAAAGTCTTCTCCTGGCCAATGTTCCAAAGCTATATCTTGCTACTTAATAGACGAAAATAACATCTCAAATGAATGAGTCATATTCAACTGAGGATTACCTCTGCCACTGCGAGTGAACTTACAGGGAAGGTTGTTCCTTGCTGAAATTCTTAACATTGCTTCCTTAGGTATGTTAGCCTAAACGTCATGCTGTCATGCATAACGTGTATTTTCAGAGAAAACTCATGGACAAAGCATTAATCGTGCTTGCAGATTAAAGATTAAACGTTTTCGGGAAAAAAAGGAGAGCAAAGGAAGGATTTTCATATTGAAACATATCTTACCTGCCCAAGTACCAGGTTTCTGTTGCTGATGGCAAGCCAACATTGCACTGCATATATATATATATATACATACACATGCACATATATATATATATATATATATTTCCCAAAGAAACCACTCCTTCCGGGGATCCGACGCCCTTAGAGGGGTGGCACGAAGCCGGCGGAGAAAACCGGTAAAGTCAATGCCAGTAGAACGGAGTTCCAAATGAGCACTCCGGTCCACAGAAAAGTCATCAGTCTTCAACGTTACAGCAACATAGGAGGTCTATTAAATGCATAAACCTGTAGTGAAGCGTTTCGCCCCTGGAAGGGCTTGTTCACACAACATCACCGGAAAACGTTTAATTTAACACACTGTCAATATGGAAATAAACATATTTACTGATATATATAAAATATATCAATATCTAACCAAGGCAGGACTTTGTCCGAGAATCACAATGATTGGCTGAAAATGTAGTGATAGACAGAGGAGAGAGCAATCCCCTGGACCGAGTCTGCTTCCTCAAAAACCCACAGGCCAAATTCACAAAGGTGAAGTTGTCCCTCCCAGACAGCTTCCACTTTGCGATGGGATACCACTCCCTTTAAGAGGTCTGCATCTTATTCATAGTACACAACTGCAAAAGCAGTCACAAATCACTGACACGTAGGCTTGCGAGTCTCAAGAAAATGAGTGCCCCATCAAGCAATATGCAAGTTCAGAAACCGATTTGCAAGTGGCAACTTTCTGGAAATGTTTTGTTAGTACATCACGTCTGTTGGTGTTGTACTTCCTTATTTAGTTAGTGCAAAACCATGTTGTACACTGGGCTCTAACTTGCCAGCAACTGTGCTATCACACATGCTAGCTTACATTTCTGAGTGCCAGCCTTTAGCCCAATTTGTGGCATAAAGTTAACCTTTGCATATGCCTCAAAATTAACAACGACACTTCCTGGAGGCATTGATTGATAGAACCATTTCCTCCTCGGCCTGCTGGACAAGTTGTTGATAACACATGTAGGAGTACATAAGAGAAAGTAGGGCAGCAGCCTTAGCGGGCCGCCTAGTGGTGGTGCCTAGTTTCCTATTAAGGTTCATACAAAGCCTTTTACCAGTGTATGTGAGTACTCTAGGATACAAAATTCTATTTTGCCTTAAGCACTCTAAATCCTCACACTTTCCTGGCCTGAGTAGAGTGGGCAAACAGTTAAAGGAAAATGGCTGCTCCTTCATTTACTCAGTGACAACTTTGAGGAGAAAACTGGTCACCGATTCCACTGAGCAATAGGGATCCCACGAGTTTAAATGTTACCTTTGGATAAGCAGTACCCAGCAGAACTCCCTACTCCACACATTATGCTCTTCTACCACATCCTATGTTGGAAGTATGCAGATTAAATCATCTTTACTTTCGTGTCAACAGATGCATGCCCGCCCTGGTGCAATATAACAAAGCATCTGTTAAAGATCAATTCTGTAACTATTGGAAGCTTTTTAAATAAGACACTGTACAGATCACGTTGTTAAAAAGGCAGGGATCCCATTCCGTACACATGGCTCTCCTGCTGCAGACAATATAAGAGGGAACAGCGACCGCGTCCCTAGCCTCTGTCCTCCAGGTTTACAAATTTGTTAATCACCTCAGTTCTGCCAATCGAAAATCTTATGTGCTTGTTGACATTTCTAATTTGTCAACTTAACAAGCTGCTGTAAATGTTAACATGTAACTAGTCTGTAAGGTACAGTAGCAGGGAGCCGGATGGGAAGTCTCTTGGTGCCAGAATCCCAAAGCAGAGTGTGCCACAGGTGACATGATCAGTGTCCTCTCTTGGGACCCGTTCCTTGGGCTATGCTCAGCCATTAGGTGGCACACCAGGCGCACTCAAAGACCGTCTACCTTTCAAGACCATTTGCATCGTTTCAGAAGTAGTATTCCAGCACACAGATGTCCCCTGCAAGATCCGCAAGACTGCCTAGCATCTGAAGATGGTAGGACTGTTGCACTAGCTTATTTCTGGTGGAGCCTATACAACTGGACCTCAACGGATCTCTTTTCCTACTGTATGTCGTACCAGCAATTCACTGCCCTCTGTGCCCCAAGGACATGAATTGATTTACCCTTCAAATACTTCAAGGTGTCCTCTCCGGAGAAACTCCAGTGTCTTGATCGTCCGCCACATGTAGCGCCTTTTCCATCTTCAGGCTTTAGACTGCACCATCTACTACACGAGATGCTTGGCCGTGTGCCAGCCATCCCTCATCTCTGCGATGCCCAGCACACTACATTGCTACCTGAGGATGATGCTCCCTAGGGCACTGGAGACACAAACTGGGGGACAGAGATATTCCAGCTATTCAGAATATCTGGGTACAATAAATGTACATAGAATAAATCTGAATTGAAATTGCTTATGGTGGTCAGTCATGTTCCTGAAAATCACTAATGGTTTAGGCCCTCATGAACCAGGGTTGAACGCATCGAACTTCGACAGGGACCCAGAGAAGTCAACTGCAGTAAACCCTACTGGTCTGCGGAAGAACAGCGTGCGAAAACAATGCATCTTTGGTCCACCTCTTCGCTTACTAAGGAAATCGGAGTCGGTAATATCAATGCATTTCCTCCATTCTGTGATCAAGGACCTGAGCACAATTCAACACACAGAAAATGAAAACACAATAGAACAAACCAAGAAAGACTTTGTATAGATATATAGAGCCATATCTGTGTTAATTACGCGCACCGCGTCCGAATCCATATGAATGCCGTGTTTTCTATTATTCTGATGCTAAATGCGAGGGATGGAGATAATTGTGGAGGGGATGAGCAGTAAGGTAAGCGAGCTGCAGAGAGCACTAATTATCAAAGCTGACCCACTTCGCGGGCAGAATACTGATCAGCAGGCTATGACGTCAATGCGTGGCATGCCGTCTGCCAGCCCGGGGAAGCCAGAGGCAGGCAGCCTCCGCTTCAAAATAGCAGTCGCTACTACCTGATTAAACCATGCTCCCCAATAGATCTCTGGAGGCGGCAAGGGCAAATATAGGGACAAAAGCACAAACATAAAAAAATGTTTTTTAAACACGAGGGTTCCTTTTTATAAAGATTTTGAACGCTATCCACAAAAGACCCTTGAAACAGTGTTAACGGAAAGAGATCCAATCCCTTCAGTTCTCTTTTGTGCTATATAATACACCAAAAAAACATGACTTCGTTAAAACAGTAGTGCACCTCGTTTCGCTAGGCTTCACGCGCAGCATACATTGAAAGTAATGCAGTGAGTTCAATCCTTTGCTTGCGTGCGCGCACACACGCAACAGGAATAGCGCTTATGATTTTTTTTGTTTGCTATGCTAGTATGGAGTTTCATAAAATGTTATGCTTGTAGTGTAGGCCCGATATAGGTAATTTAAGCCCGAATATAAGGTTGCATGCGGAAAAATTAGGCTGACAACATTTTTGGTGAAACTGGAGTTTTCGTCTTTCCACTGGAGGGTTTAGTCTTGCACCGAGACACTTCCATCGTTAAGGGTGCCTGGAAACGCAGCTTGTCCCTGGCACCCACAGGTATTTGGGATGGAGAGATTAGACTTGGATAAAGTGCTGAATGGTTTGGAGGCAGGCCATTCAGGCAAAAGCTCTGAGCTGAGTGAGCACCCGGGATTTGATCGACGTTTCTGATACCATAATCTTCAAGTTTTCTTAAATGCGTTGTTGTTAACTGCAGAAGGCAGACAACATTGAGCATAATTGTACACATGAATAGCCTAGTGAATAGCGTAAACATACGTTTTGTTTTTGGCAGTTCTCTGGCTGTCTGATCTAAACAAGCTGTAGGTGTTTCGTCAGTTCTTCGGGTTGACTTAAGGTGCACAGAGTGATTTGTGGGTGTCTAAACGGGGAAAATAAGAAAAATAGAGTGAGGTGGTGACAAAAGAGTTAACTGAGAAGTAGAGACCAAGGGCCAGATGTACAAGAGCATTTCTGAAGTAAAAAACATCTTGACGCGCAGACTCGGGCCGTTTTGCGACCGCAAAAATGCTTTTTCAATTTGTGTTTAACGGTTTAGTATTTGGAAGGGGTGAATTTAGATTGTCCCTTCAAATACTGAACTGCAGTGCTATATATGAATGATTTGCAACCGAATTACCGTCACAAACCATTCATTTATTACCAACACCTCAAGGGTGTCGATAACCATTCTCGAATGGGAAGTGTCAGACCTGGGGGTCGCTAGTTGGCCAAATAGGGACCCTTGCTTCCACGTCAGGGAATGGAAGGACACCTTCTCAGATAGCCCCCGCTAACGCCCTCGGTAGCTTGGCATGAGCAGCCAGGCTTATCTTCAAGGCAAGTGTGTAAAGTATTAACAACCACCTTCTCAGCAACCCAATGATGACACCACAAATGGACTCCACACAAGTTTTATAAAAACAACTATAAATTTATATAAAAAAATATACAAATGACACCACACAATATAATTCCAACATATGCGTATTTGTAAGAATCCTCCAGGCCTGTTAGGCCAGCCAGCCCTAGTAAGTTCTGGCAATATTAATGAGCAATTCTAAATGATCCATGCAGTCCAAATGCAATGCTATGCAGTTCATAAGGCACTTTACAATGTAAAAATAATGCAGTTCGTTTTGCAATAATCAAGCAGTTCGTAATGGCAAAAGAATGCAATGCGCAACGCAACAATCAGGTAGTTCGTTATGCAACCTAACGCAATGCGTAATGCAACAATCAGGTAGTTCGTAATGCAGAAATAATGTAATGCATAATGCAACAATCAGGTAGTTCGTAATGCAGAAATAATGCAATGCGAAATACACTAATCAGGTAGATCGTAATGCAGAAATAATGCAATGCGTAATACGACAATCAGGTAGTTCGTAATGCAGAAATAATGCAATGCGAAATACACTAATCAGGTAGTTCTTAATGCAGAAATAATGCAATGCGTAATACGAAAATCAGGTAGATCGTAATGCAGAAATAATGCAATGCGTAATACAATCCAGCACCAATCACGGTGCCTTAGACGGTCTCTCCACCACTCGTACTGACTCGCAGTCAGCTTCCGTCAACAGATGCCCCCACACAGGAATGGTGTAAACCAAAGTGCAGCTCCACACTCCGGCTCCGGTACTGACACTCCTTGGCAAGTACGGGCCGCGATAAGAGCAGAAGCAGAGGCTCACGCTGCAGGAATAGGAGAGTCAGAGAGCGTCTCTCTCCAAGCCCGCACCCCACCACAGGCAGCGACGCAGGTTACCTGGGGGGTACGTAAATATTGTTTGATTTTAGATTGTGTCTTCAGGGGCTTTGCACTGGGGTCGTATTGCACTGTGATGTTTTTTACATTTTTTATAATTTACTGGCAATTTTGTGTTGTATTTAATGTAATGTGCCTATTACAAATGAATTTACTTTATAAATCCTAATTTGTGGGGATGGTCTTTTTGAAACATGGATTGTATGTAGTTTATTTAACCCCTCATTACCTATTCCATTCGCAGTGATTGCATGAGGATAATCAACCTCACATTATCTATTTTTTGTCTAAATGATACCAATGAGAACCACTATTGCAGTTATTACTGGAGGAAGTTGGCTTTTTATGTAAAATAGCAAAATGAGATATTCTATGTAGAAAGAACAGACAACCCTCATTGGCTTACAGGGCTTAAATGAATAACCCCAATGCTTTCTTTTGTGGTACTGTGGGCGAGCAGTTTAAGCTTATCAGAGAGTAGTGTTAAGCATGTATTGAACACAGTCAAATGAAACACACAAGAAGGAACTAGAGACCAATTTAAAAGAATAAGTATTTATATATATATACTAACCCAAGAAGATCGTAATTGGGTAAATACTTTTCGAAATAGCAATTTTTACACACAAGTAATTGGAGCCCAAATGCATTTTTATGTGGTAATGCTTTCCCATAAAGAGAAAGGCATACACTGCATCAGGTACTTGCAACTGCATTCCGGGGATCCCCTTAAGAACTTAAGGTGCTAGAGGCCAAGGTCCAAAGTCCCACCATCAGTTTGGGTTTACCTGCCCTGGGACTAACAGGTGCAGAGGTGCTGGGCGCATTGGTACCCTTGCGCTACACAGTAGGCAAAGAGGGGGAGGCACCTAGAAACATTCTGCAGAGGGGGACATGGGGACAGCTACGGGAGCTCCCAATGGGGGAACTCCGTTTGTAAGGGTCCAGGGAGCAGGGGAGCATGGTAGGTTGTCGTGGACCCGGGCAGTGGAATTCAGGTGCAGAGGGTTTTGGTCGGCTGGGCCCATGCATCAGAGGTACTCGCAGTTCTTGGTTAGACCTGCATAGAAGGCCAAAGCAGGGCCACTTTCGGTGCTGGCCTCAGTATTGCTGACACCCCTCATTGGTTGGTCAGCCGTTTTGCCATTGGAGTCCAGACTGGACTCAAAATAACTTTGGTTGCTGCAAGGGGTCCAGTACCCCGGGTATTGGTGCAGGGCGGATCCAGTTGGTCATGGAGTCTTCACACTTGGTGGGAAGCTAAATTTGACCCCCTGGAGCAAAATGATCTCTTCCTGGGCAGCTGCTGTGTCATTGAAACCAGTGAACAGCAAAACGGGGAACTAGACGTTGCAGTGGTTGCCTGCAGGCACGTGGCTCCTTTATCTCAAGTGAGATGCTGATGGCTAGGTGAAGTGCTGGAGGCCCTCCAAGGCTTTTGGAGGATGCACAGCTGCAGGACGAGTCAGGTTGTCACAATTGTCATGACAGAAACAGGTAGGCAGGGTTTAACACCAAAGTCCACCAGCAGTCTGCAGTTCTCACTTCTTGCTCTTTTCTTTACCCTCTTCTGTCATCAGTCAGACGAATCTAAGTTCTTGGTGTCAGGGGGCCACCTAAATACTCAATTTAGGTGTGTTAAGGAAGTGAAGCGTAGTAGCCAATGGGCTACTTTACCCTTGGGGTCTCTACACCCACATATGAGCACTTCCTGTGAGGAGTGGGCATAATCCTGTCCCAGAACTCCTAATTCCACCAAAATTAAAATGGTGGAACCCTTCTTTCATGGAGAACACCAGGCAGCCCACCGTAGGGTTCTGTCTGGCCTGGCAGTGCACCTCGCCTCCTTGCAAAGCCAATTTCCCATCTGTCCTGGTGCCAAATGGGCTTCAGGGCAGGTGGTGGCATCTGCCAGGTCTGGGGGAAGCCGGGGTCACATATCAAATGCAGCAGGGGATTTTAAGTCTCTTGCCTTGGTATGGAGATAAAGTAGCCATCAAGCTGGAGGAGTTGTGAACACCTTCCTCTGGAGCAGGCACTGCTTCTGTCCTCAGAGTGAAAGTTCTCACCTAGAGGGGGGCCTGAAACATGTCTGTGGTGGCAGGCTGGACGATACCAGTCAGCCAGAATACTAAGAGGCTGGTAGGCTTTCAGGGGGCACCTCGAAGGTGCCTTCTGGGTACATATCTTAATAATCCCACTACATATATTAGTATAGATTTATTAAGACACAGTGCTTATGTAAAATTTCATGTTATGTGTGTAGTATAGGAATGATACAGGAAAGAAGGTTATATGCCTAAAAAGTAGTCGGACAAAATGTTTGATGAAACTGGAGTTTTCGACTTTCCCTCTGGAAGGTGTCTTGCACTGAGACACTTCTATCATCTAGGCTGCCTGGAAAAGAAGCTGTGTACAAACACCATAGGTTCAAGTAAAGCAAACATGTAGCTGGGGAATTCGCTGTGCCCAGTACATATACTTAAGATGGCTTCCTTGTACACTTGTACCATCTAGCAATTGAAGTCAACAGCACAGGGGCATATCTGCTCCTGCAGATATGTTCTCGGATGTAATATAATGCACCCTGCCTTAAGGCTGTAAGGCCTGCAGTAGGGTAGAGTTACATATATTGCGTGAAGTGTCTGAGCATGGCACACAGGGTGAGTGCCATGTTGTGTTTTCACATGTGTGCACCCTTTCACACAGTCTGCAATGGCAGTCTGCACAAGTTTGGTGGCAGGTCGCTTAGGGTGGGACAATACGTGCTGTAGCCCTTAGAGACTCTTTCATACCCATGCCCCAGGAACCATTTACTAGGGACTTCGAGATGTTAAAGGTCTTGCCAACTGGCGAACAATTGCACAGTTACCTTGCTGTAGGGAAAGAGCACTGGTAACCTGGTTAGCAGGAACACAGTGCACTTCAGTCAAAATTGCATCAAATTCCAGGCAAAAAGTGGTGGTGACCATAACAACAAGCATTTACAATGCAATAGGTCTCGCATTAGGAAAGTTTGAGCTATTGGTATTGTAAATGACAAATTTTTTATTTATGTTTTATTTTTGAAAATAGCTAAATTAATAGCTATGTCATTTACAATGCTAATAGTTATAACTTTCGCAAATGCGACACCTATAGCATTTCTAATGCAATATGTGTTGTATTTACGTGACTTAGATGTATTGATATTACAAATAACAATGGCTGTTAATTTTTTCAAATAATTAATACTTAAATAAGTTATTGTAATTTATAATGGCAATAGCTTAAACTTTTGTAAATAGCTTTTGTGAAGATTATGTTCAGAGTATTTTATTGTGACGAAAATCCAAGAACAGAAGTGAAAATGTAACATCTTTTTGTTACATTTGTAATAAAGCTTGAAACATTGACAGAACATATTTGAACCAGTTGTTGAATGGTTGCACAGAGGGTGAGGGGGTGTGAGTGTTAGGGGGTGTGAGGGTGAGGGGGTGTGAGGGTGAGGGGGTGTGAGGGTGAGGGGGTGTGAGGGAGTGAGGGGGTGTGAGGGAGTGAGGGGGTGTGAGGGGGTGTGAGAGGGGGTGAGGGGGTGTGAGAGGGGGTGAGAAGGTGAGGGGGTGAGGCGGGGTGAGGGGGTGTGAGGGTGAGGGGGTGTGAGGGTGAGGGGGTGTGAGGGTGAGGGGGTGTGAGGGTGAGAGGGTGTGAGGGGGTGTGAGGGGGGTGAGGGTGAGGGAGGGTGAGGGGGTGTGAGGGTGAGGGAGGGTGAGGGTGAGGGAGGGTGAGGGTGAGGGAGGGTGAGGGGGTGTGAGGGTGAGGGGGTGTGGGGGGGTCTCTGTGTGTGCGTGTAGGTGCGCTAGTGTGTGTGTAGGTGCGGCGGCGGGGGGGGGTGTGTGTGTGTGTGTGTGTGTGTGTGTGTGTGTGTGTGTGTGTCTGCCTGTGTATGCCTGTGGCTGTGTATGCGTGTGGCTGTGTATGTGCGCATGCGTGAATGTGGGTGCACGTGCACGCAGTCAAATCCAGCACAAGAGAAGCCCGTGGCACCCTCTTGTCCCTCATTCCCCCGAGACGGGCAGCAATAAGTCTCCAGCTGGACGCATCCTTTGGATGCAGTACCAGCGAGACCTAAAAAGGGGCACTTTACTACAATTAACTCAATGTTCATGAGGTAGGCCTATTTGCAACTCAATTAGTAATCACTATCAGACGTTTGTAAGTTCTCACAAGTATTGCAATTTCCAAATTAAGATTCAGGAAAAATCGCAATCAGGAAACCACAATTCCTATTTTTTGTACATCTGGCCACAGCTTATTTGCAAGTCTGGTATACTGGCAGGACAGCCCAGTCACACTTGTGATTTAATACTCCAAAAGACATAAGGGGGTCACAGGAAATTCAAAATTCTTTTGACCAAAGTCTATGCCATTTTGAAGGCTCTCTTGGAAGAACATACTTTTTAAGTTTCATCTACAGACAAAATTCAGTTGACTATTTAAGCAGTGGGATTAGGGTTAGCCGTTGGCCAAATCTTATTTACAGTATCCTTCCAAGTGCTCCCTTTCTATTAACAGGCATTTAAATCTCATTCTTATCTCATCACATTTGCTGTGCATTTAAATACAGAGGTCAAATGTCAGGCTCTATCTTTCCAGGGAACCTGGTGTTTCATTTTCTTTCTCCAATGACAAAGTTAAAGCATTAATTTGACAATCATGCAGGCTCCTAGGGGTAATTCTGCAGAGTTGTGGTAACACATATTTTAATACCATTAAAACAAATCAATATGTTGTCTGTAATGATAGTGTGATATCACAGTATGCATACTGCACTTGACCTCCACTCCACTATACTCTGCACCATTCCACTCCACACCTCTTCAGTCTATGTCTCTCTACTCTTCATCACTTTACACCAATGCACTCTATCCCACTACACTCATCACCACTCCACAACCCTGCACTCCATGCCAATGCACTCTACTCTGTACTACTCCACTCTATGTCACTGCACTCTATGCCATACACTCAAATCACTCTACACCACTGCACCAACCACACTACCGTGTAAAATACCACCCTATGTCACTTCACTAAATTCTGCAAAAATCTACTGAGTGACTCAACTTGCACCACTGCAATCTACGCTGCACCACTTCACTCTATGCCACTTTACTCTACACCACTGCACTCTAATCTAACCCCTTCCATCCATGCCAATGCACTACACCACATTTTACTAAACAGCAATGCACTCCACACCACTGCACTCTAGTCAATCTACTCCGCAGCATTGCACTCTATGCCACTGCATTCTAAGCCACCTTATACTGCTCTGCACCATTGTACTGTACGCCAATGCTCTCTACAGCACTCTACTCTACAACGTTCCACTGTACACCACTGCAGTCTACGCCGCTCTACTCCACCCGGCGCCAATCCACTCTGCACCACTCCACTCTGCGCCATTGCAATCTATGCTGTGCCAATCTACTCTGCAGCACTCTACACCAATACACTACACCACTTTACTCAAAACCAATGTACTCTATGTCAATCTACTCTACACCACTGTACTTTACACCACTTAACTCTAGTGTACTCTACAACACTCCACTTTATGATTCTCAACTCCATTAAACTCTACCTTACGCTACTCCACTCTACATAACATGTGTATTTTAAAAGCACATGTTCATCCAGAAGGGTATCATGGTATTGAATAACGGATGTTTATTGCATGTCTACTCTTCAATGCCTCTCCTCTCTAAGCCACTTAACTCTACAACACTACTCCACTCTACTCCACTCTATGATGCTCTACGCCACTGATACTCAAAGTACAGCCCGGGGGACACATATGGCCCTCCTGACCTTTAAATGCAGCCCCATTGTCTGCTAGGCTGCTGTTTCTCGACTCAACACTAACGTTTGAGAAATATATTAAATAAACTGGCACACATTTATTTACAACATAACTGAAGTTAAAGGGGGTAATTGAGGTGTTGTGCACCATTTTTATTTGGAACACCGTCAGTTTTTAAAAATATGTTGCAAGTGTAAAAATCTCAGTCTTATCAAAATTAAAAATGTGTATTTCATTACCATGTAGAAGATTTTTGTCTTAGTGCAATAGATTATATAAGTGCATTGAGAATTGTTTTTCCTCTTTAAAGTGATTGTTTGCAAAGATGGATTTAGAAATATTCGTGCTTCCCCCCCCACCCTGGCAACATTGCAAATAGTAAACTAAGGCAAGTCGGTTATGTTTACCATCCGAGTTGCCAAGGTTCCTATTATGCATGGATAACATTATAGTTTAGCAAACTAAACGCAAGGGAAGGTTTCATACAGTGCGCATCCTGTAGTCATGTATTTTGAGGTTCTCTTATATGTATTAATGAGGAAAAAGAAGGTAAAGTGAACTCCTGTAAGGAGATCTTCACGATTGTGAAGGAGTTCACGGCCCCTTCCTCCTATTCTCCCCCGCCTGTCTCTTCGGATGCGTGGGCATGTGATCTTGCCACTTTTTTCACCGACAAGATTAAGGCAATTCAGGCCTCCTTCTCGGAGAGCGTTGTGGAGGGCTGCTGTGGCCTCGGGGCAGGACTTGGAACATCGTCCCTGCCTACGGCAGTACTGGCTGACTTTCCACCTGTCTCCAGTGATATGTCCCGGGCTCTGCTGGCCAGTCTCAAATCTGGTTCCCCGCTTGACCCCTGCCCTGCCAAATTTTTGGCCGGGATGGCGGCAGTGGTGAATCCTCTGGTCAACCCAATCCTCAATGCCTCCTTGAGGGAGGGGAGTGTCCCTCGCACCTGGAAAAGGGCGATGGTGATCCCCCTCCTGAAAAAGCCTGGTCTTGATGCCGAGGTCCTGGCCAATTATAGGCCAATTTCACTGCTCCCGGCCCTGGCTAAGATCACCGAGAAACATGTTCATGGTGTCTTGTCGAGCTTTTTAGAATCTAACAACTTGCTCCATCCGTCCCAATCCGGGTTCCGTCCGAACTTCAGTACGGAAACGGCGTTGGTGGAGGTCTCTGAGATCAGGGAGACCTTGGATGTGGGTGGCAAGGCCATGCTAGTCATGTTGGACCTGTCGGCGGCCTTCGACACCGTCCCCCATGAGGCGCTTCTCGCTAGGCTTCATGACATCGGCCTAAGGGGGACGGTGTTCAGATGGTTTTCATCTTTTCTGGAGGGCCGCCGCCAGACGGTCTGGGTTTCCCAGAGCTCCGCCGAGATGCCGCCATTGGGAGTTGGGGTTCCACAGGGGTCTGTGTTGAGCCCGACATTGTTCAACATCTTTATGTCCCCCTTGGCGGCTGCGGTGGAGGCTTACGGAGCCCAGATCGTGTCCTATGCCGACGACACGCAACTCCTTTTCACATGTGCTAAAGACCAGCCATTTGATGGGGAGAGAATTCGGGACTGTCTGGATATGGTCTTTGGCTGGTTCCAGCGGAACAGTCTAAAGGCCAACTCCAGTAAGTCGGAGGTGTTATTCTTTGGCTGTGTCACCGATCCCGAGTGGCGGCAGTGGTGGCCGGCCGCCATGTGTCCTCCGGCACAATCTTCCTTGGTGGCCAAAAATCTTGGCGTTAAGCTTGACAACAAGCTTTCTCTCAGATCGCATGTTCTTGGCCTGGCCGGCACCTATTTCGGTGTTCTGAAAATGCTCCGCAAGTTTCTTCCACTACTCTCTGCGGAGCATAGACGGATTACGGTGCAGGCGCTTATCGGATCCAGGCTAGACTATGCCAATGCCCTTTTCCTGGGTCTTCCAGACTACTTGGTCCAACGTCTGCAGGTGACACAGAACTCTGCAGCACGCGCAATCTTTGGTCTGCATAGACGCGCACGGGCATCTGGTCTTCTGCGGTCGCTGCATTGGCTCCCGATCCGAAAGCGGATTATGTTCAAATCCTTGACGCTGGTGCATAAAGCTCTGTTTGGCTCAGGCGCAGGATATCTACAGAAGAGACTGGCTTTCTATCGCCCTGCCCGCTCATTGCGTTCGGAATCTCTTTTCATGGCTGTGGTTCCACGCGTGAGGAAGGCCCGGATTGGGGGGCGCTCTTTCAGCCTCAAGGCCTCCCAGCTGTGGAACTCGCTCCCACTGGAACTTCGCAGCACTCCCAATTTGCTTCAATTCAGAAGGAATTTGAAGACCTGGCTTTTTAATCTTTCTGTTTAGGTGGATTTTCTTCTCTGTTTCTTCTGGGGCTTTTGTTTTTCTTGTTATGTTATACACTGTAGCTGTATGTGGAAAGCGCCGGGACACTCTTTTAGAGTAGCCGAGCGCTATATAAACACATTTTAACACAACATAACATAACATAACAAATAAAACAATTGTCAAGGATCACACAATTTGGTCAAGTGGGGAGGCCGGGACTAATCACAGGTTTTCTTGCTTCAGAATGTGCAATTCAGCCTTTATTTGTACATGCTTTGCTTCCCTATGACCACCCCCACCTGCCATCAATGCGGCCCTCGATCACACAACAGGCAAACCTTTTGGCCCCCTGGAAAATATTTGCGAGTACCAATGCCCTGCGCACTCCACTCCACTCCACTCCACTCCACTCCACTCCATAACACCATTCAACAACACTATTTCACATCACTCCACTGTACACCCCTCTCCTTTATGCCAGTAACTTTTAGCCATGCTGAACAGCTGCCAAGCCAGTGTACAACTTGGCTAAAACATATTGGCAAAACCTCTTGCATAGGCAAGACCTATTTGTTTTGCAAATGCTGGTTAAACCTGGCAATACTGTATGGGCATGGTTGCACCGCATAAGTTACCAGTTTATTACCCAAATATAGCAAAAAGCAACAGAAAGGGGACTAGTCCAGAGTTGCAAATGGCCTTCCACTGAGCGGCAACACGTGTCTACATTCTCAGTAACTTTTTAACTGTTTGATCTAGAAACAAAATTTGTTTGTTAACTTGTGTAGTGTAACGGGTAAAAGTAAAGCGCTCCAGTACCTTCGGTCGAGTTTGCACTTTGTAAAGGTGCAAAGATAAATACATTGTGACTGCATTGATATATCGCCTACCTACCGCAATGAGCGTTGGAGTGCTTTCATGGCGAGTAGCCACTTTAATGCCCAGTTGCTAGCCCATACATTGAAGGTGGCCATGCACATTGCGCTCTCCCCAACTCTTCGGCTAGTATAGCTTGATGGTTGCGCGAGGACATCTGAAAGTATGCCACCCTACTGTATTATAGTAGTATTTATAACTATCACTTACTGACGAGGCGTTGAAGTGCTTTGCGGATGGCTAGCATGCCGTTTAAAACGATAGAGTGTAAGTGATGCATATGTTGTAACTAAGATAATGACGGCTCCTTAAACTACTGTGAAAAAGATCAGCGGGTAACGGAGGCAATGAATTGTGTATTCCCCCACACAAACCACTTCCGTGAATATTGTTAATACTAAAGGGTTAAAATAAACAAATGAAATGTGCGGATTACAGAATTTCGATTGTAGGAGATGCAGAGCACACGTGTGTGCCAGAAATCAGAAACTGCCCGCAGCAGCCAATTCAATTAGGCTCCAGTCAGGATGGGCCGTCCTAAAAGGAGACCGGGAGGTAACAAGTCGATACCCACGATAGCCGTCAAACAACAATCCAGTTCGGATGGGCTTCTAAATTTCCTGTAGGTAATTTTCACACTGCAACCAAGAAACCGGATAGGCCTATGAACACTTTTCAAATGTTTATCAACATAACATGAAGTAACATTGACTTCTGCATTTAAAAACACTTCATGGGCGGATTTTAAAGTGGCCTTTCAGGGAATGAGGTCACACTTGTTTCAAAACCAAACTGACGTCATCACACATAGCGCCACTCTAGTATGCTTATTGTTAGTGACTGGCAATCGAGAACTATATTTTTGCCACTGACTGACCCCTTTAAGTAAAGATTTGTTTCAAGGAAAGATACTAGGGTAGAAAAGAGCAGAGAGGAATATTTGAGTAATTGTCCAAAATCTGGATGCCGATAGCGGTTGACTTTTTAGTTTTTATCAAGCACCGACTAGTCCAGACAAGGCTTTGGGTGCTGTACATTAACTCAAAGGGATGTTTCTTCTGTGATACTGGTGCTGTGAAGATACGCAATTAGTAAGGCACATGGTGGGAGCAATACATGTTTTTAACGGTAGTCAAAAGAGGCGTGGAAGGAAAAGATCCAGTTCTGTGCCCGAGGAGTTGATTGAAAGGTCAGCGCTGTCTGTTTGAAGTGTAAACGCTTGAGCTCATGAGGCGAAGGGGGACTTGACAGTCGTACAGGGCTGGAAGAGAGATGCTGCAGTGGATGGAAATAATGAGGCAACACAAGGCTGGGTCTTTACCAGCTAATTCTGCCTAGCAATACAGAGGGCAACGGAGGTAAAAGTTACTGCCCCTGAGGGTTTACACGCAATCACCCTCTTACTCTGGTCAGCTGGAGTTAAGCCTGTGGCTCCTTTCCTGTACTGTATTTGTAGAAAATATGTTCAGTTCCTATGTTTGTGCCATCGACACCTTTCTCTATAAGTGTGATGAACACGCGCTTCTGTCAGAACAGCAGCATCCTTTATGAAACCGGAGTGGTGTGAAGTCTACCAAATCGAATAGTGTTAGAACGCCATGTCCCCTACCTCTTTATTTAATAAAAAAAATACGCTTCTATAAAAAAAAAAAACGCGCGTATCCACTTTTGTATACTCCGACGAAAACACTAGAGTTGGCTCACTGATTAGAAAGGAAGGTGGAGGATTGAAAAGGAGGAGGGAGGGAGGAGAGAAAGGAGGGGGACAGAGAAAGGAGGAGGAGGAGGAGCCTGGGTAAACAAGACAACTAAAGGAAAACCGGGTGCGGCGCCGATACAGCTGAGCTTTGTGAACTCAGCCTGAAAAAGTCAAACAACGCAGAAACATGATC
Organism: Lissotriton vulgaris; assembly: GCF_964263255.1. Taxonomy (NCBI): domain Eukaryota; kingdom Metazoa; phylum Chordata; class Amphibia; order Caudata; family Salamandridae; genus Lissotriton; species Lissotriton vulgaris. The sequence goes on from NC_141687.1 coordinate 1,412,351,691, forward strand.
CTTTACTACGCGCCTCCAAAGATAAGAAATATCCTCACGACAGCCGATAAGCAGACTATCCAGTCTGGATGGGCCAGACGAAAAGGGGAAAGGGCGAAAACCAAAAATCCTCAGTTTCAATCGGAGGCCGCCGTTATACTAGAGTTCGCTAACTGATTGGAAAGGAGGGTGGAGGATTGAAAAGGAGGAGGAAGGGAGGAGAGAAAGGAGGGGGAGGAGGAGGAGGAGCCTGGGTAAATACAAGACAACGAAAGCAAAACCGGGTGCGGCGCAGATACAGCTGAGCTTTGTGAACTCTGCCTGAACCTTGATGCAAGTCAAACGACGCAGAAACATGATCCGTTACTACGCGCCTCCAAAGATAAGAAATATCCTCATGACAGCCGATAAGCAGACGATCCAGTCTGGACGAAAAGGGGAAAGGGCGAAAACAAAAAAGCCTCAGTTTCAATCGGAGGCCGCCGTTATACATAAACGATGACGCCGGCTAATGAAAATGAGGGGTGGGGCTTCAAGTCCCCTTCTGAAATCTCATCCACAATATGTCTAGCAGAGCAAGCAGCGCATGCGCACTGCAACACTAAGCGAGACCTAAAAAGCTTTGTTGAGGATTGTGCGTGAATTGTTCTGGAGGCAGAGTTTCTGCTTCCTTTCAGCGCTGAAGACATTTGTGAAAAGAGGACTTTAAAAACAGGATATGCTGCTTTAGACCTGGGGAAAATTCAGGGAGCAGCGTGTTACAAGAGCTAAGCTGCTTGAAACGTCAAAATAAGTGGTATTTAGGAAACTGAACCAGGTGACGCCTACTTTGCAATTCACTCCTCGCTATCTCTGATACAGGCACTGAAAGGTGTTCGAAAGCGTTCTCAATGCAATTTTGTGAATATCAACAAAATGGCCAGACACCAACGATAGCCCGAACAAAAAAGCATGTACAAGTGTCAGAAAAAATAGCCATAGACACACAACTGATGGACGGAATGCTGAACAAATCAAAACATTCACCCCCAGTCAAGAGATCTGGGCTAAATCCATCATTCTTTTTCTCACCATGCCACCCCAGTTTAGACCTGGCCATATGCAAATCAGTCCTGACCATGTGCCTCAGGGGAACAGTCCAGCCCGAAAAGCCAGCTTCTCCCTGGCCCGGAAACAAGCATCCTAGGACCGGTTTCAGGTTTCAGTGAGCCAGGGACCAACGTCTGGGCATACCCGCAACACTTCGGGCGAGAAAGCAAAAGAAACAATTGATGGTCAGAAAAAATAGACCTCACTCAACTGTCTATTTTAATAAAACTTGGAGGCGTTCGCCATTCACAGCTTTACACTGACATGTAATGACGGTTTGGTTTGCATGATTTGGGGGTTAGGAGGAGGCCTATCTAAAGCTCCGCTGCACACACCTGTATTATGTATAGGAGTTCTACCAAATTCAATGCATTTAAATTTAACTTTTGTGAATAACCTGAAAATATGGAATGGATCCATTCGTACTGGACCTATAGTGCACACCCCTATAAGAAGAATTCTAATAGGAAGAAAAACTTGGGGTCTGAGTACCTCCACGTAAATACAATGTTGTAAGTGCAAAATACACTGCTTTCCTGTATTTGTTATCAGGGTCTTGCAACCCCATCTGATACCCGTGGACTGTTTTTTTCTCTACTTCAGCCAACAAGACTGGAGTTAGTAAATGCAGCCCCAACTGTCAAGGAGTGTTCATAAAAGACAGCCATGAACTGTTAAGCAAGTGGGCCGAAGGTTGGGAGAGAGGGAAAAGAAAGATGCTATGATGCTCGTCTGCAGCTGTGGCCTTTCAGGGAGAACCTGGCAACTCTGACTGGACTGTTCCCATGGGGAGCAGGGTCAAGATTAATTTGCATATGGCAGTGTCCAAATGGAGGAACTCCTGCCCCATGAATCCTCATAATCTGGGAGTGTTTCCTGCTTTTTCAAGCTACAAGGCACAGCTTCTCAACAATTTTTTGCATTTTAAGGGTGCAAATGTTGGGTTGACAACCATTAAAACTGTGCGGTGATTTCAACTGCCATTTTGAACCATTGGAAGGTTTGAAGGAGGGTGCTCTAACTGCTGAGGATGACTACTGGGGGATTCCCCCTTGCCAATCCCCTAATCCGAAATTATGGTCCCCTCTAGCAGTGCAGATTACGCCCCTAACTTTGAATTATGCCCTGAGGGCCTGTAACGGGCGTACTCCATCTGACACCTCCTCAATGTGTACCTTTAATAGAAAGGACCACGAGTCTCGCTTGGACTACATTTTTGTAGATACAGGCAAGTGGCCCAAGGTTTTGGATTTCAGGGTAATTGAAAGATTATATAGTGACCATAATGCCCTTTGCTTAGATATGGTACACCCTGTGCCCGAAGAAGGGATGCCACTTACAGATCTAAGTGAGGACACAGGGAACCTAGTTCAATCCAATAATTGACACAGGGTAAGATGGGGGAAACTGGTTACCTCAACAGAGTATCACTAAAATCTATGTCCTGGCACTCCCAAAGCTAGTCGAAATGGATGAACTAATCAACAAACCAAGAACCACCGATTTTAATGAGAAATTAGCCCAAATCCATGCAGATTTAGTGGGAAGGTTAGCAGAGGTCTTTTACCCTGAGGTGGGGACTAGGAAGAAGAGGACATTAACTTCAGTTTGGTACAACTCCACAAGTATAAAGATTAAAACCGAGCTGATTTTTATGATAAAGTCAGGTGCCAATAAGGACAAGGTACTTGAGTTGAGACTTAAATACAGGGAAGCCATCGCCCAGGCAAAGTCAGATTGGGATTGGGATGGATGGCAGGGCCTATCCTTGGCATTGGAAACCAGGGACTCAAGAACATTCTGGTCTCTCGTCCATACAGGTACAGGCCAGCTGAAATCAGCTGTGAAGCCGAATATTGCTGCCTCAGTATGGGAATCGCATTTTAGTAAATTGTATCAAGACACTCCCGTTTTTGCCAACGAGGGAACACCATGAGTCCGCAGACAAATTAGAATTCACACTGGTTGAGGTGGTAAATGCCATGGAGAGATTGGCGCTGGGGAAGCCACCAGGCCTTGACAAACTCCCCGGAGATTTGTTTAGATACCATCCAGAGATCTGGGGTCCTTACTTCCAAGTTATATTTAATTCCATTCTGGGAGGGATGGAGATCCCCTATACTTGGCTGGGGCAGAGATAGTACCGATTTTTAAGAAGGGCTCTCCTCTGCTCCCAGCCAACTACAGGCCGATCAGCCTCATAGACGTACCCCCAAAACTCTTTGCCCGCCTTCTCCTGGACCATCTCCTTGACTGGATGGAGGACAATGCGATTCTTAGTCCCCTCCAGGCGGGCTTCAGGAAAAACACGTCCACCATGGACCAGATTTTCTGCCTCGTTCTTCTCTACTGGAAAACAGTGGTGATCGAGGGGGGGGGGTGGGGGGGGGGGGGGGGGGGGGAGTCTGTACATTGTGTTTGTGGACCTGAAGTCCGCATTCCATTTGGTGCCCCGCAGGAAATTATGGGAGGTTCTTAAGGAGCTAGGCGTTCCTCCACAATTGCTACAGGCAATAATCAGGCATCAGGCTCCACGTTGGCAATTTTGCCCAGGTTAGGTGTGGGACGGATCGAGCATTGTCTTCTAGGTTCCCAGTTCACAGGGGGGTAAGACAGGGTTGCGTCCTTGCACCAACCCTGTTTTGCCTCTTTGTTAACAATGTCATATTCCATCTCGATAATGTTAGGGACAACGATGCTCCTAGGTTGGCAGGTAGGAGGGTCCCGGCAATTATGTTTGCCGATGATAACCTCCTGCTCTCCAAATCCCCGATGGGGATCCAACGGATACTGGATGGTTTGGGGATTTCTGCAGGGCGCATGGCCTGGAGATCAACGCAGAAAAAACCAAATTCATGGTATTGAATCCCTCCTCGTCAATAATATACAATGAGACCCAATCCAAATGGCGAGTAAATCTATCAGTGACATAAGGGGGGTCCAATACATCCCACTCCCCACTACTCTCTTATCCACATTATAATGAGATAATGAACTGTGCTCTGCCTTGTTTAAAATATCTGTTCTCCAAGACAACCCAACAGAGCAAAGCTCTCAGAGTGACCCCAATCTTGGTTGTTCACAACAGTCCACACCACACATTGGACCTTACTCTAAATAGAGGAAAAATGTGCGAGAAGCAAGTGACCCCTCACGGAAACACCACCAAGCGGGGTAACTGGTATCCAATTTCCAGACAGGCCCCTGTCTCATCATCGGTGGTCACTCGCTCCTCGGGAAAATAAAGGTGATAGAAAAGAAGACGTGTCCAAAACAAACAACGTATAAAGTGCTACAGTGAAGTGCAGAAAATTCTGCTAGTGACAAACACACACAAACATAATAATAGAGTGCCTAAAACCACACACAACACACCAATCCCTTATCCACTTTTATTCGTAGGGTGGTGATTGCGTGCTCTTGAGTATTAAAAAGGCTGGTAGCTAGTCATGCATACCATTACCTACAGTGCCGACATGTTTCACTGCTGTATAGCGTAGAGCAGTTTCATCAGGGCTGCACTCAAGTGCTGCCACTTCACTCTTTTTGGACACTCAGTTCTGTAACGTGCCAGGAGCAGCAAAGCTTTGCATACCAGCCACTCCGGTATCAAACTGGGACCCTAGATACTCCAAGCGTGAGCCGGCTGAGGAAAGGCGTCTTCCCAGATCGTCACGATATAATATTTTTATTACAAATCAAGGGGCACACTCACGCTTGGAGTATCTAGGGTCCCAGTTTGATACCGGAGTGGCTGGTATGCAAAGCTTTGCTGCTCCTGGCACGTTACAGAACTGAGTGTCCAAAAAGAGTGAAGTGGCAGCACTTGAGTGCAGCCCTGATGAAACTGCTCTACGCTATACAGCAGTGAAACATGTCGGCACTGTAGGTAATGGTATGCATGACTAGCTACCAGCCTTTTTAATACTCAAGAGCACGCAATCACCACCCTACGAATAAAAGTGGATAAGGGATTGGTGTGTTGTGTGTGGTTTTAGGCACTCTATTATTATGTTTGTGTGTGTTTGTCACTAGCAGAATTTTCTGCACTTCACTGTAGCACTTTATACGTTGTTTGTTTTGGACACGTCTTCTTTTCTATCACCTTTATTTTCCCGAGGAGCGAGTGACCACCGATGATGAGACAGGGGCCTGTCTGGAAATTGCATACCAGTTACCCCGCTTGGTGGTGTTTCCGTGAGGGGTCACTTGCTTCTCGCACATTTTTCCTCTATTTAGAGTAAGGTCCAATGTGTGGTGTGGACTGTTGTGAACAACCAAGATTGGGGTCACTCTGAGAGCTTTGCTCTGTTGGGTTGTCTTGGAGAACAGATATTTTAAACAAGGCAGAGCACAGTGCATTATCTCATTATAATGTGGATAAGAGAGTAGTGGGGAGTGGGATGTATTGGACCCCCCTTATGTCACTGATAGATTTACTCGCCATTTGGATTGGGTCTCATTGTATATTATTGACTGTGAGTGGAGGGCGACCCTTTCCGTATTCCCTCTAAGCTCCTTTATTGTTTGATTGAATCCCTCCTCAACAACTAGGCCCAACCCAACCCTGGGATCCGAAAGGCTGGAAAGGGTTAGTACGTTCCAGTATTTGGGGGTAACTTTACATGAAAATTTATCGTCGGGTCCACAGATAGCGAGATCCCGCTTAAAGTTATCCCAAATGGTGGGAGCAATTTTGAAGGTTTCGAATTCATCAACCTTCAAACCTGTTAGTCCAGCCTTGGAGATGTACAAAACCCAAGCCAGAGCAGCCTCTTCCTACGGTGGTGAGCTATGGGGCCATAAAGCTGGGACAGAACTCATCAAGGTGGAAAACAACTTCCTTAGACGCTTGTTGGCCCTTCCCCAAGCTACACCCTTGTTACCTCTGAGATTAGATCTGGGGCTCCCCTCAATATGGGATGAATTGGTCATAAAACCATTGAGGTTTTGGCACAGGCTATGGACCACGGGTGAACTTTCCCACTACAGGCAAGATCTCAAGAACATCCTGGACTTAAATCATTCTAACAGAATTCCATGGGTGGCATAGGTCAAGCGAGAATTCTATCGCCTGGGACTGCCTGAGTTGTGGGACGATCCCGAAAGAGGTTGTCAAGGGGTGTCACGCTAGATGGTTACTAAGATTTTTAAGGATAAAAGTTTAATCTCGATCGTGTGCACATCAAAAGTCAGCACCCTAACTGAACAATTTTTGGCTACCAAAAATTCTTTTTACTTTGAAGGTTTTATGGACATTATATTTCCTATTCTTGTAAGGAAGCTTTTCATCCAATGGAGGTTAGGAATGCTGCCCCTTAAAGCCCTTACAAGTAAATGGACAATGTCGGACGATAAAATCTGTCATGGGAGCAGTGGGAATGAGGAGGACCAACTACATGTATTGTTTTTTTGCCCTGCCTACAACAGACCGAGGAAATATTGGCTAGCGCCACTGTGCAGGAATTTGAGCATTAGAAACTATTTACAATCATATAGAACCTGAATAGAAGTACCATGCACCATATAGTTTTTGCAGTTGCCAAGTATTTAACCCCTTCGAAGCTAATGACGAGCTGGGCTAGTCATGGCGCTTACCTGCCGTGCGCTGATGACAAGGCCAGCTCGTCATGAAATAATGTAAATCAATCATCTGCAGCGCAGGACGGGAAAACGCCTAGCAGCCATGTGGTTAATGGCCATGTGGCAGATAAGGGGAAAAATACTGAAAGGCTAATTTCCTACTAAATATGTACTGGACTGTAATGAAATGTAGCTAACTGTGTCCATAGCTCCCCTGACCTTCCTGGAACCGAACTGATTTGTATGTTGCTCCCTGCCCTGATTTTACTGTATGTTTTATGTGTTTGTAATGTTTTTAATGAATCTTTTATGGTCTCAAATGGCCGAATTAAAGAATTCTTGGATTGGATTGGAAAACTGTGGGTCCTTGTCCCATGAAATACCCAAATTCCTACTCCGACATTAAACGTACGACAGCAGAGGAGGTACCACATTGTAAGATGTTCCACAGTTTTATGTTCCATCAGGGAATGTAAATGCAAGTTATTTTAGGGACTACACCATAAGTGGAAAAACTAAAAGAGGTACGGCTCAGCAGGGGGCACACCCACCAAACACTCCACAGTCCTGGCGCTCACTCCTTAACATTGGGGCTGGCCACCATTTCTTGCGGAGGGGGGTCAAGTACTGCAGGCTTTTTTTTTATGGAAGTCAATTAAGGGCAACTTAGCTTGCCCTTTGGTAGGCCCAGCCCCACCTTTTCTAACCTTGGTTTCAGTTGCCCCGAGGGATCTGCACAAACGCAAATGAAGCAAGTTGCAAACTGCTTTATTTTCTTATTTGCAGCTGCCTCTAAGATTTTAGTAGGTAGAAGGGGCTTCTCTTGGCTTTCAGGTATGGTATTGCAACATTTATATTGAGCTAACTACCACTATATGAGGCACTGTAGCGCTTGCCTACATGGGTAGCATGCTACATCATCTAGGGTGTGTGACTGAAAGTGTGCTGTCTGTTTTGATACCCATCAGAGTGTGTGGTGTAAATGTAAGTGAGCAAGGTATTCATTTTTTTTCTACATGGGTCTCTGAGTGAGGTTTTATGGTATTTAGACAAATAATTATATTTAGCCAGTATGTTTATGGATTTATAATGAAACGCATATGACGGAATGGAGTAATCATTACATGTACGTTTGATTAAATAAAATATATTTTCACTGATTAACAGATAAGGAGCTCTGCATTGAACACTTTGGATATTTATCTTAAAGATTGTACACTATTGAGCTTGTCAAACTGTATTGAGGGTTGCGGTTTATTACTTGTTTCGTAGTCTTTTTTTATGCTATGTGGCATTTACCATAATTGCTAAGGGGTGAACTGGGCTGGGAGGTAAAGCAGTGTGCTCCCATCCCCCTTATGTTTGAAAAGGTTTCCTTGAGCCATTGAGCTGATGAGCTTTTGGAGATGCGCCTGTGAGAGGTACTGAGACCTAAAAGGATAGTGGCAGCTTGCTCAGCAACCCCAGATAAATTTCATTTTTAGGTCTCGCCTGTCGATGCGCATGCGCATCGAGCAAGGCGAGAGTATTGCGAGTTATCCACTCTTTATCCACACTGCAAGGAATCGTGGCGATTCCTTGCAGTGCCCGTGACTTTTAAGGTCAATGCGCATGCGCATTAAGCTTATGCGCATGCGCATTGACCTTAAAAGTCACGGGCGCGTGCATGTCCGTCTTTGTTTACCCGCTCCGCCCCCTCCCGCCGTGTCGCCTTGCCTACTCTCTTCCACAGCCTCCCCCAGCTCCGCCCCCTCACTACTTGATTGCACGGCCGCTAGGCCGTGCCTCCCCTACTCTCCTCCCCCCTCCTCCTCTCCTCCCCTGCCTGCCTGCCGCTAGCCTTGTTTCCAATTATTTCTACACGCAGGCTCCATATCCAGTAGCGCTGCCTGTAAATATCGCGAGCGTTCCTCAGTCCGCCACTGCGGCTGTCCAGGTAAATAAATACAAAATGGTTGCTTGGGCGGGATCGTTAATGGGGCTGCATAGTACAGCCTGCATCTCTCCAATCCATGCATCTCTCCCCTTACCCAGTCTTCGGTTTCCAAACACGCCTCTACTGGTGCTTGCTTTTACTATTGTGCCGAAGATTATTGTGTCGCCGATTTCACGAAGCGCCTTCTGATTTTTTTTTAAGGGTCAGCATTCTAGTGTTGCCTGCTGTACCAGCACGCACGCACCATAGAGTCTGGCACTGCGTAGACTTGAATGCCCTGATCACGTGACCCGGAAATACCGAGCAATCTGGTTTGGCGCGCTCTGGCTTACCTATTTAAAAATAATCGGCCAAGACAAGCCCGTGTACACATCGAGGGAAGCGGGCAGACACTTTTGGTACCAGCGGCATGTAAGTAACCCTCCAGATTGTCCAGCTTGCTAATCTCCATTTTACTTTGAGGACATAGTGCGAAGCCGCATCACTCAGTTAAATTACCCGCTATTCGTTAACACCCTATCTTGGATGTATTTGAGTATATGATCTAGCTGCACTTATTGTTTGCGCCACGTCCCCACCACATTCCACTGCTTTACAAATATTGTGTTAATCTCCTATTGATTTGGTTCAAAATCAATTGGCGCTCCAATCTTATTAGTGATCTGGTCAATATTCCTCGGTGTTGTGCCTCGTTTTATTAACCAGCGTGCGTTAGAGGGGTGTTTCAGTCTGCCGTGACAGCTGGTGTTGTGTGTTTTCGTTATCAGGGTCAATAGTACTTACTATCGACAATGGTTGTAATTTAAACAGTCTATAAGCAGTCCTCTGAAGTCATTAGATGTAGCTCACTCACCCTCACCCACACTCACCCTCACTCACCCTCAACCCCTCACTCACACTCACCCTCACTCACCCTCACTCACCCTCAACCCCTCACCCTCACTCACCCACACTCACCCTCACTCACCCTCACCCACACTCACCCTCACCCTCAACCCCTCACTCACCCTCAACCCCTCACCTACCCTCACCCTCACTCACCCTCAACCCCTCACCCTCACCCTCACTCACCCTCAACACCTCACCCTCACTCACCCTCAACCCCTCACCCTCAACCCCTCACTCACCCTCACTCACCCTCAACCCCTCACCTACCCTCACTCACCCTCAACCCCTCACCCTCACCCTCACTCACCCTCAACACCTCACCCTCACTCACCCTCAACCCCTCACCCTCACTCACCCTCAACCCCTCACCCTCACTCACCCTCAACCCCTCACCCTCAACCCCTCACTCACCCTCACTCTCACTCATCCTCACTCACCCTCAACCCCTCACCCTCACTCACCCTCACTCACCCTCAACCACTCACCCTCACCCTCACCTTCACTCACCCTCACTCACCCTCACCTTCACTCACCCTCAACCCCTCACCCTCACTCACCCTCAACGCCTCACCCTCAACCCCTCACCCTCACCCACCTTCACTCACCCTCACTCACACTCACCCTCACTCACCCTCACCCACCCTCAACCCCTCATCCTCACTCACCCTCAACCCCTAACTCACCCTCAACCCCTCACCCACCCTCAACCCCTCACCCCCACTCACCCTCAACCCCTCACCCACCCTCAACCCCTCACCCCCACTCACCCCCACTCACCCTCAACCCCTCACCCTCAACCCCTCACCCTCAACCCCTCACCCACCCTCAACCCCTCACCCTCAATCCCTCACCCACACTCACCCACACTCACCCACACTCACCCACCCTCACTCACCCTCACTCACCCTCACTCACCCTCAACCCCTCACCCTCAACCCCTCACCCTCAACCCCTCACCCTCAACCCCTCACCCTCACTCACCCTCACTCACCCTCAACCCCTCACCCTCAACCCCTCACCCTCACTCACCCCCACTCACCCCCACTCACCCTCAACCCCTCACCCTCAACCCCCCACTCACCCTCAACCCCTCACCCTCAACCCCTCACCCTCCCTCACCCTCATTCACCCTCAACCCCTCACCCTCAACCCCTCACCCTCAACCCCTCACCCACCCTCACCCACCCTCACTCACCCTCACTCACCCTCACCCACCCTCACTCACCCTCACTCACCCTCACTCACCCTCACTCACCCTCAACCTCATGCTAAAGATTTACAAAAAAACCCATTAACAATTCTAAAAGCACTAACTCTAATGCTGCGAGACCTATTGCATTTCTAATGCTTGTTTTTAGCTCTACTGATGAAGGATAATATCCAGAAACACATGAGTCTAGAGATGGACAGCACGAACCTGCACCAACTTTGGTGAAACACTTCAGCAAAAACACAAGTAAGCATTTAAAATGAACTGCATTTACCATAATGCTAAGGGGTGAACTGTGCTGGGAGGTGAAGTAGTGTGTTCCCATCCCCCTTCCTTATGTGGAAAGGGTTTCCATGTCGTGCGTGATGACCACTGAGGTGCGGTTATAGTGTTATGGGACTCAGCGCTTAGCAGTGCGATACATGAAGAGAGTAGATAGAAGGGCCTACCCAATGCTGTCATCGTGAGGTAAAAAGTGCATGAAGCACTACTGGTTTTGCTGGTGAATTAACACTAGTGGGTTCTTTCTGGTTCAAAGCGAAGGTAAGAGAAAATATACACACAGGAGCTTAAATATTTACAAGATTTTGAAAATTGTGGGATGCAAAAACAATGTAGAATTGACTGCTAATTTCTTCGGCTATCATCTTAAAATCTTAGGAGAAAAGCCCCTTAGCGCCCCCTGCGCGTTTAAAATAATTTGTCATTTCATTAAGTTGAGTATCTGTCTTGTGCAATGTAGTTGCCCAGGCCACAGTTTGGCTTTCTTTCTACTTTTCAACAACATTATTTAATATAACATTAAAAAACATGTCCTGCACAAGTTTGCACTTTGAGCGCCACAAAAAATAATGTACGGAATACTTGATTTAATGTTATTAATGGAAAGTCTTTGGGCCACATTTCATTCCATCGTCTTTAGTCCAGCTTCAATTTTAGGATTACCTCCAGTCTTTGATCGCACTTTTTGTACAGATCTAGGGTCATCGAACTGCAGAATTTTGAAATATTTCTTGAAAAACACAAACAACCCCGGGTAAGACCTTCCCAGGAGTGTCAGCCAATAGGCGCTAAAAACTCTGTCAACTTCCACGTGGCACTGCCGCCTGATCCTCGAACGCATCAAATGTTCCACACACACTTGTTTACAGCAAACAACATGAGGTTATAAAGGAGCCAGTCTGACTTTTTATGTACTTTTCAAACACCACAAGCTTTGTTTCCGAACACAAGACAAACATGGCAGCAGTCAGTAACTTCAGCGTGAGCAGAAGAAAAACTTGATAACTCCGAACTGAATATCGGCGCCTCCGGGCCATTATCGCTTGAAAATGCCTCATTCATTGCAACATCAGATTCATATGCGTGTATGTTGAAGTCTTGACCATAACACACAAATGTACATTTTTTGCATGCTGTATTAAAATCTGAAGCAGATGAGCTGACAAATTTACAGTCTCAACCACCTGGCAATGTCTTTTTGCATATGCATCCATGCATAGAGAGCTACATAGACCCATGGCAAGCCAGTCGGTTCCTAATCCGTATAATCCATCACCAAACCATAGGTTTAATGTCTTCGCTCAATATCCAATACGGTTTATCTCTAAACCATACCAATCAAAATTAGACAATGTAAAAAAACACAAATTGAATCTGGTCAATGAGACCCACAGAACCCTGATAAATTACATAACACAACAAAAGCATAATCAATCGGACATTGGTAAGCCTTGATTTTTTGGGTGGAAACACATGCACTAGGCAGTAACAGTTTTAAAGTAATGAAAAGTAAGTTCTGCATTGGAAGTAACTTTCACTGTAGGCTTCTAGCATAGTACAAGAAAAGAGAGGAAATAACCACATATATCACATTTAAATTTAAAAAATATTCTGGTGTTCATCCAAACCTTGCATGGTCCTCGGTGTTCAAGGGACCGTCAAGATGCTCTCAGAGTCCTTAATATATTTAGTCACGCCTTATTATATCACTGAAATGCTGGTACTTCCCAAAAAGGCAACGAAGCAGCCCAGGGCCAATAATGTTTGGTATAAACTCTTTACTCCAACATTCCAATGCTTGTCTTTTTATTTCTCCCTGTTTATTTTAGAACATAACCCTGAGTGGGTGGAATGCTCTGATAACGTTCCACCCTTCTGCCTCAGGCTATATTAGTCGTTAAATGCCCTCTACTTTATAACCGGCCCTCGGCCTGATGCTAGCCTATAAGTGGTTTGGAGATTAAACCACCATTATATTCCTCGCCAGCAGGATACAATCCATAGTTCAAGCCTATTCTGCATAGGCCCTCTCCGGGAGAGCAGATAGAGAGCAGGGCATGCATTAACGGCTACAGCCCTCAATGAAAGAGCACATGTAATCATTTGCAAGCCCTCGGGCATTCCAATGAGCTCATTAAGAATTATTTCTACCTGGTCACTGTGTTAAAAACAATGAATTGCCCATTCTTCAATTATAAGCCTGAGTCAGAGGCAGGTGAACAATGATGGGATATGGCAATTAATGCCTGAGTGAATGCTGGCCTATTCGGCTGTTTGAACCAGTTCCTCTTATGTAACCCAACGCTGGCAGATAAACCTAAACCTCTGCTAGGGTTGCCTGTTTTCCTAGAGAAAAATACAGGCCAACTGTTCACTTTTTAAGATTGTGCAAAGGCCTGGAACGGAGTTTTAAGGATAACTTTATATGACCAGTCTATATTCATTTTTAACATGTCCCTTCTGTCTTGGTTTGCTTTATTTATCAGTCACGGGTCATTAGGGCATCTGTCGAATGCATTTTTAAGTGTTTTCTTCTATCATTTCCTGTTTAAAAGTATCATTAGCCCAGTATCCTTAGGGTAGTCTTCCTCCAAACATTTTGCCTGCGTACCTGCTCTATTTGCTGATTCTTTACATTGGCCTTAGGACTCTGAGCACGTAACCACAGCGGACCATGCTAAAGTGCATGTGCTTCTCCCCTAGCATTGCCATTGGTCTATACACAACTGGCATATTTGATTTACTAATAAGTCCCTTGTAAAGTGGTATACCATATACCCAGGGCCTGTACATTAAATGCTACTAGTGGACCTGCAAAACGGATTGTGACACCCACATAAGTAGCCTTTCAAACTTGTCTCAGGCTTACCACTGCAGGGCCGGTGTTTGCAATTTAAAGTAATTTCAACTTAAATTCAAAACCCTTTGTCAAGCCTTATACTCCCCCCTTTTATTATCTCATAGGCTAACATTGGGAATTCCTTAACCCCTTCCATGCTCATGACGAGCTCAGCTCGTCATGAGGTAGCCTGGAGCTGTGCTCATGACGAGCTGAGCTCGTCATGACACCAGCAAAATGGCAATTCCCAGCACAGGAGGGGATTTTTAAGATACTTTTAAGTTGTAATCCCTGGCGTAATGAAAATTGAGGGGGCTTCACAGTACGAAGAGAGACCCCCTCCAGGCTCAATAAGGAGCTCTCTGGCCAGAGTGCAGGGCCAAGGGGGCCCCCTGGAGCTTGGGGCCTCCCGCACCGTGGGGGCCTGTGTTACTCCCCTGGTTGTAATTCCTAATTAGAAAGGAGTAGCCTTGTTATGTTTTACATCTTTGGAATGGTAATGATAAATCCTCTTTACTGGTAAAGTTGGATTTAACATTACTATTTTAGAAATGCCACTTTTAGAAAGTGGGCATTTCTCTGCTCAAACTGCTCATTGTGCCTGCAGCCTGTCTCCAACACACGTCTGGGGTGGGTCAGAGCTACACGTTGTGAATTCCCTCTAGACAGTCACAAACACAGAATGCAGCTGAGTCCACTGTCACACCCAGCCCTTCATGACAGCCTTCCTGGGCAGGAAGGGGGAGAGGTGGCTCACACATCTGAATAGGCTCTGTCCTGTCCTCACACAAAGGGCTGAGAACCCCCTACTGATAGTCAGGAGCCAGGGATGGGGAAAAAGGACCGCTTTGCCCTTCAAAGACCTGCCTTTGAAGTCACCCTCACTTCAAAGGTACAATTGGGTATAAGCACGGAGTCTCTGGCCACTTCAAACCAGACATTACCGGACATGTGAAGAACTCTGCCCGAAGGAAGGACGGCTGTGCTTCTACAAGGACTGCCACCCTGCTACTCTAGAAGAACTACTTTTCTGCTCTGGTGTGCTGCCCTGCAGCCTGCTGCGGAAAAGGACTGGCCCATCTCACTTGAACCCAGATGGACTCCAGTGGCTTGCCTCCGGTTCTGAAGCCTCAGGGACAAAGAATTCATGAAACCTTGTATCAGTATCTGGACTCTGCCATCTGGGAGTTCCACCAACCTGAAAAGTGATGTCAACCCAATCCTGGGCCGTTCAAAGTAAGTTCCTGTGCTGACCCAGCTGAATTGACGCAACATCTCCACTGTGCTGATCGAAACGATTAATCCTCTCTGACAAATTGCTGCTCAAGGACATCTTTGATGACTGCACGGCTCAACGACACATTACCTGCATTTCAAAGAGATCCGCAGATGAAGCTTCTCCGACTGTGTGGATCGAAACCAAGGCATGGCTTATATCCAAGGGATCCACGACTATGAATCGCCTCCTCTGATCCTTGCATTGGGTCTTCAACGTCAACATATCCTCCAACCAAGGTACTTTCCTTAGCGGGCCAAGGCTGGTCCTTGTATCCGAACAGCGCTCCATCACAGTGTGCCTGAGCATTGGATTTGCCTCGGTCAAGCGTGACCAGATTCCATGGTTGGCGCTTTAAGACTAAGCACTGTATTTCCATTTTATCTTTAAAAATCCATAACTCCGGTTCTACTTATTGGATTATCATCAATTTGGTCTTGATTTACGTATATAATTATTGTCTATGTTTCTAACCTGAGTGGTGCCTTTAATTGTGCTTTCATTGAGTTACTGTGTGAGTGTTGCACAAATACTTTAAACATTGCCTCTTTAGATATGCCTGTCTGCTCTGTGCCAAGCTAGGGTGAGCACAGGTAATCTTTTAGTGTGTATCTGACTTTCCCTGACTAGAGTGATGGTCCCTGCTTGGACAGGGTGCTTACCTCTACCAACAAGAGACCCAATTTCTAACAAGTATGTAGTGATAAGCTGAAAAAATACCAGCTTTCTGGTATTTTTCTAATTTTTATGTAGCTGCTGAACATTTAAATAGTCATGTTGGCTCAAAACTGGCCAGGTGGCAACTCTACAAGCCCTGCCTGCTTCACACCTACACTGAACTTTGAAAATCAGCCACCAGTCAGGCAACAGAGCATTCTAAGCAATCTGAATTAGATGAGCAATTCTTGTTATCCATACAGTTTGTTACTATAAACAACGGTTGCAATACTTTCCGCGAGAGACAAGGTACCTGCTATTTTGATGTTCATGTGGTTATCAAGCAGCAGGTTTTCGGCCTTCAGGTCTCGGTGTACGATCTTCCGGCTGTGACAGTACTCAACAGCTGACAGGATCTGCCAGAATTTCCGCCTGGCCTCCGGCTCGCTCAGTCGCCCATGGTTCGCCAGATAGTCTGCGGACGAGAAGAGTTTTAAACACTGAGTTACACTATATATCACTGCAACATTGGCGAAATTAGTTTTACAAAATATGCTGCCCAAATATTGTTATCTAGGAGCTTAATGCAATGAAGGACACTGCTTGCCTGAATACTGTAGATCTAGAAACTGGAGTATGTGTTTTGAACCCACACACTGTGGGATCTCCAGAATAAAAGTAAAAATACAAATAACTCCAAAACACTATTATTTCCAACTAAACTTTTTCACACACTCTACTATCTACCATATTGAATTAATTGATTTCTCTATAAGCAGATAATGGGAGTAAATAAAATTACTATAGTTGTGTTTGTCGCGGAGTATACACTTCTTGGCACACAGGACAAATTAAAGCTTTTTGAAATTCCTGAGCATATAGAAATAATGCCGTTCTTACAGCACATCTTGCCAAAGGCATCCAACTTGAAAGTACTGTCTACAACACCTGAAATTATATTCTTGATTCAATAAGAATCATCGATTGATGGATGGCTACATTGGGCCCACAAAGCTTCAAGCAGGCGTAGAGCGGAGTGGCGTAGAGTGACACTCCACTCTACTCTACTTCACTACACTCGGACACTTTACTCCAGAGTGGCGTAGAGTAGGGTGTCATGGAGAAGAGTCAGAGTGGAGTAAAGTCGTACAGTGGAGTGGCATACAGTGGAGTATCATGTCAAAGTGGAGTGTATTAAGAGCATGGAGTGGCGCAGAGTGGAGTACAGTTGATTAAAGTAGAGTTTCAGAGTGGTGTGTGGTGGAGTGTTGTAGAGTAGAGTGGCGTAAAGTGGATTATGCATGGTGTGTTGATGCACTGCGATTACAGACAACACATTTTAACACCTTGGCTGCTGTGCATTTTCCCCTCCTGTGCTGACATCCCTTGGACTCCTCTATTCATGACGAGCTCAGCTCGTCATCAGCACAGCTCAACTGTGCCTCATGACGAGCTGAGCTCGTCATGAGCATGGAAGGGGTTCAATAGACACTGAACAGCCTAAAACAAATAAGCCAGCATATAGAAAGCCAGAAAAATGAGTTACAACCTACAAACCCAATGGCACGCAATGGCTGAAATGTTCCCAGGGAAGCTTCTAAAACGCCCACAAGAAGTCTTCTCGCAACCAGATAGCTGTGCTAGGCTTCAGCCTAAAGAACTCAGGCCCCCACCACAGGTACCACTTTCTAGCAACATGGTCTCTCTGAACTGCCCAAACCCTTGAGACTGAGCCTCTCCATGCTAGCTGGAGAGGCTAATTTAATCACTTTACTGGGGTGGGGTTGAAGGCACAAAAGTGCCAAGGGATCACATAACAATGTGAGCAATGAGATTTGATATTTCAAATCTTTGCTGCCCGAAAGGAGTCGGTGGGAGCAAGGGAGGGTGAGAACCACTGCAGTCAGAGCTAACCTGGTTATCAGGGACTAACCCCTAGCCTCCAGCCATTCCTCGGTCTAACCTCTGGTGCATCTTCCAGACCTGAGGCAGGTGCAATGCGGTGCACCTATCAAGGGGCGGGTCCCCTACTCTGTTTCAATCTATGCTCCCCTCTTTCTTTGATGTACAAAAGGACAGGTGCCACAAGCAACATCGTACACATTTTAACCCCCTGCCCCCACCTCAATGATAGAGATTTGACACAGTTTACATCTTTATTTCCTTAACAGTAAGTGGCTAAGGGAGGACCAGGAATATAAACTACCAGGAGTGGGAACGACCAGAAGTAAATTGGAATCAAGGACCTTCCTTTCTGTTGTTGCTTTCATAACCCAAGAGACCATGTGTGGCAAGAGCAGTGCCAGGGGTAAGACAAGCATTGGCATAGCCAATAGGTCTTGCATTTGGGTGTTTAGCTAGAGTTATTGACTTTGCCTAGGTCTTTAAGCTGTGCTGTACAGAAGTCTGCAGCATACTGAAAAGTTATAATAAAGAATTGTCATAAGCATTTTTGTTACCTTATATATGACCAGGCATTATGTACAACTGAAAGACCATATTAAAAAAGTATTAACAATAAATAACGTCTTGAGTTTTTTTGTCCTTTCAATGCTGGCAACTTCTATCTGCCTGTCCCAATGGTTGTTTGTTATGTTTGTTATGCAGGGGCATAAATATCAGGAGGGTGAAGGTTGGGAAATAGTACCTGTATAACAGTCAGTGAGAGAGTCAGTCAGTCAGTGAGAGAGTCAGTCAGTCAGTCAGTCAGTGAGAGAGTCAGTCAGTCAGTCAGTCAGTGAGAGAGTCAGTCAGTCAGTCAGTGAGAGAGTCAGTCAGTCAGTCAGTGTGAGAGAGTCAGTCAGTCAGTCAGTGTGAGAGAGTCAGTCAGTCAGTGTGAGAGAGTCAGTCAGTTTGAGAGAGTCAGTCAGTCAGTGTGAGAGAGTCAGTGTGAGAGAGTCAGTCAGTGTGAGAGCGTCAGTCAGTGTGAGAGCGTCAGTCAGTGTGAGAGCGTCAGTCAGTGTGAGAGCGTCAGTCAGTGTGAGAGCGTCAGTCAGTGTGAGAGCGTCAGTCAGGGTGAGAGCGTCAGTCAGTGTGAGAGAGTCAGTCAGTGTGAGAGAGTCAGTCAGTCAGTGTGAGAGAGTCAGTCAGTGTGAGAGAGTCAGTCAGTCAGTGTGAGAGAGTCAGTCAGTCAGTGTGAGAGAGTCAGTCAGTCAGTGTGAGAGAGTCAGTCAGTGTGAGAGAGTCAGTCAGTCAGTGTGAGAGAGTCAGTCAGTCAGTGTGAGAGAGTCAGTCAGTGTGAGAGAGTCAGTCAGTCAGTGTGAGAGAGTCAGTCAGTCAGTCAGTGTGAGAGAGTCAGTGTGAGAGAGTCGGTGTGAGAGAGTCAGTCAGTCAGTGTGAGAGTCAGTCAGTGAGAGAGTGAGGGAGTCTGTCAGTCAGTGAGAGGGAGAGTCAGTCAGTGAGAAAGAGAGTCTGTCAGTCAGTAAGTGAGAGAGCAAGAGAGAGATTGAAAGAGTCAGTCAGAGAGAGAGAGAGAGAGAGAGAGAGAGAGAGAGAGAGAGAGAGAGAGAGAGAGAGAGAGTCTGCCAGTGAGAGAGTCTGCCAGTGAGAGAGTCTGCCAGTGAGAGAGTCTGCCAGTGAGAGAGTCTGCCAGTGAGAGAGCGAGAGAGAGAGAGAGTCAGTCAGTCAGTGAGAGAGAGAGTCAGTCAGTGTAGGAAGGTGGATACCCGACTATGGTTACCCCAGATTTTTTGCCTAGTGTTTAGCTGGTTTTCGACTTAGTTGGCCTGGGACCCTGCTAATCAGGGCCCCAGGCTATCTGCTCTCTCTGTAAAATGGACTATGTACACTAGGTAAATCTCCAATTGGACATTGGGTCACCTTATCACCCCCTGTACAGTGTACTATAGGTACCCAGGGCATAGGTGCATCCAAAGCCTATCTTTTGCCACCCCTGGCTGGCTATCCAATCTGACACAACTGGCTGATCACTCAGCTGGGGCAAAGTGGTGTAATCACCCCTTGCTTAGATATAGTATACCTATATCTAAACCTATATCTGGACACATACACCTATAAGTCACTCCTATGGCAGGTCTTAACAATCCTGGAGGCAGAGTGCTTGGTTTTATGTGAGATGGTGCTCTAGCATGAGCTGAGCCTGTCTGCAGCTTTCGGGACCAACTCCCTTAGCTGTTCTGGGATATTGCCATACCATATACTCTTAAGTGCATTATAATCCTCGCGGTTACTTGCTAACTTTGGTTTGGCTTTATCAAAACATGTCGTGTAAGGTGTCATAGGCTTTGGAATACTACCCCCTCGCCAGAGTGCATTATAATCCTTGCGGTTACTTGCTAACTTTGGTTTGGCTTTATCAAAACATGTCGTGTAAGGTGTCATACGCTTTGGAATACTACCCCCTCGCCAGAGTGCATTATAATCCTCGCGGTTACTTGCTAACTTTGGTTTGGCTTTATCAAAACATGTCGTGTAAGGTGTCATACGCTTTGGAATACTACCCCCTCGCCAGTTCTGGCGACGGGGGTAGCATTCCACCCTTCTAGAGGGAGAAGACATGTTACTTTGCTTAAACGCGGTTAAATCTAACCAGAGCCCCAGCATCACAAAATGGATGCTGCTGCCACAGACAAGTCTGGCCTCCTGCTGCTGACCGAAACTCCGGAAGGGGAGGCCTGGACACATGTTATCCTGTCACAGGGAGGTGTTACACCACCCCAGACAGGAGATAGTGGATTGTAGCAGGGAGGGTTGAATGAAACTAGACACTGCCTGGGGCGCACAAGGCGTCCCATGCATAGTCCAGTTCAAACAGGTGCTGGGGCACTCCAGCCCCAGCTCTGGAGTGAAACTAGACAAAGGGAAAGGGTTGTAACCACCCCCTTCCTGGGTCCCACCCATAGGAGGGACCTAGCAGGTGATCCAGCCCCTTGATTTGAAATAAAGGTAGGAGCTGTGCCAATGCAATTTAGATCATCCTGACAAACTTTGAAACAAAACTCTGGACCCCTCAACATCCTACTCAACGTAGAAGACTGAAGAATCTCCCTTGTGGTCAAGGAGTGGCCACCCTGTGCAAGCAGGCGCCATAAGCGCATCAAGACTTCCTTTGCTGTTGCTCCTGCTGGAGCTCGAACGACAGAGGCAGACAAGACCTGGACTCCCAGACTTCCAACAGCCCGATCCACAGTCCTAGCAAAGCTTAGACCCGTGGAGGCGACGAGAGACGTGGGACCAGCCATCTTGATATGTCGACGAAGTGCTTCCAGCGCAGCTCCCGAGGCACCCTCGACATTGTGCTTTGGAGTTTGAGAAGCCCAGCCCCTAGCAGCCTGTGCTCCAAAGATCACCTCTCCACACTCTCCAAGTGCTATGTGGGGCCCTTTTGCACTTTTCCTGCTTGACGTATTGTCCGGTCGCTTGCCCGTTGGCTAGTGGCCTCTGTGATGACGAAACCTCAAAACTACACTGCTGGTCTGGTTGCTCTAGACTGGCCCCAGCTCCCCTGAAAAGGAGCCATCGATCTGACCTTCCCGGTCCGATCAAGAAGACATCTTCGAGCTCAGCGCGGGTTGCCTTTGCCAAGGCTTGGTGACTCCGAATCGAGTACCGACACCGCCGACAGCAAGAGCCTTCGTGGAACAGCTCGTGTTCACCAGCTGGTCATCCTCGATCCTTCCTGGTCCACGTGGCAGCGGAGACAAATACCTCGACATCACCACAGTGCAACCCGACATCGCCTGGTTCCTTCCTGGTTCCTCGCTGGTCATTGGCTAGTGACCTGAACTCGGTCCCCTCTGCTTTCAGGTACTCCACATCTTCGATCCGCCCTTGGATCTAACCTGACTCTTCTCTCCTTGCCGCCTGCAGCATCTTTTCCTCCAGGCTCCACAGAACTTCACGACGAAACCAGACACACTTTGGCACCTATGCACCCGCTTCCTGTGGGTGAGGTAACGATATAACTCCGGTGCTCCTATAGTGGTTTACACCTCTAGTGTCCTAGTTTTAAGTGGCTAAGTTCTAGTCCAGTTGGAAGTCTCCGAAACCTAACACTTTCTGATTTTTACGCACCATTGACTTGTATGGTAAACGCGGTTGCCTATAGACTCTGCACCCATATCCTGTGGGCCTCTCCCGACCTAACCTTCATTAGTCCAGTATAGGCCCAGCGATTCCCTAGGCCTGTTCATTGTTTGTGACGTGGTACTTATACCACTTTCTTAATATATGGTTGGAGTGGCCACCCGGCCTATCCATAATTGTGCAGCTTATTGTATGTTATACTGTGTTCTTTGTTCAACGCTTGTGCTCCTGTGCTGATAAAGAGTTAAGGGGATTATTCTAGAAATAAATACATATATTTTGTAATATATAACTTGTGTGGTGTCCTTTCATTTGGTATTTTAAAGGATTGCATATGGTAAAACAGCTGGCTTCACATGCCCTCTTGAGTTTAGCCTAAGACTGCTTTTGTCCATGCTACTATTAGGATAGCTGGTCTATACGGTTGACTTACAACCAATCACCATAAGGGTCGTTTGGACTGGTGCAAGGTGCTCACTAGAATAGTGAACACCATATACCAGGCCAACTTCTCACAGTCAGTGGGAGAGTCAGTCAGTGAGATAGTCAGTCAGTCAGTCACTAAGTCAGTGAGCCAGTCAGTGAGTCAGTCAGAGAGTGAGAACGTCACTCAGAGAGAGTGAGAGTCAGTCAGTCAGTCAGTGAGTGAGTGAGTCAGTCAGTGAGTGAGAGAGAGAGAGAGACAGTCAGTGAGTGAGAGAGAGAGAGAGAGAGTCAGTCAGTCAGTCAGTCAGTGAGTGAGAGAGAGAGAGAGTCAGTCAGTGAGTGAGAGGGAGAGAGAGTCAGTCAGTCAGTGAGAGAGAGAGAGAGAGAGACAGTCAGTGAGTGAGAGAGAGAGAGAGAGTCAGTCAGAGAGAGAGAGAGAGTCAGTCAGTGAAAGAGAGAGTCAGTCAGTGAGTGAGAGAGAGTCAGTCAGTGAGAGAGAGTCAGTCAGTGAGAGAGAGTCAGTGAGTGAGAGAGAGAGTCAGTCAGTGAGTGAGAGAGAGAGTCAGTCAGTGAGTGAGAGAGTCAGTCAGTGAGTGAGAGAGTCAGTCAGTGAGTGAGTGAGAGAGTCAGTGAGTGAGTGAGAGAGTCAGTGAGTGAGAGAGTCAGTCAGTGAGTGAGAGAGTCAGTCAGTCAGTGAGTGAGTGAGAGAGAGAGAGAGTCAGTCAGTGAGTGAGAGGGAGAGAGAGTCAGTCAGTGAGAGAGAGAGAGAGTCAGTCAGTGAGTGAGAGAGAGAGAGAGAGAGAGTCAGTCAGTGAGTGAGAGAGTCAGTGAGTGAGAGAGTCAGTCAGTGAGTGAGAGAGAGAGAGAGAGAGAGAGACAGTCAGTCAGTGAGTGAGAGAGAGTCAGTCAGTCAGTGAGAGAGAGTCAGTCAGTGAGAGAGAGAGAGTCAGTCAGTGAGTGAGAGAGAGAGTCAGTCAGTGAGTGAGAGAGAGTCAGTGAGAGAGAGAGAGAGAGAGAGAGAGTCAGTGAGAGAGAGAGAGTCAGTGAGAGAGCGAGAGTCAGTCAGTGAGTGAGAGAGTCAGTGAGTGAGTGAGAGAGTCAGTCAGTGAGTGAGAGAGTCAGTCAGTGAGTGAGAGAGTCAGTCAGTGAGTGAGAGAGTCAGTCAGTGAATGAGAGAGTCAGCCAGTGAGTGAGTGAGAGAGAGAGAGAGAGAGAGAGAGAGTCAGTCAGTGAGTGAGAGGGAGAGAGAGAGTCAGTCAGTGAGTGAGAGAGAGAGAGTCAGTCAGTGAAAGAGAGAGTCAGTCAGTCAGTGAGTGAGAGAGAGTCAGTCAGTCAGTGAGAGAGAGTCAGTGAGAGAGAGAGAGTCAGTCAGTGAGTGAGAGAGAGTCAGTCAGTCAGTGAGTGAGTGAGAGAGAGTCAGTGAGAGAGAGAGAGTCAGTGAGAGAGAGAGAGTCAGTGAGTGAGAGAGTCAGTCAGTGAGTGAGAGAGTCAGTCAGTGAGTGAGAGAGTCAGTCAGTGAGTGAGAGAGAGAGAGAGAGAGTCAGTCAGTGAGTGAGAGAGAGAGAGAGAGAGAGAGAGTCAGTCAGTGAGTGAGAGAGAGAGAGAGTCAGTCAGTGAGTGAGAGAGAGAGAGAGTCAGTCAGTGAGTGAGAGAGAGAGAGAGAGAGTCAGTCAGTGAGTGAGAGAGAGAGAGTCAGTCAGTGAGAGAGAGAGAGAGAGTCAGTCAGTGAGAGAGAGAGTCAGTGAGCGAGAGCGTCAGTCAGAGAGCGAGAGCGTCAGTCAGAGAGCAAGAGCGTCAGTCAGAGAGCAAGAGCGTCAGTCAGAGAGCGAGAGCGTCAGTCAGAGAGCGAGAGCGTCAGTCAGAGAGCGAGAGCGTCAGTCAGAGAGCGAGAGCGTCAGTCAGAGAGCGAGAGTCAGAGAGTCAGAGAGTGAGAGAGAGTCCATCAGTGAGAGAGAGAGTCAGAGAGAGAGTCAGTCAGAGAGAGTGAGAGAGTGAGTGAGAGTCAGTGAGTGAGTGAGTCAGTGAGTGAGAGTCAGTCAGTCAGTGAGTGAGAGTCAGTCAGTGAGTGAGTGAGAGTCAGTCAGTGAGTGAGTGAGAGTCAGTCAGTGAGTGAGTGAGAGTCAGTCAGTGAGTGAGTGAGAGTCAGTCAGTGAGTGAGTGAGAGTCAGTCAGTGAGTGAGTGAGAGTCAGTCAGTGAGTGAGTGAGTGAGTGTCAGTCAGTCAGTGAGTGAGTGTCAGTCAGTGAGTGAGAGAGTCAGTCAGTGAGTGAGAGAGTCAGTCAGTGAGTGAGAGAGTCAGTCAGTGAGTGAGAGAGAGAGTCAGTCAGTGAGTGAGAGAGTCAGTCAGTGAGTGAGAGAGTCAGTCAGTGAGTGAGAGTCAGTCAGCGAGTGAGAGAGTCAGTCAGCGAGTGAGAGAGTCAGTCAGCGAGTGAGAGAGTCAGTCAGCGAGTGAGAGAGTCAGTCAGCGAGTGAGAGAGTCAGTCAGTGAGTGAGTGAGAGTCAGTGAGTGAGAGAGTCAGTCAGTGAGTGAGAGAGTCAGTGAGTGAGAGAGTCAGTCAGCGAGTGAGAGAGTCAGTCAGCGAGTGTGAGAGTCAGTCAGCGAGTGTGAGAGTCAGTCAGCGAGTGAGAGAGTCAGTCAGCGAGTGAGAGAGTCAGTCAGCGAGTGAGAGAGTCTGTCAGCGAGAGAGCTAGTCTGTCAGCGAGAGAGATAGTCTGTCAGCGAGAGAGATAGTCTGTCAGTGAGAGAGAGAGAGTCAGTCAGAGAGAGTCAGTCAGAGAGAGCGAGAGAGTCAGTCAGAGAGAGCGAGAGAGTCAGTCAGAGAGAGTCAGTCAGAGAGAGCGAGAGAGTCAGTCAGAGAGAGTCAGTCAGAGAGAGCGAGAGAGTCAGTCAGAGAGAGTCAGTCAGAGAGAGCGAGAGAGTCAGTCAGAGAGAGCGAGAGAGTCAGTCAGAGAGAGCGAGAGAGTCAGTCAGAGAGAGCGAGAGAGTCAGTCAGAGAGAGTCAGTCAGAGAGAGCGAGAGAGTCAGTCAGAGAGAGCGAGAGTCAGTCAGAGAGAGCGAGAGAGTCAGTCAGAGAGAGCGAGAGAGTCAGTCAGAGAGCGAGAGAGTCAGTCAGAGAGAGTGAGAGAGTCAGTCAGAGAGTGAGAGAGTCAGTCAGAGAGTGAGAGAGTCAGTCAGAGAGAGAGAGTCAGAGAGAGAGAGTCAGAGAGAGAGAGTCAGTCAGAGAGCGAGAGAGTCAGAGAGCGAGAGCGTCAGTCAGAGAGCGAGAGCGTCAGTCAGAGAGCGAGAGCGTCAGTCAGAGAGCGAGAGCGTCAGTCAGAGAGCGTCAGTCAGAGAGAGCAAGAGCGTCAGTCAGAGAGAGCAAGAGTCAGAGAGAGTGAGAGTCAGTCAGTCAGTGAGAGAGTCAGTCAGAGAGAGAGTCAGTGTGTCAGTGAGTCAGTGAGAAAGTCAGTCAGTGAGAGAATCAGAGAGCGACCGTCAGTCATTTAGCCAGTCAGTGAGAGAGAGAGAGAGAGAGAGAGTGAGAGTTTGTCAGTCAGTGAGAGAGTCAGTCAGTGAGCGAGTAAGTCAGTCAGTGAGAGAGTTTGAGAGTGTGTCAGTCAGTGAGTCAATGAGTCAGTGGGACAGAGAGAGTCAGTCAGTGAGAGAGTGAGAGAGTCAGCCAGTGAGAGAGTCAGCCAGTGAGAGAGTCAGCCAGTGAGAGAGAGTCAGACAATCAGTGAGAGTCAGACAGTAACAGAGAGAGTCAGTCAGTGAGAGTGAGATTGAGCGAGTGAGTCAGTCAGTGAGTGAGAGAGTCAGTCAGTTAGTCAGCCAGTGAGACAGAGTGAGAGAGAGTCAGTAGTTGCGACAGTGAAAGACCTGGGCGGGGCTCTCTGGGTCACAGAACGGTGCAGCATCACAAACAAGATATATGGAGTATAGCTTAATAATCTCAGTGCGACTTGGAGTCTCAATGTAACTAGTCCCAGGCAAACCAGTAATATTGCTCAAGAACCGAAGAAGAAACAAATACCAATACACCTGGGAAGCAGTGCTGTGCGGTCATACAGTGGGAAAACCAAGGTACATTTAGACATGGGTATTCCACAAGGAATACAGAGCATAGTCAGAGACAAGTATAACACAAATGACTAAGGGCACCGACAACAGGCAAAACAATGAAGTAGAGGAAGCAAGTATGAACGCAAACTAGTAGGATAAGCGAGAGAGTGGTAACAACCACCCCTGATGCCAGACATCCATCCATATTTCAAGAGAACCTTCATAGGAATCCACAGCGGGAGGGACCATCTTATTTGGACTTCATGCCTGAGTGACCATCCATCCACCACACAGGAAGTTAAGAGTCTGGGAGTTCTTTTAGATAAGGATTTCACTATGGCTTCCCAGGCCAAGAAAGTAGTAGGGTCATGTTTTAGTCTTATAAGAGCATTGAGAAAGATGCTCAAATGGCTCCCTGCGGAAACCTGAAGAACAGTGGTACAAGGCCTCATACTTTTGCATCTAGATTATGGCAATTTGGCCTACCTAGGCATCCCTGCCATGGACATAAAGAGATTGCAGATTATATAAAATTCCACAGCTCGTGGTCTGCTGAGCCTTCTAAAATCAGGCTGCACGCCCGGCTCTGGCCAGTCTTCATTGGCTGCCGGTAAGGAAAAAAAATAGAAATCAAAGCTCTCTGCCTTGCACACAAGATAAAACACTCTCAGAGCACATACATCCTAAGCCATTAAATTGTTCTGCATAGTAATGCACGGGATTGGAGGTCGTAGAACCTCTTCTTTCTGGTCGTTTCCAGAATTAAAAGGGGCAAAAGTAGAGGATGATAATTCGTTTACTTGATATCCAAGCTCTGGAACTCCCTCCCTATCCACCTATGAGCCAACAGTAATCTGCTCAGCTTCAGAAAGCAATTAAAGACTCACAGGTCCATATACTCAGCGTATTTCTTTTCTTACGCTTCCTGTAAGCGCCGGGTAGCCTGTGTCTGAGTAGCCATGTGCTCTACAAGAAACAGTAACGTAACATACAAAAAAACGGTGTCCTGCAACTCCAACCTGATCTGCTAAATCGATTAATGCCATATCTTTAAAACTTGGAATGTCCTGTGATTTTCAAATAAGGGTGATAACACAGTTTTAAAGAAAAACAATTAAACGCCAGGAATTCTATATGGGCTTCTTCTGTCTGCTGATTCAATAAGAGGACAAATAACATTGTTTGAGACCTGAGGGGTGTGAGATGAAGTCTGCCGAATGAGGTAAAATAAAGTGAAAGAGATGGAGGAGGAAAAATAATGACAACAGTGACAATGGAGAAAGAGAGGCAAATACTAAAATCAAACAAGAGAAAGGCAATAAATAAATTAAAAAAACAAATGTTAAATAGAAAGGGGGCAAGAAGGGGATAGGTATGGACATGTGGAAGGAACAGTGAAAGAAAGGAACACTGGGAAAAAACGAAAGGAGTGGTGGAAGGAAAGGTGAAAAATAAATAGAAGAGTGAAAAGATGATCGAAATTGAAAGGTATCAGTGGCTGAAAGGAAGGTGAAAAGAAAATCATGGGGAAGGAAGGAAGGGGACTCTTCAAGGTCGCTCGGTGCAGTAGGAGTCAGAAAGGGGGTAATAACAGTTTAGATTTCTGCCGACTTCCTTGAGCAAACAGTCTCCGTCTCTCGAAGGGATCCTGTGCAGTGCTGAGCACAAAGGGCACGCGTGTGGGCAGAAGAAAATCTCAACTGGGAGCAGCGGAGTTAGCAAGTGAGACGAGTACGAGTCTAGTACTGTCACCCACATGTAGTTGCTCTCATGAGTTTGTTGATCTGTTGTAAGAGAGGAGAACAGCTGACCGGATGCGTTATTAGTTCCACCTTCCTCTCTCGCTGTAGTAAATCTTTGACTCCCATACCAGCCTGTCACTCAAAAACACAAAGCATGGCAGCTTCTCTAAGCCTTTTCCAGTACAAATATAACATATAAGGAGAGGATGTAGCCTTATGGCTAGGGCAGTCGACCTGGAAGCTGGGAACCGGGTTCGAGTCTCGGCACAGACGCTCAAAATCCTGTGATTCTGGGCAAATCACTTAGGGCCAGATGTACAACCCTTACATTTTGTGACTCGCAATTTGCTACTCACAAAATGCAACGTGTCACAGACCCTGTTAGCGGTTCCCAATGGGGTCGCAAACTGTACGCCTCATCAATCTTCAAAAGCCAAGCGCAATTTGCGACCCCATTATGGTGGTCTGCTGGGGTCAGCAGACCACCATGTCTGGGACTGCTTTTTAAATAAAGTAGGCTTTTTTTTTTAATGCAGCTCGTTTTCCTTAAAGGAAAACGGGATGCATTTAAAAAAAGAAAAATTTAACTTTTGAGTTTCATTTTTTAAGGGCTGGTACCACTGCCTGCTCTTAAAAAGTATTTTCTCACACACTCACAAAGGGGAAATGCGGTTGCAAAACAATAGTACATGACAGTGAATCTCGTAATTAGGAAGGGACGCCCATTCCTAATAGCGAGAGTCGCAAAAGCTATTTTGTGAGTCAGTGACTCGCAAAATAGCGTTTGTAAATGCCATTCCCATTTCTTGCAGTCGCAAATGGGCCGATCTCCCGTTTGCAAGCACAAAAAAAGGTTGTACATCTGGCCCTTCTTCTCCCCGTGCCTAACAAAAAAAAAATTTCACTTTTGAAAAGAAAAAGACTGTGTTTTTGAACTGCACCCACTTGGGTAAAACCTCTTCGCAACTATCACACTACAGGTTCCAGCATGCCTAAAGACATTCTCACCTGTGGAAGTCACGTGGGTGTGAGGCACGTGGCACGTGAGTACATTTTTCAGCATGCAGCTTATGGCGCCTGAAACGCGAGCTTGTCAGCAAAAAGCAGTGTCATCCTCTGATGAAGGAGCCATCTGGCTCTGAAACGCGTCAGGAAAAGAACTTTTGCTCATGTAATGAAACTCGGCTGGTTTGGAAATTAAAAGCTGTTAAGCACTTCTCTGCGTGGGTTTCCTTGCTGCAGGGCATTTTTGTGATGGATATATATATATATATATATATATATATATATATATATATATATATATATATATATATATATATATATATTACCTACTGGCGATAGCCAGTAGGTATATATAGTTAGGATTTTTTTCCTATGGGATTTTTGAAAATTCTATGTCGAATAACTTTGGCGTTTAAGGACAGAATTGGCTGAAATTTTCAGGAAAATGGAACATTTTGTTTCTGAGCAGCCCCTGAAAATTTGGGGGGGTTTCGTCAAGGGGGGGCCGAGAAAAAAGGGGGGTCCCAAAACGTGTTTTTCCCATGCAATTTTCCATAGGGCGGTTGGCCTCACTTTTAGCCTGAACGGCTGAATGGATTTACACCAAACTTGGCAAAATTGTAGGGACTGGTAGCCCGATGTGCCTTTGCTATGTCTCAAGATATAGGCTCCAGTGGTTTTTACAAAAATTAACTTTGAAAAATATATATTGGGCTACATTGGGCTATATATATGTTGGAGCCCAAATGTAGCCCAATGTAGCCCAATGTAGCCCAATGTAGCCCAAAGATGGCCACCAGAGACAAAAAAAACAAATGTAGCCCAAATATCAGCCAGATGTAGCCCAACTATAGCCCAATGACAGAATGTCCCAGAGTGTTCTAAAGAACAACTAGAGTGCTAACAGTCCTACTTATTACAAAGGTATGGCACACCTGAAGCCATCTTGATTGGAATAAAGTGGTAACTCTTAAAACATTTAATTTAAAAAGGAACAAAATGAGGGGGTTCATTTTGCCATAGAAAGTATGATTACCGAATATATGACGAAATCCTGCATGTACTATTAGGACGCAAATTAAAATAACGAAAACTTTTAGAACGAATATGCCTTTAGCATACACTAAACAACTAAACTACCCTAAACCCTAAAACACTACCCCCAGCATGACCCTACACTACACAAACAGTACAACACTACCCTAAACCCTAAAACACTACCCCCAGCATGACCCTACACTACACAAACACTACAACACTACCCTAAACCCTAAAACACTACCCCCAGCATGACCCTACACTACGCAAACACTACAACACTACCCAAAACCCTAAAACACTACACCCCAGCATGACCCTACACTACGCAAACACTACAACACTACCCTAAACCCTAAAACCCTACCCCCAGCATGACCCTACACTACACAAACACTACAACACAACCCTAAACCCTAAAACACTACCCCCAGCATGACCCTACACTACGCAAACACTACAACACTACCGTAAACCCTAAAACACTACCCCCAGCATGACCCTACGCTACGCAAACACTACAACACTACCCAAAACCCTAAAACACTACACCCCAGCATGACCCTACACTACGCAAACACTACAACACTACCCTAAACCCTAAAACACTACCCCCAGCATGACCCTACGCTACGCAAACACTACAACACTACCCTAAACCCTAAAACACTACCCCCAGCATGACCCTACACTACGCAAACACTACAACACTACCCAAAACCCTAAAACACTACCCCCAGCATGACCCTACACTACGCAAACACTACAACACTACCCAAAACCCTAAAACACTACCCCCCAGCATGACCCTACACTACGCAAACACTACAACACTACCCAAAACCCTAAAACACTACCCCCAGCATGACCCTACACTACACAAACACTACAACACAACCCTAAACCCTAAAACACTACCCCCAGCATGACCCTACACTACGCAAACACTACAACACTACCGTAAACCCTAAAACACTACCCCCAGCATGACCCTACGCTACGCAAACACTACAACACTACCCAAAACCCTAAAACACTACACCCCAGCATGACCCTACACTACGCAAACACTACAACACTACCCTAAACCCTAAAACACTACCCCCAGCATGACCCTACGCTACGCAAACACTACAACACTACCCTAAACCCTAAAACACTACCCCCAGCATGACCCTACACTACGCAAACACTACAACACTACCCAAAACCCTAAAACACTACCCCCAGCATGACCCTACACTACGCAAACACTACAACACTACCCAAAACCCTAAAACACTACCCCCCAGCATGACCCTACACTACGCAAACACTACAACACTACCCAAAACCCTAAAACACTACCCCCAGCATGACCCTACACTACGCAAACACTACAACACTACCCAAAACCCTAAAACACTACACCCCAGCATGACCCTACACTACGCAAACACTACAACACTACCCAAAACCCTAAACACTACCCCCAGCATGACCCTACACTACGCAAACACTACAACACTACCCAAAACCCTAAAACACTACCCCCAGCATGACCCTACACTACGCAAACACTACAACACTACCATAAACCCTAAAATACTACACCCCAGCATGACCCTACACTACGCAAACACTACAACACTACCCAAAACCCTAAAACACTACCCCCAGCATGACCCTACACTACGCAAACACTACAACACTATCCTAAACCCTAAAAGACTACGCCCAGCATGACCCTACACTACGCAAACACTACAACACTACCCTAAACCCTAAAACACTAGCCCCAGCATGACCCTACACTACGCAAACACTACAACACAACCCTAAACCCTAAAACACTACCCCCAGCATGACCCTACACTACGCAAACACTACAACACTACCCTAAACCCTAAAACACTACCCCCAGCATGACCCTACACTACGCAAACACTACAACACAACCCTAAACCCTAAAACACTACCCCCAGCATGACCCTACACTAAACAACCACCACAACTCTACACTACACTAACACAACACTACACTACACAACACTACACTACACTACACAATCACTAACCCACGAAAAAATTAACACAAACCCACTTACCTCTCTCGTCATCGTGGTTTTCACAACGCAAATGCATTTACCATACATGCCTTTAAAACGTAATTCTTTGTAAAGGCATGCGCGATAAATGCACATGCGTTTTGAAACAATGCGGGATAATGGTATGCGAGGTCAATGACCTTGCGGGATAATGGTATGCGGACTGAAAGTCTGCGGGATAAAAAATGCGGGAAAATGGCTGCAAACCATGATTAGCAGCAGACTTCCCTGGTGAGCACTAGCTTTACTACAGTGATCTAATGAGCAACTAGAGTGCTAACATTCAGAATTTATGGCAAATGTGTGACACATCTGAATGCCTTCTTGGTAGAACCAAAGTAAACAAGCATTGAAAATGCAATAGATCTCGCCCTCGTTTAAGTTAAAGCCATTCTGTTTGTAATGAGGTGGCTTTTTAGCTTTGCTTTTATTAGTGTTTTTAAAACTTTCATGTAAATAACATGCATATGTATGCATATATGTATATGTATGCATGCATTTATATTTATATAGATATGCAGATTATATATGTTTATATATGTATATTACCTACTGGCGATAGCCAGTGGGTATATATAGTTAGGATTTTTTCTCTATGGGATTTCTGAAAATTCTATGTCTAATAACTTTGGCGTTTGTGGACGGAATTGGCTGAAATTTTCAGGAAAATGGCACATTTTGTTTCTGAGCAGCCCCTGAAAATTTGGGGGGGAGGTTCGTCAAGGGGGGCCGAGAAAAAAGGGGGGTCCCAAAACACATTTTTCCCATTCATTTTTCCATAGGGCGGTTGGACTCACTTTTAGCTCGAACGGCTGAATAGATTTACATGAAACTTGGCAAAATTGTAGATATGGTTTGCCCGACGTGCCTTTGCTATGTCTCAATATATGTGCTCCAGTGGATTTTGAGAAATGAACGTTTAAAAAAATATATATATCTGTGACAGCTGTCCGGTTAGCGCCCCGGTTCGCGTACCTGACGCGTAACGGAACTTCGCGAAGCGAAGCTGATTGGCTCTCCGGTGTCTGTCAACATTCTAAACAGTCCGGAGCGGCTGCCATCTTGTCTCTCGGTACGATCGAGAGACAAGATGTGGTGAAAAACGAAGGGGGAAATGAAGGAAAGGGGGCAAGGTAGACCACTCCTGACCCCCTAGGATTGATGAGGGGGATATTAAAGTGCCCCGCGGGGCAAAAAATGTTTTTTTTGCGATTTTACGCCGTAGAGGCGCGTCCCGGTACGCGAACCGGGCAGCTCACCGGGCAGCTCACCGGGCAGCTAACCGGGCAGCTAACCGGCAGCGTAGCTGTCAACATTGTAAATAGTCCGGAGCGGCCGCCATCTTGTCTCTCTGTAGGTTCGAGAGACAAGATGTGGTGAAAAAAGAAGGGGGAGATGAAGGAAAGGGGGCAAGGTAAACCCCTCCTGACCCCCTAGGATTGATGAGGGGGATATTAAAGTCCCCCGCGATTTTTCGCGGTAGAGGCGCTTCCCGGTACGCGAACCGGGCAGCTAACCGGCAGCGTAACGGGAGTCCGCCATCTTGTGTTTTTGGAGCGTCCGGTTCGCGTACCGGGTAGCGTCCCGGTAAGCGTAACAAGGGGAAAACCAAGAGAAACAGTAAAAAAAAAATTAAGGGAATAGATTTCCAGCAAACTTGGCAAATTTGTAGGGACTGTTTGTTTGATGTGCCTTTGCAAGGCCTCAAGATATGTGCACGTGTGGATTTTGTCTAATTAAGGTTAAAAAATATATATATATCTGTAAGCGTGCTCCGGCACGCTTACGTTACGGGTTTTGTTTGCGCTGCAGAGCCGATACGTCACGGTTATGCGACGCGTCATGAGGCGTCTCACGTGGCTACGTGATACGTCACGTAATAAAGAATATATTTTACAGCTATAGATATTAGCTTTTAAAAAACCAATGAAATTCACTGAAAAAACCATAGGTTATAGACCATATATAGTTAGGAATTTGCATTTACAAAACCTTGAAAATTCACTGAAAAAACCATAGGTTAGAGACCATATATAGTTAGCTGGACATTTTATTGACATAAAACCAATGAAATTCCATATATAGTTAGTTGCACTAACTATATATCGCGCACCCGCAATCCACTGCTGATGATGTCACATATTACATCATTCATGACATGGTCAGTGACATCACTGATGACATCACTGATGACATCTCAAATGACATCACTGATGACATCACTGATGACATCTCAAATGACATCACTGATGACATCATGACACACCAATACCAGTTACTACATACGCACTCACTGATTCCTACGTCTACACACACATTCACTCATTCACCCATACAATCACTCATACATACAGTCACTCATTATTACAACACTATCATATGCACTCATACACCTATGCAGACACTCACACACTGCCACTCATCCATGGAGTTACTCACACACCTAGTCAGTCCTGTAAAGAATCAATCACACTTCCATTTCCTCATCTATACAGTTAAACACAGAACACCATACTTCAGTGACATCACTGATGACATCACTGATGACATCACTGATGACATCTCAAATGACATCACTGATGACATCTCAAATGACATCACTGATGACATCATGACACACCAATACCAGTTACTACATACGCACTCACTGATTCCTACGTCTACACACACATTCACTCATTCACCCATACAATCACTCATACATACAGTCACTCATTATTACAACACTATCATATGCACTCATACACCTAGTCAGTCCTGTGAAGAATCAATCACACTTCGATTTCCTCATCTATACAGTTAAACACAGAACACCATACTTTTCACACATATACTAACACATACTTACTCTCTTATACAATCACTGATACAAGTACACATTGATATGCACAGAGTCACACACCTCCCAGCCAGCCACACACACACTCAGTCTTCCATACATCCACTCATTCTTCAATATGTAAAACATATTTAAACTTTACAAAAACACACAGACACTAGATGATGTCATTTGAGATGTCATCAGTGATGTCATCAGTGATGTCATCAGTGATGTCATTTGAGATGTCATCAGTGATGTCATCAGTGATGTCACTGACCATGTCATGAATGATGTAATATGTGACATCATCAGCAGTGGATTGCGGGTGCGCGATATATAGTTAGTGCAACTAACTATATATGGAATTTCATTGGTTTTATGTCAATAAAATGTCCAGCTAACTATATATGGTCTCTAACCTATGGTTTTTTCAGTGAATATATATATATATATGAAT
This sequence comes from Lissotriton vulgaris, assembly GCF_964263255.1. Lineage (NCBI taxonomy): Eukaryota > Metazoa > Chordata > Amphibia > Caudata > Salamandridae > Lissotriton > Lissotriton vulgaris. The sequence continues at coordinate 1,412,387,092 of NC_141687.1, forward strand.
GTGTTCATCTGTAACGAAACTGATGTTTCTGTAAAGCGCTCTGATACCCAATTTCCCAGGTCTAGTTTGCGCTATATAAAACTCCTTAAAAAAAAAAAATACACGCAAAGCCAGAATTCATCAAGCTTTGCTGTTCGTAGCTGCAAATTGCAGGGCCCAACTAAACAAGCAATAACAACAGGAGTTGGGATGGGGCGAGGGAGGAGAAGTAAGCAAGGATGGCAGGGATGCAAACAACAACTACAAAAGGGTGGTGAGTGCAATCAGCAGGCAAAGAAGAGTAAGAAATATAAAGAAACAAAAAAAACACGCTATAGAGGGAGCAGTGGAAGGAGGGAAGAAATGGTACCTCAATCATGTCGGGAGCAGCGGATTGATTAAGTTGAATCATTCTGAGCTTGGTCTGCGCTCCACAGCAAGTAATGGAAGTAACGCTACAGCTGGACTAGCCAATTAGGGAAATTACAAAAAAGAGTGACACTGAAGTGCACAAATGGTAAGCATGGGAGGGGTCCAAGCCATTTTAGTAAAAAATAGTGTCTTGCAAGCAAGACGCATGCGCTAGCAAAAACTTTCGCTGGCTGGACCCTAAAAACAGTTCCCTTTCCCAGTCCATCTATAACAATCAGCAACAATATGTATTCTGAAATATTACTTTTTTTTTTTAATAATGTACGCTTTGGATTTGCATCCTACTGTGACATCATTCACTGGATGGCCCCTTTAATACCCTTAAAATAAAAAATATGTCAGCTCAATATTAAGACCTTTTCAAAGTACCACGTCAAACACAATGCCACTCTAGACACAGCAGAAATCAAACACGGAGCAGAGAGACAGAGGCACTGGGTTGTAACAAACTCCTGTTTGCTCACCTCCTGGGTAGAGAAATTGGTTGTCTCACATCATACAATGTATGACACCAGCGCCTGGCTGCACCCTGCAGTGCTTGCTACAAAGCACACATCAAGAACAGGAACTGGGGAGCCGGATGTGCTTGAGCGTGTCATATAGGACTGTCCAATGTAGGTCCAAGAGGGCCGGACACATGCCAGCTTTTACACTCCATGTAGCTAAAGGTAACTCATAGATACAGTGAAGTAGTATCCCTGAAAACCTGGCACAGATGGTCTAATAAGACCAGGAGACTTTCAGCACAGGTCCAGGATGAGTGGTTCACGCCAGGATATTCTGAATGATCCCAGACTAATTAAATGATCTCTACTTCATCGCTTGCAAATGTATTACATAAATGTACCCGGAAAACCTGGCATGGATCAGGTCCTCCTGGATGGTGACTCTTGAGTTGGACAATCTGATACTGTTAGTGAATTGCCACACAAGACGGGGTCAGATCCATGCCAGGATTTTAGAATACCCACCGACTATGAAAATGCTTCCATAAAAGCTCAATGCATATAAATGCATCTCAAGTGGCTTGGCAGAATATTTGTGGGCCAACATTGGACACCAGTGTACTACACTACTCATGCCGCTGAAGCTGCCTTCTGTGACCGCTTTGCGTCTAGAAAAGACGCGCCTGTACAAGACCTTATAAATAACCCCCATGGGCATTGCTGTTAGTTTCAGAGTGCTGCCTTTTCTTCATTGTAGAAAACGATTGTGAGAGACCCTTATATGACAAATATAAAGTGTCCACCATAAATTCCTCCTTCAGATAAACCAGACAGTGAAATAAGAGATGAAAAGTATCACTGATGACTCGAGTCCTGCACATCAGAGGTATAGCTTTCAGGCCACATTCAACGGAGGCGTTGAGTAACAATAAAATACTTCCAGTACAATGCATGGCATCTTTGGCCACTGGAAGCTAAATATCTGAAGCTATTCCATTCCAAAAAATCTGTGATCGCGTGACGTAGCGTTTCGCTGTTGAGAATCTGCATTCCGGAACCAATCTGGCAGAACAGTGGAGCTATCCATGGTTTACATTTTTATTGGATATCTATGCTTGAAGTCATACCCTTTGACACTAGATGTTCTAGTAAAAGTTTAAGAGAATCAAGACTCCTGGACTAATATAGGGTGGTAAATGAAAAACAACCATTGGAATTGAATCACGCCAGCCGCGGCCCGTGCCGGTAAGGGGGGATTTCGACAAGCTACCACGAGGGAAAATGAAATAAATAATTAATTAATTTTCCCACTGCGGTTTGCTGGAATCACCCCCACCGGTCCTGCACGGGCCAAGGCTGGAATCCCCCATAGATATGCACGATTTTCCAGGACCACTCCATGACTGCCATTAAACTGGAAAATGATAACCAGGGTTGTGCGAAGTTGCAAAGTTTGTCTTGTGAGCTTCTCGTTACTCTTGCAAATACTAGGTTTACTACTCATAGCTCCTAAAGTTCTATGCATGTGGGTTTACGTGTGAAAGTTGAAAAACACTTAATTTGTTTCAAGTAAAACGATCAACTTTATCCAACCAGTTTACAAATTGCAAGGACCTTAATGGGCAAGAAAAGAGCACATCTTTTTTTACCACCAACAAGCACTCGCAAGGAAATAACTGCCAGCTCAATAGGACACCATGTGGCTGACAGATGTGGTTTAAGCAAGGAAACACCACAAAATGCATTTAGGCGACTAATCTGGAGCTCCACGTAAAAAAAATGTATGTGACTATTATCTTGCAACAAAGAGTTAAATCAGAAAGCGGTGAATGCTGTATACATAATTAATCTTATTGATAGACCACATCCTTCCACTGTCCGAGGGCACCCTGGGAAGTGCACTACCGTTACTTCTTGGTAAAGATGGGCAAAAGGTTGGTCAGTATCTCCAAATGCAGTGATGATCTTACATATATAATTGGGGAGCAAATATCCCGGGTTATTATAGCATTTAGATTCACTCATGTAGAGGAAGGGGCCGCGCAATACAGGCTAGGGGCAGCAGTCGCTCCCTGGCGACGCAGGGGTATGGCATTCTGCTTTACTGTAGATCATGCGACCCTTGCCTCTGGTTAATAACTACCTGTGAGTGCCCGGCCTGCCACTTCTTGCCTTGCTAGCGTGATGTAATAAAGTTATCACTATTAAATTATGACTGTTCTTCAACTATTCAAATTTAGCATTTACCACTGTTTTACCTTCTCCAGCGTTGAATACTTCCCTCTCTTATCTCCTTGTCTTTTGTGGTATGAGCACCAACGTCTAGTAGTCACACTGGTGCCCATCACTGGCATTTACAGAGCCGGAGCCACGAAAAAAGACCCCCTGAATTCCAGACATCAATACAGCTCTATTCAAGTGAGAACGGTCAGCTGCTGAGAGGGCTTCAAACAAGGGCACCCCTCATTCACACCCTTTCGAGATGTGAGGGATTCAGCGGAGGAAGGCACAGGTTTTGAGGCCTAAGACCAGTTGCCTTGGCGATCGCCACTCAAGAAGCTGGCAGCTGCAGTACTCCATTTACCGGGAATCCCAATTCTCTAGTAACCCAACAAGGAATCTAAAACATTGTTGTTTGAACTACATGGGAAGAGTTTAACGCCCACACTAGTGCCCTCTGCTACAGTCACCTCTGGGAAGCAGAAAATCTGTTCAACCAACACCTTGTACGAACATACAATTGGGTCTCAACGCTTTCTGTGAAGACTATTTGGAGCTGCATAGACTCTGCAAGGCCAGCCGCAATGGTCATAGCTCAACAGAATGATCTGGAATTGGAAAACAGGTCATAGCAGATTAGTCAGCTCAGACCAGTTTGCTGGGCTTGAAATAAAGTCATTGAAGTAAGTAAAACTAGTTTAAGCTAGTCTTTGATAAGCATACCAATCCGAGCTAAGCACATCACTCCAGGAAACGTAGACCATTCTGAGGCAAGCTGACTATTCCGACCTACAGTATCACATCTAACAACTGGATAGTATTAAGGCAGATCTATATTTGGCTAAGAGAGTTACAAGCACTCCTATCTATCCATCCATCCATCTATCTATCCATCTATCCATCTAGATTGCATGTAAAGTACTTTTGTTCCACAAAAGGTTTACTTCTTACCTTTGGTTTTTGTAAAACATTAGTCTCAGCATTATGACAGCTCAAGTCCACTCTACAGATTTTTACCATTCGCTCTTGCTTGAACAGCATTCTAACCTTGTAGAAACAATTTCTTTAATCTCTACGTTCTACAGACATGCTGTGTTTATTACCAAGGCAAAGGGTGTTTTTCCCATCAAATACTACATCCGTAACCACATAATTTATTGTGTCTTCTTTTTATTAACATCCGAAGAACGGACCAGTATTTCACTCACTGTTTCCAATTAAATGTTCCGCTTGAAACAAAAACAATGTTTTCAAATTAACTGCTCCAAATTGAACATGAAAGAAATACTTCATGGATAGCATGTCCTGTGTTGCCATGACAGGGTTCTAGTGACATTTACAAACAATTGTGCCTTGTAGTCTATGATACTGCCTGAACACCTCAATATATGGGCAATATAGGGCCATACTGCCCAATAGGGAGGCCCCCTCTGTGTAGGGGAGGGCTCTCCTAAATATTGAGCTCTGCAGGGTGTCACTGGGCTGTGGGAGTAAAAAGCGGTGTCAAAGTATCTGCAAAAACATACAGAGCAAAACAAAAAAACACATTTAATCTGAAGAACTGTGCACAAGCACATCGACTGCATTTGTTTAAAGACATATAGGAGTTGTAGGTGGGATGATAAACATTGTATTCCAGCTGATCATTGCTGTAGTTTTGACATCAATATAATCATAAGAGGCTTTAAAAAATGTTTTTTAAATTACACAAGCCCAATTCAAACCGCATAATGGTTTTCTAAAATGCCTTCAAACCCTATGGGTTTTGGTCAATACTTTTTGACAAAATAGCGGTGGAAAACTGATGTAATTTTGGGGGCCCTCCTAAGAAAACCTCTTTGAGAGGACCAAGATAACCCGGCAAAGGCATAGGCAGAGCGGATTAAGAACTGCTAGTTTTTAGGGTGTGTTGATAAAATAGTGCTGTTAAATTCTACACTGTGCTCAACCTCCACCACACTTCTCTATGGCGAAGAAGTATTTGTGGGTATAATAAAAGTAACAAGCATTTTCAAAGCCAAAGGTTCCAGCTTTTTGCTAAGGAAGCGTTTGGTGATAGTGGGGTGACTGGGTGTGCTGTCTATTAAAGTAAATCCCATTATGAAGCAATGTCATAGACTCCCAACAATATCAATGAAGGGGATAGGACCCCACAGCTATTTATGAAAAAGAGTTAAAAGATAACATTTGTGATGTAAATGTTTAAGTTAAAAGACATAAGCAGCAACACATTGCATATATGTTACCTTTGACCAATTCGCAGTATTTTTATTGCCAGTCAGCCAATATCTTTATTTCGGCCTAAAATGTTAATTGAATCTTTAGGAAACTATAGCTGCCTATGTATGCACTCATCTTCACTTTGTGACAACAGTTCATCCAGCATGTTATCATGACACCAGAATGAAAACAATGAACGTGGAGGAGCGATTTGCATTGGGACTAAATGTTAAGCTAGGACATCACTAGAGGGAACACGTCCTAAACAAAAAAGGCGACAAATCAGCATTTAAAATATCACTTTGTGTTAACAAAGTAAATTAATCTAAGAACACACACACCAGATTTCCTATTTAATGTGAAGTTTAAATAAGATACTACTACTCTAGGGCCCCATCACCAAACACAATGGAAACACAAATGTGGCAATGTAAACGTCCTAAAAAAGTCAAGACTGCGACAAACACCCCATCCAAGCAATGGCAAACCTTGAAAAACACATGAAAGCCAATAGCGAAATGGGGCAGACCCAACCCCACTTTATACCTTTTTGTTTTTGTACTTTTTGGATGAATGGATAACATGATGGCATCTGCCAAAACTTACTTCAGCCATACCTAAAAAAGGTTTGGGGTGAAGGGGTTGACTGCATGGCCACCACATTCTTGCTTCTACTAGACTCAAGCTGTCATGGTTTGCAGGTGGACCAAACAACTGAGTGAATAGTTCGCACTATTTAATGTGAAACATAGAAATGAAACAAGAAAAATGTGGTTACAAAGAACATATTAAAGAAAGCAATCATTCTATTTCAAAAGAGGCACAGAGACGGCTATTATTGGTGCAGCGGCACCGGTATTCGAGACTCACTGCACTTTAATTCTGCTAGCCTTCCACTACCAAACCAGGGGTATGGGGGCTAGTATTTCCTTGGCCATGGTGGTGCACAAATACCGATGACTTTCTTCTTCCAAAAAGGATCTGACCGACAAAGGGCGTTTTTTCTCTCTATCAAAAACAATTTCATTTCTTTTCTGTTAACTATTTGCTTTGATAACATAAAAGAAACCCTACATTATTACACTCCAAAGTGCTAAGAATGAAGCAGTGTTCTTGCTCGAAAACAGCTCGAACTGCTTGGGCATGGGGACAGCTTCACAAGAAAACCCCATAACAGACTGCAAGTCCCAACTTACTCGAAAGAGAAGGAAAACATATAAATCATTATGCCGTTAAATGCGCAAGCGTGGGATCTGGACGCTATTATGGTTTTTTTTGTATAGTGCTAGGTATGGTACACATGGCCTCTAATTTTGGTCGTCCATAATTGTGCCAAGAGCGCATGAAGCATTGGGGTAGTCTTCGGAGAATGAGATTTAGTTTTAGGAATTCTCTCAAAAATGTGGGTTACTGACATTCTGGGTGTTTCTCTGTGTATTTCTTAGACTTCTCTTTGAAACTCGAATGCTTCAGGAATACGAGTGGTGTGTTCTTGACAATTTCTCTGTAACATTTTTACCCAGTGAACTTTTCTTCCATGTTGTTGGTTACCGCTCTGAATACCTCCTTAGAGAGAATTTTGCCACCTTCCACCAACTGATGCATGATGGAATGCGTGTAGTGAGGCAGTTGCCAGTTATGTTTAGTCTCCTGTGCGGACACTGCCTTTTTTTAACCGGATCAGATAAAGAGGAGAGTAGTCTAAACTAGTATTTACAGAATAGCAGGCGTGGTGCTTTCTCCTGTTCATGTTGTAAACTTGGGCCACATAGGGGGAAGCACAGACCACATACAAGGATAGTGTGAAAAAGCTGCTTTATTGAAGACATGTGATTATCACATCACAAAAACCCTAGGCCCTCACCTCACAAAACTATACTTTCCAAACATTAATTCACCTACTTCCTCCTACCCCCAAACCCGAAGCAACGCGCCCTAAACATCTTTACCTTGTAACTGTAAATCCTACCCTGGCATTGAACTGTTAACATTTACATCCATAACACTTAAAGCTATATCTATTGCCATCCAAGTATCCTACACCTTAACTTTTACATTTGTTTCTTCCTCCATGTTTAACTTTCTTACCACACCCCCAATGTTCTATTCCCCTATGTTCACAACCCTCATCTTAATTTAAAACTACGGCAACTGAAACTTACCACCGTCATGCACCTGCTCCAAGTGAGAAATAAAACATCGATCTCACCTTTGTGCACCTGTCCCCACAGAAACTGGCCCATAAAAAAAAAAAAATCCCAAGGTAGCCAAATTACGGGCAATCCAATAAAACAGGGATATGGGAGGGAGCAGCCAAAATAAACTGCCCGATACAGTCGGCGTGTCACCATGTTGCCCAGGATCGCAAGATAGCTGGTTAATTTTGAAACAAAAATCGACCCAATGGGTTGTAACCCAAAATTAGTCCAATGCCGAAAATCCCAAGCGGGGCAGAACTCCCTTCAGTAGTCTGCCTCCCCCTGCTCCCAGGGCCAAAATCACCAGGGGGAAGACCTCCCTTCATTTGTCTGCCCCCCCAAGGCCCATTCTAGTGGTGTCTAATACAGGTACAGAAGTTCTATATCCAGGCAAATTTTCTGGGTGACTAGACATGATACACTTACGTTAAGACCACCAAAAAAAGCTCCCAACAGACATTATGGAACTTGCCACCGGTCACCGGTCACTACCCATGCGGTAACAGCGGGGTCTGCAAATACACTACCCCCCAAGAAAACATTACAGCTCACTGACACCTTCAAATGGGTAATCCAGGGACACACAAATTGCAATACCACCCACTGTATCTATATGCTAACTTGCCCATGTGGTCTCAAATACATTGGGATGACAACACGTCCAATCAAAACAAGGATCACTGAACACCGCAGTAATTTTCGGTGCAAGAAAACGCACACCAAGATGTGTAAACACTACTTGGAAAACCAACATAGCGCCGACTGCATAAGGTGGGTGATCCTTGAGGCAAGTCCAAATTGCCCTAAAAATGCATTGTTCCGCAAAGAGCAAAGGTGGGTACACCGCCTCTCCACAGACAGACAAGGACTGAATGAGGACATTCCCTGGCATTCCCTGTAAACATCCAACCCTAGGCTACTACCTGACTACATGGTATCCATCCACATGAGGCCGAACTCCAGTTACACCACCCCATCATGGCCGTCATTACTTAGGTTAACACGTGACCTACACAGAGGGCGTCTACCGACGCAACCTGATGACGGGTCTACCTATAAATAGCCCACGCACCCTTGGTTCATTACCTATTCGAGCTCGGCGGTGATGGGTAGGTGACTCTACACGGACACGGGTAACTTGAGGTAAGACCACACAGCTTCCGTAATGCTCCACTCCAGGTGGAACGATACCAAGACCCTCCATAACCTGTAGTTCCTTCTCCCCAGCCTGATCTATAGGCAACTCCTGTTGTACCGACCCGCCGACAACTCAGGTGGCCATTAGTCCAAGACCTTTAGGTGAGTTTATAACAAACCTCGTCACGACTTACCATTTTCTGATCCTAGTTCTCTCCCTGAGATAGCAGTTGCGTTTTTAAATACTGGTTTTAACTCACAACGCACAAACAAAAGAGATGAGTGTTCACGAGACTATGCACTCTTGATACATCACAGGCATGTTCGTGTATGTGTGACACTCCACACACCACTACCACTTCACTGCACTGAAATGCTAGATTGGCTGTTACCATTGATAATTGTTTACACTAAACATGATACTTGCTTTAATGTTTTCTTTTGTCTCCATCCTTCAGGCATAGGATTTTCCCCTGAGGTAAACCATAAGAGATTCATGACACTAGCATGTTTCCTTTTTAACTCTTCACCCACAACTTCACTAGGTCCTGACGAATCGCGGGAAATCCCCAAGCGAGAAACATGTTGACCGACCTTCACATTAGTCTTGCTTTGGGACACGCCACGTAACTCTCCGTGACCCAACAAGCTAACTACACCTTTTAATGGTAGTAGTAGGACCTCCAGAATAAAGTTTTTTTCGGGACCCTCTACTACATTTTAAACTTCACCCTTCCAGTTCAGGATACTGATTGCCCTGGCCAGCATACTCGCACTTCACCAACAGGCAGCTGGACAAAAAGATCTCCGCCAAAGAGCCCCTCTTTGAGGTGAGCCCGTCGGGGATTGCACCGCCTCCCCGACGAGGAGCAACCGCAGATGATGAAGCATGACATCCTTCGGGGTGTGTGAGGCAAACATGTCCAACTTAATGGATGCCCAAGGGTGTTAATATACACCTTCGGTACAGCCAGCCCCCCCCCCCCCTTCAACACTTGCTAGGAACAGTTCAGAAAACCCCCCCATTGTTGTTAACACTTACGTTCATCAAATCTACACAAAAATGTTCAATGCACCCCTAGCAATAGAATACAAGCAAGCTAGTAACTATATAATAAATTATATTTTTTCCTGCCTTTAATCACGTGAAGTGTTCCACGGTTTAATCACAAAAATAGCCAACTGGTTTCGTCCACACTGGACTTTCACAGGGCTGCAAAATGCATTTCTATCTAATCACAGAATCAGCCTGTAACAGAAAATAACTTAAAACAGAAATCAGCATCCCCCAGAACTAGCAAAACCCCATGTGGTGCAGTATTTTGCTGTCAAGTAATTTGTTCAATGCCAGAGCTCTGGAGGGAGTTGTACAATTCTCTTACCTCTTTGACCACGCCATGTATGTCACAAAGGCGCAGGCCATGCCACTAAAGATCATCATCAAACAGAATTGTCAGCACTTTCATTTGGTACAAGAGGAACATCCCAGACATTGACGCACATTCCCATGTGAGTAAGAAAGTAATATTGGGTGTGCAACACCAATCTACAACCCATAAAACGGTCACATTTCTAATCCTTTACGATCAGTAGTTGCTAAAAATCTGTCCAGGATCCTGCTCTTAGTCCCATGCTGGGCATTCCTGCAATACGATGCCCGCTTATTTACAGATTTACCACATAATTCATTATCTGCTCCATAAACTGCAGATTTTAACAACGAAAAATTGCTTGTAGCTCAAATGGATCAAAAGTTACAAAAAGACAGCAATACAAATTGCAGCGCAGTGGAAGGCCCTTCAAAA